>NC_138770.1:571722811-572185311 GCF_965119305.1 Pelophylax lessonae | reverse complement strand
TGTAAAGAGTTCATACAGTATCTCACAAAAGTGAGTACACCCCTTCCATTTTTATAAATAATTTATTATATCTTATCATATGACAACACTAAAGACATGACACTTTGCTACAATGTAAAGTAATGAGTGTATAGCTTGTATAACAGTGTACATTTGCTGTCCCTTTAAAATAACTCAACACACAGCCATTAATGTCTAAACCGCTGGCAACAAAAGTGAGTACACCCCTAAGTGGAAATGTCCAAATTGTCCAAGACAGCCATGCAGATCAATTGGATGCAGTGTGCGGTGTATGGACTGAGTACTGACAGGCTGACCCCCCCACCCCTTCAACCTCTGCAGCAATGCTGGCAGCACTCATACGTCTATTAACCAAAGACAACCTCTGGATATGATGCCGAGCACGTGCACTCAACTTCTTTGGTCGACCATGGCGAGGCCTATTCTTAGAGGAACCTGTCCTGGTAAACTGCTGTATGGTCTCGGCCACTGTGCTGCAGCTCAGTTTCAATCTTGGCAATCTTCTTACAGCCTAGGCCATCTTTATGTAGAGCAATAATTCTTTTTTTCATATCCCCTTTGCCATGAGGTGCCATGTTGAACTTCCAGTTACCAGTATGAGAAAGTGAGAGCGATAAAACTAAATGTAACACACCTGCTCCCCATTCACACCTGAGACCTTGTAACACTAATGAGTCACATGCCATGGAGGAATGGCTAATTGGGCCAAATATGAACATTTTCACTTAGGGGTGTACTCACTTTTGTTGCCAGCAGTTTACACATTAATGGCTGTGTGTTGAGTTATTTTGAGGGGATAGTGAATATACACTGGTATACAAGCTGTACACTCACTACTATAAATTGTAGCAAAGTGTCATTTCTTCAGTGTTGTCACATGAAAAGGTATAATAACATATTTACAAAAATGTGAGGGGTGTACTAATTTGTGAGATACCGTACATATCTATTACATCACACAGACACACATTAATTGAGATTTAATCTGGATAGGGAAAGCTTATGTAATTCCAAATGAATGACTATGTGTTTCTGCAAAAAGAAGGTAAAAAAAGAACTAAGACCACAAAAAAAAAAATGAAGCAAGTGTAAGCTTCTGTCCTAAGCAATACTTGTATCCTATATCTTTAAATATTTATGCCAGTCGTCCGATCCTTTGGGGAAGACAAAACCCTATATTAATAATTACCATGTTTGAATACCTAGCCTAATATACATTACCTTTGTTAGGTGTGTGCATTTATGTATATATACTGTACATCTATATACATACACCTGCTTTATACAGTATGTAAATACTTTTTCATGAGCTCACTGTCATTACCCTTTTCCCTTTCTTTGATACCAAAGAAAGCAAACAATACCACATGGTTACATTTACATTGGTATATGGTCACTGACATTCACACTTTGATCTGGTGAAAATAGAAATCTCAGTTCATAGACATCTGTATCACACATTAGATCTGGTATTTCCTCTGCTGTTTCTACATTGCTTGCACTTAAGTTTTGTTCCCAAAACTAGCAGATAACATAGATAGGTTGGGCTTCCCTCCTGTATTTTCTGTTTGAATGGAGCAGACTGTTTTCTGTGGAACCTTAACAATTTGATCAAAAGATTGTTTTTTTTCATTCGGCACTTTCCTACATTGTACCCCATCTGCATGACATGTTTCATATTTTACCTTGATAGCATGTTGAGATAGTTCCATCATTTTACTAGTATTTTCCCAATCATGAATATGAGACTTCAGTAGTTTAATCTCATTTTTAAGAGTTAATTTTTGTATGTAACTCAAGTTCCTTCAGAACTGATTTCCTGTGCTGTAATCTGAGGTCGCTTTCAATGGCATTTACATCCAAAGTGGAACATGAGGCTATTTGCCTCTGACTAGTAACTGCGTGGGCCATGTCTATTGATCTTATTTTTGGAGCTATTGTAATTGTACTGGTGCCTCTTTCTGTTTGAAAAGGTGGCCAATTCTCCTGTAGTGTGACTTGCTAAACAGGTATTTGTGTTTGCACTCTGGTGATATATCTTTGACTTTAGGGACCAAGACCTTCTGACTACATGGAAATACTTGTGCATACAGTCCATGAAGTATTGCTATGAATCTTTAAGAGGATTCATAAAAAATCCACATTTTATTTTAAATTTCAGATGGGCATTAGATATTAGGAGGGTTTTGCACTCTGGGTCCTCTCTGTGTCCATTTCTTTGTTTGCCTACATAGTAGGCTGACCCAAGCCTGTTTGCATAAAGATGCGGATTCTCATTTTTTTCCTGTTTGGTTCTATATGTTGCTATTAAGCTGAGGTCAAACGGATGCAATATTTTTAGCAATTCATCTACAGTTTCATTCTAATCTGCTCTTCATTTCTTTAACATGGTCTAGTAAGGAAGACCATGTGTCTAAGTTAACTGTTAATAGTAAAACTTTCACCTAAACTCTGGAGTTGGCAACCCCCAGCAATTTACATCGTTGCAAGAAATTGTCTGCATGCAATGTTATGTGCACTCCTGGCAATAGTTTGCCAATATTATTAGCTACATGTAGCACATTTTCTAAAAACTGTCCATCCTTCCTTTCTATCTTTTGTGCTATGCTCTCAATTCCTGTTGATATGCATACCTGCACTTCCTTAGATGCAGGAAACATCTTTACTTTTTTTTTATTTTTTTACATAGACTTAATCTTCATGCATGGAAACATGGGACAACAGCTCTTTTCATCTCATTCTCATGCATCTGGACTCTTCATGTACAAATTCTATATTATATTTAGCTTTTGACATATACCACTAAAGTTATTTGTTCCTCAGTATATTAAAAGTAGGCTCCTTATTGATTACATACTGTACAACACAACTATGTCTTATAGCCCATTTCTATATTAAGCATATAGAGCACCCAATGTTCATTTTTAGTATTCAAACAAAAACCCTTCCTTAGTGTGCCTTTTGAAGATATTGCAACCCCTTGAGATATTGCTGAAAGAGACCACCAAACTTGTGTCCAAGTCGTGGTTGCCATTTGTTGCCTAGGTTATGTCTAAACATGCATACACCTCAGTCATTGTAGTAGTATGTACATATACACTCCTAGATCTGAGAGATCTTACACAAAAGAGGTAGTTCCATCCGCAATACACATTTATTGATAGGGTTACATAATATATACAAATTGCACACTAAACAGTATTTACAACACAATGCACAGTATAAGTCCCCTGGCTTAAATGATGTTTACAAATTACCCTAAAAACCATATTTACAATACAATGTACAAGAATAGCGTTAGTTTACCTTTCCACTTCAGGTCGGGGCATGGTGACTGCCGTGTGTCCCCACACAAAAAGACGAACATAGCTTGGTGACAAAGCATTAAATCCCCCCCCCCCCCTCCTTTCTGTACTGTGGCTAATATAATGCTCCCTAATTGGTCACTGAACCTAGCAAATGTATATTGGACACAGCCCGATTGAATGAGTTAAAGAAGGCTGTTGTTTACTACACATGTGAAATGTAATCAGGGAAAACAAAAGGCCAACCTTGTGGAACTAATTACAGCAACACCAACACAACGCTCAATACTTTGAATACATTTCCTTCTAACTAAAATATATTTCTAATCATAATATTATTTACAGCTGTTAATGAAGATGTCACATAAATCCATTATGTAACACGTGGTTGGAATTTGAACTGATTATTCCAGTGCTGCAAGAAGTGCTCCCATTTCCAACTGACTTTCAACTGACTTCAGTTTCTGGCCCTGCTTGTCCTTACTTTGCTATTATTTGGCCTGTCATGACCTCGACTGTGTTTTCTAACTATGTTTGTCTTCCTGTTGTTTTGGTTGGGGTGTTTGTCTCTGGTTACCTATATCGATGAACCTTTGAAAGAACTTCCTTGCTATCCTTCTGCCACATCTTACTGGCTCAACCTGGATGAATACAAGCTTTAGTTCTTCTAATGACTGGCAACAGACTTTGTCCATTTTGCAAATCTTAACCCACCCTTGTTGGGGAACATTCTGCTTGTTAGGGGCTATCAAGTACCAATATATACACATAAAGTATCTTTAAAATGTGGCTGCTATATGTGAAGTCTACAGTGGTCATCTGGTTCTCATCAACAGAGACCCAACTCTTAGACATAATAATATCTGTACTTGGTTTCTGAAGTCTTTAACTGGAAATTAGGCATGATTGGCTCATTGGTTTCATGAAGATTTCAACATCCCAGCAAACCCTGGCTGCACATTTCAATGCATGCATATTGATTAGCTCAAGTCTACTGATTGGCTCTTTGTGCTTGATCCTTTCTTCCAGTCTGAGTGCTACTGTGCATGCAATTCACAGAATCAATACAAATTTATGTTCCTACACCAGATGCATTTAAGAAGTACAGTTATTATTTTGTTTAAGGAATAAATAAGTGCTTTCAATTATATTATTTATATTTGCTTTGAGTTCAATCTCAAATACTGATCTAACGATCTATTTAATTGATGGAAAGACACAGTTAACATTTTAACCTTGATCATTGTTGTTATGACAAGTACTATCTCACATTTCTAAATGTTGATGGACTGTCTCATCATACAAAGAAAATCATTAGCATTTGTTCATTTATTACTTTGGTATAATGTACATTAAAATGAGAAAACATTTCCTTTGCTTACATTTAGTTTTCAAGGTTGGTGAATAAACCTTCATTCTGACCATTTGCAGATTGATATCCAAACCTGAATATTGATAGCTTTACAGCTGTATTAGCTTTCACTATTGTTAAATATCGAGAAGTCATAGAACAAGAGAATGGTGACATAGGCAGAGCTCCAAATATTTTACATACTTATAATTATTAATAATAATTAAATGACACTCAGACTTGCATATATATGGTATGATATGGCCGAGGCCTTTTATTTAACTTAACATAACATACATCAACTAATTCAGCCCTAGAGCTCGAATTAGCAAGCAAATATATATCCTATATATATATAATTACATATATATAACCACTGTAACTTAGCCATGAAGCTCAAGTTACCCAACTTTGACAATATTTTAATAACACATTACCCACAAGGCTTGCACATATATACTTATGTGCAAGGCACCACCACCAAGCCTGCGGCCCTTTCTATGCAAGTCTGCAGATCCAAGTTAAAGATGTCTAAAGCAACATCCGAAAGATGAATCCCATCATACCTATAAAAACCTTGCAACCCACCTTCAAGGTCCAAGTGTCTAAATGAAAACCTGCCAATAAAAGGCATGAATTTAGACACAGCCCTATTTAGACGCTTCCTACTTTTATCCAAAAATTTTAAATTGTCAGAGAACCATACTAAGCGTGGCACAATTTCTGAAAAAACAAAAATACATTCCGGAAATTGGGATTTAAAAAATAATAACTCAGTCTTAATGTTCAGCAAAAGATCAATAAGCTTCCTTGAACTAAGATCATTTCCCCCTACATGAAAAATAATAACATCTGGCTTAGGCCAGCAACGACTCAGATCATCAAAAACACCAATTAGCTCATTCCACTTCATACCTCTCTTGCCAAACCAAAAAGTACGAATAGTGGATTGCGATATTCCCAAATTGGCGCCATAAATCCATAAAGATGCTCTTCGGTGGGCCCAAAAAACGTATAAATGTCCAATTATCCATGTGATTCTAGGTGGACCTGCAATCAAATGTAATATTTAGGACGAATGTACGTCTGGAAAGCATCAGAGCGCCATCTGCCCATAGCCTTAATGGAAGAACCTGACATACCACAATTAGCAGCCAAAGTAGCCTCACCCATTCTAAACGAATGGGAGAATATGGGCAGATGGCTCAAATTTAAATTAAATAAGCATTTCTTCAAAATGGCGCCAAATTGAAAAACAGTGAGAGGCAAACCATCAGCATGAATAAAGAAATGATAAAATGGTGACGGCTGAAGACCTACAAATCTCTCAGCCAAAGAAACCGGGCAAATCACCATATCCTCATACCTGAGTAAAGAAATCCATTGTCCTTGACCTAATTGGTCAGTTTTAGAGCGTCAAAGAAAAATGCGCAAATTATTATTTACAATGGAAACATCACTACAAACAAGACCATTCCTTGCACTGGATGTAGAAGCCACCAGTTCAGATATGCGGAATGCTCCGAAATAACAAAAAGAAAAAGCACAAGAGAATAAAAGGGCCTCAAAGTTCGAGGAGCAAACAGACGATGTAGCAGAGCAAATGTCCCTAAGGAGAGATAAAGACATTGCAAACCTACGATCAACATTCACATGCCCTTTCTTATAACCCATCAATGCTGTCTTGACAGAGAAAAGTTGCAGGCAAGATGGGCCACCTTGAAGTTTAAGGAATGTAAAATTTAAAAATGAAATTCCAGCCAAAATTTTCACTACATGGGAATAAGAGTACCCATAGCCCATCAAAACGTCCAAAAAAGACAGAACAATGGATTCGGTAACTGGAAACTGAGGGAAACCTTTGGCCTGAGTAAACGAAACCCACATATTCCACGCAGAGCCATAAGAACGCCATGTGGAAGGCGCCACTGAATCCTTGACAGCTACAGCAACATTTTTTAAATCAAATCCCACAAATGTGGAGGGCAAGGAAGGCCCGACTGATCCGCTCCCGGTACCAAATCGAAAAAAACTGTCTATTTATAAGCGAGATAAAGAATCCGCAATTGTGTTAGAGTAACCAGGAACATATTTTGCCTTCAACCATATATTATATTTCAAACACTGGAGAACTAAGTACCTAAGAAGAGAAATTACTGGCAGAGAACGAGAAGAAAGGCAATTAATTGCAAACACAACTCCTTTGTTGTCAGAATGCAACAATAACCTTCTATTACTAAATTGCGTAACCCACAGCTCTAATGACGCAACAACCGGGAACAATTCAAGGAGAACAATGCTACTAATCGCACCTTTCTCCACCCAATCAGAATGCCATTCGCCAGCGGACCAATGCCCATTCCAGAAAGCCCCGTAGCCATGTGCACCAGAAGCATCTGTATACAAAGCTAAAGCATCAGCAGAGCAAAATTGCTCTTGCCAGACTGACGAGCCATTAAAATGCTGCAAAAACTCAAACCACACCAACAAATCTGCTTTAACAGCAGGTGACAGAATTACATAACTGGAAGGAGATAAACCAGCAATTGTCCTATACAAACGTTTTGTAAATGCCCTACCCATAGGCATAACTCTGGACGCAAAATTCAGCAACCCCAACAAAGATTGCACCACTTTCAGACAAACTTTATCTTTCAACAAAAGGGAATGTAAAAGACTGCGCATTTTAACAATTTTGTCCATAGGCAGCCTAAATACCATGGCAACGGTATCAATCTGGATACCAAGAAATTCTAAACATGTCGTGGGCAAAACCGTTTTGTTTTCGGCCAAAGGTACACCAAAGGCTTGACAAATATTTTTGAACTAACTGCCAAAATATTGACTACCTTATCTATTTTTATAGGGAATCAGTCAGCTTCAAGGTGTTCACATTTTTAAATTTTAACCAATTAACAGTAAGTTCTTTTTTCTAACTGACCAATCATTTTCTTTCCCTAAACTGACCAATCCCTTACTCATGCTTATTTAGCCAATCCATAACTACTATAAGGGATTTTATGACTTTTTGTTGTCCTGCCATGTCCCCATACATGCAGAGTGAGTACTTTGACTCACACTGCATTTTCATTGTCTTATGCCTTCTACATGTTTTAAATAACCATAAATACCAGTTGCACAATAATACTGTATATTGTATGATAATTACATTCTCACATACAAAAATATCAACAACATTGTATTGTTTTTTACAACCATAGCACATCCCATTCAAAAATGAAATGGTAGTTAAAGTGTATGTAAACTCTACCAATAAACTTATTTTTTAAAGATGATATTTTATTAGAAGTTTACATAAATAGTACCAAGATAATAGAAGCTGTCAGCAGGACAGAAGAGAAATAGTTAAATACTCATTTAAAGCAGTGTGATGTTAACCATTATCAATATCAAAAACATACAAAAGTGGAACAACAATTAGACATGATAAATGTGTAAAGGTAGCACTCAAACATTACTTTACAGCATAATGATCACACTCTGTCCACAGTGTTTAGGGCTACAAGGTGAGTATGCCCTGTCAATTTTTTCTGCTGGCAAAGCAGGAGAAAAGGCAATTTGCAGAAAAAAGGAATACCGGAAACAGATACAATTTGGAAAAAAGAAGAAAAGGGAAAAATTGAAAGGCAGAGAGTGGAGAGAGGACGGTTAGGGTGGGATGTACTAATTACTGAGAAGCAGGGCTTTTTTTTTTTCATAAGGAACATGGGAGAACGCAATTCCTGGCACTTCTAGCACTGAATGTATGTAAGGGCAAGGGATGTTGGAGAGTCTATTGAAGCAGGGTGCTGGGGGTTCTATTGTTGCTGGTGGAGATCTAATATTGCTGTGGGGTCAACTTCTGCTAGAAGAAATCTTTTTTTGCTAGGGGGATCTATTGTTGCAGGGGGGGATCTATTGTTGCTGGGAGATCTATAGTTGCAGGGAGGGACCTTTTTTCTTTGGAAGTAATCTATAGTTGCGGGGATGATATATTGTTGCTAGGGGATCTATTGTCACGGGGAGGGGAGTCTATTGACATGGGGGATCTATTGTTGTTAGGGGGATCTATTGTTGCTGAGGATATCATATTGTTGGGGGAATCTATTTTGATGGCTGCAGGGGATCTATTTTACAGTTTTTCTTGTTATCACTAACCAATTCCATACAAGTTATTTAGCCCCACAAAATGATACTAGCTGTATTCTATAAAAGGGAAGGTACTGGGAGGTGGGTAGGTGGTGGAACCAAGGGATGGTGCTTGGAGATAGGTAGGGGGTGGAGACAAGGGGTGACTCTGAAAGGGAGTACCAGTACACATTCCCTGAGAAAAAAAGCCCTGCTGGGAAGACCCTATATTTCGGTATAATTAGAGATAAATATGATTTCAGTGTTGGAAGCAATCCCATTATGACCAGAAAAATGTATAATTGAATCAAGGGTCCCCAAGTTTTGGAAAATGTATCATGCCTGTCAACTCTGTCATACATGGTTACAGTCAATTATTTAATCGAAATCCACTACAGTACCTTCCATCTATCCATTCATATATGGAAGGTACCGTAGTGGATTTCCAGTGTCTTGGGATGACTGATCTAGCGGGTATAAAAAAAAAACTTTACAAGCCCTCTTTTAGAAATTATACACAACTGGGTATCACTGAAAGAAGGGCAAGTTGTGAAATACAAGGCATTTTGGTAGCCATCATTTGGTCATATGTGTTGGAAATTAGAGTTCAAAATGACAGAGGATTAGAGCATAGCCAAAACACGTGAACTAATGTTCCTGTTTGATTACATATTCTCAAGCAGTAATTAGGTGAGTGTGGGAAAAATGGTATGTAATCTGGCTGCATATCAATATTACTTGTATAATACTCAGATAATGGGTCAGCAGAGACAAGTTTGACAATTAATGAAAACGTATTGGTATTTACTTTTGGTGGATGATGTGGTATCAATTAAATGTTAATACACATCCAGAAATTACTTTCAGACAATCTCAATTTGTAAGGGACCATCTTGTCCACAGCCATTATACTGATGCATGGCTCCTTGTGTCAGGTAAATTACTAATGCCAAGGAGATTACTCTGCCGTGTCTATAGCCCTAAGTTTTTTGCAAATTGTCAAAAATTTGGCATTGTGTATTTTATGAGATGTGATTGTGGAGCCTTCTATATAGGTAAAACAAAAAGAGCCTTTTATCAGCATATATGACCATATTTGATATATAAAATATTTTGATATTTGATATATATAAAAAAAAAGAGACCCCAATTAGCCACCATGTTGGGTTATAGCATGGTTTCAATTTGTCAAAGATTCATTTTTTTTGCATTAGAACATATGCCTCTTCATGAACAGGGAGGCAATGTGGACAGAATTTTGCTGCAGCAGGAGACTATTTGTATCGATAGTCCAGCTTCAACAGAATTTCCAGGTTTAAATTATGCTATTAGTTTTTATCCATTTTTGTGAACTAATCCTCCCTTGAACAATTCCCGTGGCTTGTCTGAATATTGTTACTGTTGATTAGTTTATTCATTTTCATTATGACTTTTGGTATTGTGTAACAATCTGGTGGAGTGGCATGGACCCTATTAAATCTGTGATATAATTGGCACAATGGGTTGTCACATATTTACTTTTTATTGTATGTTTTTTGATGATTTTTGATATATATATATATATATATATATATATATATATATATATATATATATATATATATATATACATATATATATTTGCTATTGTAATAGAAATGTTTAAGAAAATGTTTTTTTTTTTTTTTTTCTTAATTAGATCAACCTTCAGTGTGCTCTTACTGATCCCTTTAAGGGTAAGTTTGTGGCCATACAGATGCCTATGGCGTCACTGGGTGGCCATGGATTTAGGATTTTGGTGGCCTTGGTCCATGGCTTGCCAGTCATGCCTGTTACTTTGCCCATCAATCATAGAAAGCATTAAAAGATATGTATGGTTTTAATTGTTTGGATTCATACTTACCTAGGTGTATGCAGCATCGGTTCAATGTTGCATCTGTCCCCTGGCGCCTCTAACACTGAGAATCGAGCGATCGAACACCGCCGATTGCTCAGTTCTCACAGCTCTGTGAGCAGAGAGCTGGTGACTGTCAATCAGCTGCTCTCTGCTCTGCCCTCTCCTTGCTACTGGAGTGCTGGTCTATGGAGGGGTGGGAGCAGCCAGCTCAGACTCTCAGTGGCTTTGTGACATCAGCAGAGAGCCGACTTCAGCCCGCTCTCTACTGTAAACGGGTCACAGGAGTGCAAAATTAACTGCACTCCTGTGATCCACAGGAGCAGTACAGCCAAACAAGCTTTGGCTGTACTTCTCCTTTAAGGCTAAAAAAAACTTTGAGGCTTTAGAACCACATAAAGGAGGCACTGTCACTTTGATCATTCACTGCCTCTGCATTATGTTGTGAAGATTTTAAGTATGGCAAAGCATGTGTCCTCCCCATATAATGTTGCTTAGGCTTCAGACACTGTCACCTGGGGATGGGCAGTAACATCATCCACTAGGGAAACATTTAACACCATCTTTAACTGGAGCTTAACCAGAGTGAACAGCACATGGCTATCAGCAGACACTCTTACTTTTCCCTAAATAGGAAGGTGACAGAATCTTTTTAGGAGGATCAAGAATAATGATTCTTTATGAAACTGAAGCTTCATGTCCATGTAAAAAAAACTTGAATTTAATTTATTTAAGATAATGTAGGAGGCCCTGTTAAGATTGAAAGAAGTACCGAAAACTTCTAAAAATAAACTCCTGTTCCTGCTAATTTAAAAAGATTTTGTCACAGTAGCTAAATATTTATGGATAAATGACTCAGTCACATGCCAAGATTGCAGAGGTATTTAAAGGACAAATAGCATTTATAAAATGACTGCTTCTCATGCCTTCTTTCTCTCAGAGACTATAGCAAAAAAGCAGCACAGAACCAAAAATCCTTGACATGTACAGTATATCCAAAAGCCCTTTACTTGGTCTTCTAAAAGTACCTCTCTCATAAAAAAAGTTGTACCCTTTTTTACAAAATTGTAATTAAAAGGCAGAGCAGCAAAATATTTTTTAAAACTGTATTAATTCTTCAAATTGTTTGTAAATGCTTGTAATTTTTTTTAAATCACATGTTATACTGTTAAATCAAACATGTTATACTTACCTTCTTTGTGTACTGGTTTTGCACAGGGCAGCCCGATCCTCATCTTCTTAGGTTCCCCACGCTTCTGGCCTTTCACTCCTGCCGGGTGCCCCATAGCAGAAGCTTGCTATAGGGGCACCCGAGCAGGCTTGCTTCCGAGCCAATGCTCCATGTGTCTATTCTCACTCAGTGCGTGGCTCGGCCCCGCCTTTGCTCTCTCCTCATTGGTTCACTAGCTGTGATTGACAGTATTGGGAGCCAATTGCTCCCAATCCTGTCTCAGGCAATGAGAAGGAAGAGACATGGGAGAGCGGCTGCTCTTGTGCACCTTGCTGGATAAAGATGGGTCTCAGGTAAATATTAGGGGGGACTGCTGCATACAGAAGGTTTTTTACCTTCATACATAGAATGTATGAAGGTAAAAAACCTTGAGCCTTTACAGCTACTTTAAATATTATGCATTTTGAAGGAAAGATGAACATTTTGCTTGTTATTATGGGTTTATCTTCATATGCTCCTCAACCAGTGGCAATTGATGCTACAGCAGGTGGGGAGAAGATGATAGGTGTTTCTTCACTATTTAAGTTCCACTCATATACTTCACTTAGGCTGTTAGTTAGTAGATCATTTGGGATTGGGACAACTTGTAGGAATGTACAGGGACTATACTACAATGTAAAGCAATATAAGTGGGGCCATACACCATGGGTTAAAGAAAAAAGCAAATTGCTTGATTCCACCACCATCAACACAGTCAGTGTTGATGGGGGAATCCCTCCCACAGCGCTATTGTGTTCTGCTGTGGGGAGCCTTCCCCACCGGCAGAATACAATGATCACTGTTGGTGGCTATAGTAGTAATCGGGTGAGAAAAAAACACTTAGGCTGGTTGTATCGAAGTAAATTGATGGATAGACTTCAGTACAATTAGCCTGCCAATAGAGGGATCAAAATTCAAGTTCCTGCAGAACTGCCAGAATGTGGATCCATCTATGGCTGCTTTAAGATTATATATAATATTATATAAGATTGGCTCATTCTTGGCTTAGCTGCTCACAGTTGTTATTACCCCCTGCAATCTCCCAAAAATAATGGATAGCCTGGCATTCTTAGGAAGCAGACTTGTTTAGGGAAATGCATCAAGAACATCCTCATACTATCTCTTTGACCATTAGCATGTTCTACTCAGAATACAATATCTGGATAGAGGAGTGGTTGAGGGTACTGACATATGGGTGTACAGTATATCGTATCTGTCTTATGTGCAGCACAAGGGAGTGTTGTTGTTTTTTAGTATGTGGTTGTATTTACAAATGAAAAAGAAACTTTCATATACATGATTATCCAAGTGGCACTGAGTGGTAAAGTCCCATATTGTTTTGTGGTACATTTGTTATTACAGGAGCAATTCAGTTGAATGTAATCTTATGTGTATGTGCTAATAACTTTATGGCAATGAGAAAATATGAATGTTCTCCATTAAGAACACTAGATATATTTGTAGATATCTTCAAAGAGGTTGTTCTTAAAAATGTAATATAGATACATTGACCAAAGTAGGTAGATAATTTTATTTATTTAGGGCTTTTTATTTTCTAAACAGCTACTAAGATAATCTATTTACTCTATATTGGAACTCATAGGCATACTGTATACAGTGGGGTTGATTTACTAAAACTGGAAAGTGTAAAATCTGGTGCAGCTCTGCATGGAAACCAATCAGCTTTCAGCTTTTTTGGCAAAGCTTAATTGAACAAGCTGAAGTTAGAAGCTGATTGGCTACTATGCACAGCTGCACCAGATTTTGCATTCTTAAGTTTTAGTAAATCAACCCCAGTATGTCTTCTTTTCATTTTTTATTTATTTATTTTTTTAATTTAAAGCTTCAATATAGCTTTGCATGGTGCATGTGAAATACCAAAAATATAACCTTTCATAACACCCCATGGGAGGGACGGAACGCATCAGTTGACCACGGGTGGTAACGTAATTTCCGGCCAATGAGACGCACGTCGTGGTGCACTTCTGGTTTCGGTTTTATGCTTGTACAATTTTTTTACCATGTGAAAGGAATACTTTTCTTTCCCATTGTATATTTAAAAAAAAAATGAAATTATGCTATTTTCTCCCTTTCTTTTGTCATTTATTACTATATATATGACTGCACCTTTACCTGCAACCAAGGAGCCACGGAGTAGGACTAAAAAACAAATCATCTGAGATACTTACACAAGGGCATTTGACTTCTGTCAGGGGGGTCCACGGCAGCTGGTGAGCGAGTGGGCACACAGGAGGGGAGCATGGACTGCACCATTTTATGTTTACATAAAATTGGCACTTTATGCACGATGGAAGTTTAATCATGAAGATCACTATTAATGATGGACATTGTTTGGACATTTGATACATTAAAGTTATGAATTTGTTTACTTAATTTTGTGTTCATAAAATTGGTTTATATATATTTTTATTAGTACTAGGATTGATAACTGGATAGAGCTCTTTACACACATGTATATGACTTAAAGGCACCTATACCTTAAGGCAGTGGTCCTCAACTCCGGTCCTCAGGGCCCACTAACAGGCCAGATTTTAAGTAATACCTTGGGGAGATGCAGACTAGAGTACTGCAATCACTGAGCAGCAAATGATATCACCTGGGATGTATTTCAGTTATCTTGCAAACCTGACCTGTTAGTGGGCCCTGTAGGCCAGGGTTGAGGACCACTGCCTTAAGGCACCTATACCTTAAAGGAATAGCAACCCCACAAATTCTTCATTTATATATATTTTCTAATTTTTACTCCCACATTTTATCTACTTTATTTTCACTTCATTTCATTTTTGACGTTTATTTTTTAGGCAAATATCCCTAGCGCGGGTATATGTATATGGGTTTAGGCATTATATGCCCATATATACATATATAACAAAAATATTATTTCTATTATCACTGAACCTTGACTATAAATGTGTGGCTGGAAATTCTACTCTTTGCTCAACCCATTTCACCACCATTCAGTAAGCCCTTGGAAAAAAAATTAAAAGAGGAGATGCTTAGCTCTCCTCACACTGACCACCAATGTAAGGGGCATTCTTCCTAACACTGATCAACAATGTAATGGGACATTCTTGCTCACACAGACCACCAACATAAGGGGGAGTTCTTTCTCACACTAACCACAGATATAAGGGGGTGTTTTCTTTTCTCCTACTTGCCACTAGCTTAAGGGAGTAATTAAAACAACATTTATTAAGGCAGACAATTATGTATGCCATAGCTGAGGGCCTTTGCACATGACTGTTTTCAATGGATTTTTTTGTTTGGGGAAGGCACTCCTTAGCAAAATTTTTAGGATAATTAGTGATTAATAGTCATGTCACTGCTATTACTGACACTCTCAGTAAAGATGTGTGTCACAAACACCTTACATCCTCAGCTGTGCTGCTATGGACAAACCAAAGCAAGGCAGCTGAGGCTGTAAGATATCAGCTAGATAAATCGTATAATTTGAGAGGGCTAAACTCCACCCAGGAAAAAAAAAAATTCTACTCCCCTAATAACTATTAATGCACTCGGAAAATAAAAATAACAATTAATAAACTAACTTGATGAAATCTTAATTTTACTTTGAGTAAATACATTATATAATAACAAATATTTTTATCTACTCTAATTCTATTGAAAAAGAGCAAGCAAGATACCTTGGGAAAGTCAATTTATTCTCTATGCTTGAATTTAAGAAGAAGCTCAAAGCAGAGTTTGCCAAGTTATACATCAATTGAAAATAAGTCAAAACGTAGCTTTAAATGGCTACATTTTTATTACTGAAGGGTCTTAAAAACTAATTAATAAAGTGAGATATAATATAGAGTATGAGAAACCCATCGCTGTATATCAAAATAAAGAAAAGTGTTTAAGACAATTTGTGGCAGGAAGGCTACTGAAGCTGAGAACAGAATAATCTATTATTTTTTAAGTGCACAAAATGTACTTCTATTATTTCTATTCAGTATTTTTCATGCATGACTTTATTTGAATTTCCAAAGCAAAATGTAAAATAAAACACCCTGTATAGTGCATCAAGCATAGTTCTTCAATTTCATATTGTAATAAGCATAACAATTTCAAAAATAAAAAATGGCTGGTTTATACAGTGCTAAGTAAAAAAGGATGTACAACAACAACCAATTTTTTTTTACTAATGAATAATCAGCTGTAATTTTAATAGTTGCCCAGTTGGGTTTTTTGAAAAGTTTTTTCCTGAGTTGTCCTTTTACTTGGGATAGATATGAGAAGAAAAATAGGTGGTATTTGGACAGATTCTTGGCAAACCTATCTGATACAGAACTTAAAAGAACGGAATTTAAAACATGTCTGATTATTACAACCATTTGCACAAAATATATTCATTTAAACTCATAACTTATAAGGTGTTTGATGCAGCAGAAACACTGCTTGTCTGCTGCCATGCATATTAAAATAAATCATATAAACGATGCATGCAAGAAGGAAAACAAAAATTCCCGATGATATAGAGCAAGATAAAAAATAGTTTTATCAGGGAATTTCTTTTGTGCAAGCAAAGTGAATTGCAGAAAATGACTATGTTTTATCATGTCGGACTGCTAGGCACAGGTGACACCCTGATCAGGTGTGCATGTATAATAACTTCCAAAAATAATCACTGTTTTGAATAATTTTCACCCAAGTCTTGCAGAATCAACATATTCTTTATAAGTATCTCATAAATCTTTACCATGGTTGTGAATCCAAATTCGGAGCTAGGAGCTTAACGGCTTGAAGAATTTATTCATCTGAATGCATTATTGGTTGTAGAATTTATACAAAGCAAAACAGATTGTAAGCATCCATTAACCTCTTCCCAGAGGGGAAAGCTTTAGTTTCTCTTGGGACCTTCTCTCATGTAGTAGAATATTTAAGATGATGTCACAAGCCCATATTGCTTCATGTACTCGATTAACTTGTGTTTGCACTTCCTTTTTTTTTTTTTTTTTTTTCTCCTCCTATTCATGACCATTAAGCAACTTGGCTAAAATAAATATAGAGGAAAAAGTGGTTACCATTAATACATCTTGAATGTAAAGCATATTTTATATAATGCCATAGTAGTTATGGTAACAATATACACTCATCAACCCTTAACCCCTTATAAAATAATAAATATCTACTGCTAGCATAAAGTACCATTTTTCTTCTTTGGGGGTCAATAAAGCTGCATTGAGATGGCTAGAACAAGAATATGCAATGTGAATTTGCAGGTGTCAACCCATTTCTGTACACTTTCTAAGTTCTCTTCAAAGGAGATAGATACTTTAAAAGACCACTATAACCAAATTACATTATTTGCAATAGCTTGCTAATGTGAAGTAGACTTTAGCATGAATGTAAAGTAGCTTTATTAGTCTGCCTAAATAAATTCCCAGTGTCTTACAATATACAGCAACAGTATACCTTGTACATTGTACCTTGCTATCTACAAAAGAACTTTAAAAGTTTTTTGCCAAAATTGATTTAAAATCAAGCATACCTGCAGTAACGGGGGGGGGGGGGTAAATAGGGACATGTAACTCTGCTTGTATTTCAAATTTTTGCAACTTTGTGCACCTCCAGATATTGTTATCAGTTTTGGGGCTTATATTGTGGGGTGGGGTTGTGAAACGTGGGATATTTTTCTGATAACTGAATTTGCCTGACAATTTGACTAAAATCTATACAACTGTCAATGATGTTAAAAGTGTTAAAAGGTCAGGAAATGTTTTGCTGCGACCTATAGATGATCAATTAATTAAAAGTCCACTGCATTGGCAGTTTGCTCAATCTGTTCTTATGAGCATGTTTTCAGGGTTCAGATTCAGATATAATTAGGATCCTTTTTATTGGGAAAAGTGAGAGTTATATTTAATGCCCTTTTTTGGTAACCTACATTAATAAAGATTCAAGCCTTCAATAGCTTGTTAAGTATCTTCTTTAGACATTTAAGAATTGTTTGTAAACTTTGGCATTAATTAATATATAACATGGTACAAGACTTTTGGCCCTCCTGCCTATTCAACATAATGCATGGTAAATAAAAAAATATATATATGAATAAATATTATAAAACACTACCTGCTGCTCCCTACCTCTATTCTTTAGTTTATTAGTGCAGGATTAAACAATATTAAAAAAAAAACTTCTTTTTCTTTTATTGTCCCTTAAACCTCATCCCATCAACCCCATTGTTTAGTGCCTCCTCCCCATTTTAAGTGAAAACATGCAAAGACATTATGGACCATGATCCCATGTCTTTACCTTGTTTTTTCCAGTCCCAGAACTAATTAACTGCTTTTATGTATGTTGTAGTAACTAGAGTGGCAGATACCAAGACAATTAAAATGCGCTGATAATGTACCTAATTCATAAAATATTAATGCATTTATGTGTTGGGCTTGCCTATATTATGTTGGGAAACATTATCATTTTAAAGCCCACCTTCTTTGGGCTCTTTCACACGGGCGGTCCGATCAGATCCGCCTGTCAGTTTTTTAGGCGGATCTGATCGGATGCCCCATTCAGCCCTATGGAGCAGCGGATGTCAGCAGTGACATGTTTGCTGACACCCGCTGCCATCCGCATCCGATCCTGTCCATGAAATCCGGACGGATGGAAACCCTATTTTCCATCTGTCCTGGGGATCGGATGGGATCAGATGAGAGCGGACAGGCGGTCCGCTCTCATCCGATTCCCCATAGAGAGCAGCGGGGGCTGTGACACCTCTCTCTCCGCACTGCAAGCGGAGACGGAGCTGTCATCCGCCGGCTCAGCGGGGATCGCGGATCGATCCCCACTGAGCAGCACGGATCCGCCTACGGAGGCGGACCGTGTGAAAGAGCCCTTTCTCTATTAAGTCCCACCTATCCTTCTCTATCCCCCTGCTACCTCCAATTTGTATTGTTTGCTACTTTAACCTTGTTTTTCTCCTAAAAGTCCACCATTGCATGTCACTTGCTAGTGCCCCTGCTTGGTGTGGAATTCAGTTCATTATCACTGTAGTATATGCCATACTGGTCCCCTCATCATGACATCATCGTGCTCCTCCTCATGCAATCTTCTAGGGTCTGAGAGGAAGACACTACTGGGCAGCCAATAGGAACATGACATGCCACCTAGGCAGCATGATGCGCACCCAGAGAAACACAATTCAACTCTGCAGAAAGTAAGAGAGAAGACTAACAACTAAGTACATCTTGTGACTGCAGATTTAGGTAAATCATGACATCATCATGTCATACAAACTGGATAGTGAGTAGGCCTCACCATTAGATAGCCAATAGAAAGATTCAAAGTCACCAAGACAGTGAGATGGGCACCCAAAGAAAGACTCTCCAACTCTGCAGTAATAAAGTAAAAAGAATTGAGATCAAGATGGTTAAATGACCACAGTTGCAGGTGGTAAATAAAAAGGGTTTTTCAATTAGAATCTTTTAAAAAACCTACATAGTGATTAGTTAGAGGGTGTTGTGATATAAAAAATGTGGTTGGGGGGGGGGGGGGGCTTGATGACCAGAGATGAGCTTCAATAAAAAACATTGGAAAGCAAATATACAGTAGTTAGCAGATCATAGATCTGGTAAAAATTTGGGGAGAATTTCTATTAGCTGCGAATTAACTCATTTGGTTCACTCATCACTAATATTCAGGGTTAAAAACCAAGAAGTCATAACTATTCTAAAGCAAAACTTTTATTTTATGAAACAAAAAGTAAAAAGACAATATTGAGCTTTTCATTAAATAGATTCAGTGTTTTGCTAAATAGCTATTATGTGTGGCATTTTCCCCAATCATTAATAGTAATAATTTATGCTGACTTACTAAATTGGTTAGCACCCTAATCAACTATAAAATAATTCCAATTCAGCATTATTTTAAACAGTACATCTATAAATCAAGCACTATCCACCTAGATACAGTAGGTCTATTAATGGATAGATTATTAGTCAAGTCAATTAAATATAATTATGCTCCAAAAAAATGCACTGGAATACATTTTCCCTACCTGTTTTTTATGCTGACTTTATATAAATGATCAAGACTATAAAACTTACCATAGCCTTACACTGTGGCAGTGGAAAAAGGCTGAAGGTTCATCTGAAACAAAACAGATCTAATAATTATTTCTGTGAATACAAGTTAAAATTGTCTATGTAAGTATGTACTTTTTATTTACCTAAATAAAAAAGCAAAGCTGGCAAATGTAAAAAGCTCTGTACACTGTTTATATTTCATCACCTAAAATCCAAAACTTTTCATAACATGCTATTTGAAATTACTTTATTTTAAATTTCTAATTTTATTTTTCTATCGTATTCGGCACGCCTCCCTAAGTTTAACATTAGGCTGACAGAATAACTGCACTGGCTGCTCTAATGAAAAAGTAGGAAGCTTACATTTTAATCTTAAGCTAGGGTTAATTAAAGTGCATACAGCAAATTCTTGACACTTAAAGTGGACATTGTAGTAAAAAGCAAGCAAGAGATTTGAACCACCATACTTGTAAAACAATCTAACCAGCAGCAGTTATAAAGTCCATTACTTGACTCAATTATATACTATTATACATTATTACAGCTTCACTTTTCATAACTATATACAGTAACTCTCTCAAACTGCCCTCCTGAATAGAAAAGCACTAAATAATTTTTATAAAAACAATATTGCAGTAAAAGATATTGTATCTTTGCATGCTTACCTAATATCGTGAATGTGGACTAGTAAGTTCCACCCTCCACACCTGATTATCAACCTGTGAGGTAAACTGTGAAGAGAGAGAGTGAAACCTTGGGATATTGGACATCATGCTACACTTTTAATACACAATGTAAAAAAAAAAAACTGTGATTTGTAAAATATAAGTGTAACAGAGCAGCACTTGTTATTGTTTGAACACCAAAAATGCAAGACCTTATTCAAATAAATGTGGTGCACTATCTTTTCAAACTCTATAAACTTTAATTAAAAATCATGTGTGAATAAAAATCAGAAATTAAATTAAAGAAATAAAAAAAACATGCAGTGTTTCAAAAAAACATCCTATTATATAAAGTACTTTAAATCAGTAACATAAATTCCAAAAGTGTCAATACACCATGCTTCAAAACATGTGACTTGTGTTTAGAAAAGGTGCTTCTCCACCATCACATCAAACTGTTTACCAAGACTAAATGGATACAATGGATCAAGAGATCTCACAGCACTTTAATATGTGATCTAAAAAGCAGCCAGGGACAGAAAAGAACGGTCAGAGAAACAAAATGGTGCAGGCGCATCATCCCCTGCTAAACAGCTTCTGGGAATGCCCAGAAGCTGTGCAGGGATGACGCGCCTGCCTGGAAGTGACGAGAAGGGCCGGTGCAGGGCATTCTGGGACTCCAACATCACCGATTAGGACACCGAAGAGGACGCTCCGGCTTCAGCTGCCCACACCTGAGATGGCAGCGCTGGACAAGGCATTTCTAAGGTAAGTATTTCTTCTAAAAGGTAAGTGAAACAGGGGACAGTTCAGAGGCTATTGTTGCTGAAATGCACTAGCCCTGACTATCCCGGGGGTATTTTTAGCTAAAAAATGTTTTTCAGGGTGGAACTCCGCTTTAATTAGAGAGATGATGTTTGTGATGAGAGTGTTTGATTCCTGGCTGCTCTTTGAATCACATATTGAAGTGCTGTAAGACCTCTTTATCTATGTGGTCCCTTAGTCTTGGTAAGCAATTTGATGTGATGGTGGAGGAGCACCTGGAGGAATATTCTCTAAGACAGTGTTTCTCAGCCTTTTATCTGTCAAGGCACCCTTTAAAAGTATGCACAATCTCGAGGCACCCTTTCTAAAATGCAAAAAAATAAATAGTTTTTTATAACGTACCAAGATCCACACATGTAGAACACCCAACATGCTTTATTTTTCCAAAGAAAATACACCTTTGCACACTGGTACTGACTAGTATTACAATGTTTCTCTCCCTCACTTAGCTAATGTGACCCCGGTGCTGATGTGCAGGCACCTAAAGCTCTCCATATCAACCCATGACATCACTGGTTCTTAAAACGCTGGTGGCTGGAAGGTTGTAATGGTGCAAAATGAAAACCTGTGGCTTTATGTAAACAAAAGGTAGGCTTGATCCACCCGCTGCCTTGTATACAATGTTGTGCAATTATGAGGCATTCTGTCAAGGCACCCCTGAAGAAACCTGAAGACACTCCAAGGTGTCTGGGCACCCTGGATGAAATAGGTTTCCCTATGGTATGTTGACACCTATGGACTTTATGTTACTGATTTAAAGCATTTTATATGTCTGTGCGTGTGTTTTTTGTTTTTTTTTATAATTCAAATTCTGATTTTTATTTACACATGCTTATTCATGCAACACTTTTTCCTGTTTGCATGGGAGAGATGGGGGAGACGCAGGCATGTTTGACCAAAATAAATTTCAATCCAGCTTATCTGGTGAGTAAGACAGCTGAGGGGTTATATAAAGGTGACTGAAAGGACATTTGTTATACTGGTTTCACACTAAAGAGCAAAATCTATGTAATAAATTTGTGTCCCTCTCCATTGTAAATAGCATGGAATGGATGGAAAAAAAGAAAAGCAGAAAACCTGCAAGGTAAAAAGTTATTAAATAGAATTACTTTACCCTGGCTCCTGCCTATGACACCTCAGTGAGTGTGACATTACCATTCTTCCCAAAAGATCCTGTGAAAATGCTGAATACCCAAAATCTCATGAGAAGACACTCTACTGTGCTGGGGTGTAATCTCATGAGACTTTCCAAGGGGTTTCCAAAGAGGTTTTTTTTTACATTCCTGTTGCTATTTACAATGAGGGAGGTGTCCCCCATATATTTCAAGTGGCTTTTACTGCAAGTCATACTTTAAGTTTCAAGCAACTTTTGGTGACTTCAGAACCAGAAACTAAGCAGCACACTAAGGGTTCTATTTAAAATTAAAAAAATTGCTTTCTGAATGTATCACCATCCATGAAAATGTAACAAATAATACCCGTAATGTTCAGTTGCTTCTGCTGACCCAACAAATTAAATTCAAAATACGAACAACAATTTACAAAGCCACCCACTACTATGTCTCCAGCTTCATCGCTAACCTAATCCTAAAATACCAACCTAATAATTCTCTTCATTCCTCCCAAGACCTCCTGCTCTCTAGCTCCCTCGTCAGTTCTGATGAAAAAAGGAAAAGTCCTGAAAGTGGCACATCTTTGCACAACCCTGTAAGAAGGTGTATGACAGCCTCAACCCGGGCTACAACCAGGCCACACCTCCAAAGTGTTTCACTTCACCCACAGAGCTTAGTCATGGGGATAAACATCCCATGCATAGGGGGAATAAAATGCATAATTGGTTGTCATTTAATTAAGAATAATAGGTAACAGGTGAACATTAGCCATACACTGTATGACACAGCATGAAAAAGCTGATTTGCAAATGCATAAAGAAAATATATATTGTCCAAAAAATGCCAAAGCATACAAAGGATAAATATGGCCACTAAAAGTTCAGTGATGGAGAAAAACTAAAATGAATAAAAATGAATAGGCCCCAAAAGCAGCTCAAAAAAAAAAGAGAGAGAAAAAGGAAGGAAAAATCCTCCCAAAAGTATAGGATATAGGGTCACAAACGTCCTTTAAAAGTTGCATTAATTTTATTATCAACAAGCTTAAAAACAACACCTAAACTGGGATAAATGGACTCCCTTCAAGAATTAACTCTAATACAATAATATATATGAGTAATGTATGAAGTAATCTTCATATGAGAGTCAAACTAAGCTTACAGGTAATGACATATATTGAATCATGAATTGAAACAAAGTGATCTTTTATTTCCCCCACCACTAATCCAGGAAAAAAAAAAGAGGAAAAAAAAATATTTGTGGGGTCCAATTTTATCATCAGTGTGTATCCCTGATTAACTATGTGTATCAAGGGTGCTTATGTCATAAATTAAACAAAAATCCCGGAAATCAAAAGCAATCAAAAAAGATGGAATCATGAGAAAAAGAGGATGAAGAACTGTCCAGGGAAGATGCAGATGATTCCATGTGCAAATAGTGTTTTTTATAAGTGCGAGTCATCCAGAGAAGTTAATTAACATCAATAATCGTGGCAAAAAGATTAAAGTCAGTGGTAGGTGCAAAATTGAGTCTCCAAGAAAAATCTCTAAGGCTCCATTCACACCAATGTGTTTTTTCATGCTTTTCGCAGAAATGCAGGACATTTTTCTAACATAAGGTCCTATGGAACACGCTCACATCAATGCATTTTTGTGCCTCTGGATTTTTGGAAAGGGTCAGGGACTTTTTAAATGCAAAATGGTGCTTTTTTTTGCGTGTTTGGTTCAATAGACTTCAATGAAGAAGCTTCAGAAAAGCATGTAGTGTGTTTTTACAGGGATTTTGCCGCGAACTGGAGTTTTCTAATCTGCCCAATAAAAAATTTGCCAAAGAAAGCATAAAAAACGCAAAATTCAAAACACGGGAAAAATTGCGGCAAAAAAACGCTGCAGAAATGCTCCAAAGTAAACTGCATAGGTGTGAATGAAGCCTGAGTGCTTCCGGTGAATTAATTTGATTAGAAAGATTTAAAAAAAGTGTGAAGAGAATGACATTAGACCGACAATAGCTTTTTGCCCCTCCTTATTTTTTTCCTTTTTGTGAATTCTTGTTGCCCCCTTTTCTTTTCAGGGGTACCTGACTTTTTTGATTGGTGAGAGTCACTGTCATCTGAAAAAGTGTATCTAAGTAAGCAATTTGGATCATGGGCACTTACTATAGAGGATGACATTGAAGGGGCAGAGGTTTCTCCCTCAGTGTGAGAAAAACTGACTCTCTTCGGTGTACTAGTGGCACAGCCTCCTCCCTTGCCACCATGTTTAAGTGAGCACTCTACTAGACAAACAGATAGGGTTAGTAAAAGCAGATGAGTTTTTTTCAGCTGAACAGCTGCAGGACAAAGAAGTCAATGGCTTATTTTGAAAACTGGAAAAGATTACAGAGGTGGAGCCTTGAGCAGCGTCTGTAAATTTAGTTTGGGTCAGAGTGAGTACAAATCTGACCCAAAGACATTCAAAGAGCAGGAAAAATTATACAAGGGAGACCCCAGTAGTATACAGTGTATGGAAATTTCTGTGTGAACAGTGAATGTTGGCCTACCCTTTGCAGCTATAACAGCTTCAACTCTTTTGGGAAGGCTGGGTGTGTCTATGGGAATGTTTGACTATTCTTCTAGTAGCGCATTTGTGAGGTCAGGCACTGATGTTGGAGAGAATCCCTGGCTCACAGTCTCCGCACTAATTCAACCCAATCGGGTTTAGGTCAGGACTCTATTCAGGCCAGTCAAGTTTCTCCACCCCAAACTCGCTCATCTATGTCTTTATACACCTTGCTTTTGCACTGGTCCAAATCATTTGGTGGAGAGGGGATTATAGTGTGGGGTTGTTTTTTTTTTTGTTTGAGCTTGGCCCTTTAGTTCCAGTGAAGAGAACTCTTAGGCTGTCAACATAACAAAACACTTTTGACAATTATATGCTCCCAAGTTTGTGGGAACAGTTTGGGGATGGCCCCCTTCTTGTTCCAACATGACTGTGTACCAGTGCACAAAGCAAGGTGATTGGCCTGCACAGAGTCCTGACCTAACCCTGATAGAACACCTTTGAGTTGAATTAGAGTGCATACTGCGGGCCAGTCCTTTTCTCCAACATCTGTGCCTGACCTCACAAATGCACTTCTGGAAGAATGGTCAAACAGTTAGTCCCCTTTCTCACAGGCGGACCGTTCAGATCCGCCTGTTAGTTTTATTGGCGGATCTGAACGGTCCCCCCATGCATTTCTATGGGGCATCGGATGGCAGCGGAGACATATCCGCTGACATCCGACCCGATCCGATCTGTCAAATCTGGACGGATGGAAACCCTATTTTCCATCCGTCCAGCGTATCGGATGGGATCGGATGAGAACCGACCGACGGTCCGCCGTTCCCATCCGATTTCCCCCATAGAGATGCATGGAGAACTGATAGCTGTGTCTCCGCACACAGCTGTCATCCTCCTGCTCAGCGGGGGATCTGCTGCTCGATCCCCCCGCTGAGAAAAACGGCATCCGTCCGACGGACGGATAGTGTGAAAGGAGCCTTAAAATGTCCAAATTTGGTCCAATTAGCCATTTTCCCTCCCTGGTCTCATGTGACTCGTTAATGTTACAAGGTCTCAGGTGTGAATGGGGAGCAGGTGTAAGAACATACAGTGGTTTAACAGAACAGGTTCTTTTCAGAACAGGTCTAGTCATGATCGACCAAAGAAGTTGAGTGCATGTGCTCAGCGTCATATCCAGAGGTTGTCTTTGGGAAATAGACGTATGAGTGCTGCCAGCATTGCAACAGAGGTTGAAAGGGTGGAGGGTCAACCTGTCAGTGCTCACAGCATACGCCGCACACTACATCAAATTGGTCTGCATGGCTATCATCCCAGAAGGAAGCCTCTTATAAAGATGATGCACAAGAAAGCAAACAGTTTGCTGAAGACAAGCAGACTTAAGACATGGATTACTGGAACCATGTCCTGTGGTCTGATAAGACCAAGATAAACTTATATGGTTGAGATGGTGTCAAATGTGTGTGGGGAGGAGTACAAAGACAAGTGTGTCTTGCCTACAGTCAAGCATGGTGGCGGGAATGTCATGGTATGGGGCTGCATGAGTCCTGCCGCCACTGAGGAGCTACAGGTCATTGAGGGAACCATGAATGGCAACATGTACTGTGACATACTGAAGCAGAGCATGGTCCCCTCCTTTTGGAGACTGGGCCACAGGGCAGTATTCCAACATGATAACGACCCCAAACACACCTCCAAGATGACCACTGCCTTGCTAAAGAAGCTGAAGGTAAAGGTGATGGACTGGCCAAGCGTGTCTCCAGACATAAACCCTATTGAGCATCTGTGGGGCATCCTCAAACAGAAGGTGGAGAAGCGCAAGGTCTCTAACATCCACCAGCTCCATGATGTCATCATGGAGGAGAAGAAGAGGACTCCAGTGGCAACCTGTGAAGCTCTGGTGAACTCCATGCCTAAGAGGGTTAGGGCAGTGCTGGAAGGTAATGGTGGCCACACAAAATATTTACACTTTGGGCCTAATTTGGACATTTTCACTTAGGGATGTACTCACTTTTGTTGCCAGCTGTTTAGACATCAATGGCTGTGTGTTGAGTTTTTTTGAGGGGACAGCAAATATAAACTATTATACAAGCTATACAATAACTACTTTACATTGTAGCGAATTTTGTGTAATTTCTTCAGTGTTGCCACATGCAAATATATAATAAAATATTTACAAACATGTGAGGGGTGTACTTGCTTTTGTGATATACTGTATATGTATAGAATGGTTAAATCAAAAATGCTTCCACTTTAGGCATACAGCATTTATGCTGGAGACAGTGCTGGACTGACTAGTTCAGTCCTTAGCAGTGAATGGGTAATACTGTGAGCCAGTGGGGGGAGTTCCTCCAATGTAAGATAATTGCAGTATCCATTTTTGAGGTGGGGGCTGCTGCCTTTTTGGTCCGTCCTTATGGTCCTACCCTCATGTAGACTAGGAAAAGTAGAGGGAAAGGAGTGCCTGGTGTCCAACGGAATAACAATTTGAAGGTAAATTAAAAGATGTTTATTGATAATACTGACAAGTCTATCAAGCTAATGCATTTTGGGGGAATGTCCTCCCTCTTCTTCAGGGCTATCAAACAAGCAGGAGAAATATATACAAAATAGATATGTCAGAACAAGGCATAAAAGAAAAACTGCAAAAAAGTGCAGATAGATCATATCAAAATTATACATTTTATAACATTTTATATGTAACTCTAAAACTCATATTTTGAAAGCTGGTGGTCACTGTAAATATCATAATAAATATAATGATCATAATAACAATGATAAAAATGATATGAAGAAGTAAAAAATGATAAAAATACAAATAAAGATAATGACAATCTAAAAATATACAATAGGAAACAATTAGACAAGGGGTATGTATAAGTGTGTATAAATATATATATATACATATATATATATATATATATATATATATATATATATATATATATATATATATAGAGGAAAAGTAAAGTATGATCTGACACACCCAATATCAATGTACCTCCATCCCTATATAATATATATAAAGCAAAAAATAAATTCTTGTGATAGTTCAATAACCTCATTCAAAGTCCCAAAACTATTGTTTCTTGCTGTATCCCCAAACGTATGTGTATACAGTCTATATTCTAACTGAGATATAGTGTTTCATTTATTTCATTGCAATGACCTGAATAAAGGTTCCTAGGAAAATTAATATTCACTGGATATTTTTAAGCTATCTAGGCTGTGCGTGAATGTGAGCGGATACTCAGTATGCACTGATCTTTTGCAGCCAACTGTGAAATGGAAAAAATTCCCAAACTGGATTTCTATTTGCAAGGTCTCTGTGGGTAAATGTGACAATACATGAGTCAGGAAACATTTATATTTTTCACGTAAAGAAAGTTTTTTTTTGGGGGGAAGGGGTATTCAGGAAAGGATTGCTGGAGTGGTACTGGGAACGTGGGAGAAGAAGGGGGAGCATTCAGTATATCTCTATGAAACATAAACAATATAAACAATGAATGAAATGTATTTATTAATATGTTTATTTACTTATTTATGTATTTATCTAATAACAGCATAGCACAGATCACCTAGAACACTTTGGGGGATACTTAATAAAGCTGGTGCACATAGAATCTGGTGCAGCTGTGCATACTGACCAATCAGCTTCTAGGATTTATTGTCAAAGCTTAATTGAACAAACTGAATATAGAAACTGATTGATTACTATACACAGCTGCACCAGATCCCTTAATGTATGCACCAGTTTTAGTAACCCCCCACCTTTGAGTCAGCTCTTCTCAAAAGGGAGCCTACACTATAATGATCCTATAACAGTTATACACATACACACATACTGTAAGACCAGTTGTGAGTAGAAGCCAAATAACCTTCAAAGTCTTAATCATAACAAAAGCATTTTTTCATTACTGTGTATTATTTGCCAATGTTTATGTTTGAAAATAATGTGTTCAACTCAATAAAGGCTTTACCACACAATCAGCAGAATTTACTGCGTGCACGTTATACTATCAATTTTTACAATGTTACGTGTGTAAAAGTCAGCTCACAAAGGTTATTGACTGAGCTTAGCTCTCTAAAATATTACCTTCTTGTTGGTAATACTTGTGAGGTTCTATGAGGTTTATATTGAGGAGAGCACTAAAAGGAAATAAACCAGTAGTCCACGATAAGAAGAATCTTCCATAATGTTTTAAGAAGAAAAAAAAAAAGTGATTCAACACCTGTGCAGTATTTGTGTATGAGAATCTTTTTTTTCAATGAGAAAATGTTTATGATATGAAATTAATGTAACGAAACTCCAACTCCAGCCAAAACATTATTTTATTTGTAGATAGCTTGGAGAAGAGTCAGAGACTCATCTTAATAGGAAGTGAGGGTAATCTGTCCTATGGGAACACAAATATAAACACCTTTTTAGTTGGGGCTAAGGGTTAGAATTAGGGATGATAGATGCTACTATGGGTTCCTGGTGAATCCTGTTTGTAGCTTTGTTACATCTTAATGCCATTGATGTCCTGCAGCCTCTTTACAGTCTGTCCATGTCTATATGCACCATAGTGATAACAGGCTTTATTTTTTTTTCAGAACAGTTTTTCTAATTATCAGTGCTTGCAATCGTTTTTTTCCACAGCCTTCCAATGGAAATGGATGTTCTGCTCTATTGAAAGTCCAGGAAACCAAAAAGAAACAAATCACCGCTCTGAAAACAATCAGCTGAGCCAGATGGATCCCAAGCAGCTGTGGCAGTCCTGTAGGAATGGGTGCTCACCAAGGTCCGTGACCAGAGGAATCCATGTGAATGAAGAAGAAGGTGGCACTTCCAGACCCAGGAACTTGGAGACTTGAGTTTATTTCTTCAAATCATAAGTACAACATCAGACAAGACCACAAGACAGACTGGACAGCAGACGCGTTTCACACCTTGTGCTTATTCATTGCCAATGAATAAGCACAAGGTGTGAAACGCGTCTGCTGTCCAGTCTGTCTTGTGGTCTTGTCTGATGTTGTACTTATGATTTGAAGAAATAAACTCAAGTCTCCAAGTTCTTGGGTCTGGAAGTGCCACCTTCTTCTTCATTCACACTGCTCTATTGAAAGCCTTTCCCCTCTAAGTCAAATCCCCTTGAAAAGTAATTTAAAAATAAACATAAAGCTTTTGTTAATAAAAAAAAAAGTGAGAGAGAGGCGAGTTGAGGAAACAGCCATCGTATTCCAATGGGTCGCAGAGCCCCACAGTGCAGGGTACTAATATTCCCTTGTGCCTCTACCCACAGTTTATCTGTGTGGAATTTTTTCAACACATGTGATGTAGACCGCTCTGTAGTATTTGCAGTCTGTGACTAAAGAGTAGCATGGTGCCATGCAAAGTAGGGGCAAGCACAGGCTGCAACTTTTTTCTGATTATCTATCAACCCCAACCTGCCATCTTCAGCTGTAGCAATCAGCAGCCAAGTTTCTCTGCCCCAGCTTCTGAAATGGAGGGAAAATTAAGCCCCAAGCTGTCCTAATGCTCAGTAACTCAGTGTCAGTATGGAAAAATGTATATAAATAAACAAAAAGTGCTGCTTTACCCTAACCAGACACGAATCTGTGAATTATGGTGGAAACCTGTACCAGTTCACCTCGCCATTTGCACCTGAAATGCTATGGTAAATAGAAAGTAATAACCGCGCTAATGGTACAGGAGAACAGCAGCAACTTCAAGTGTGACCACACCCCAAGCAATATTTCTATAAAAAGTCGCGCTAACTTGAGTAATGGAAGATAAAGTCCATAAAGTCCATATAAATCAGGAACACAGTGTCCAAACAAGCTCCCTATGGGTATACGCTTACCAGAGCTGGTAAATCAAAAGGCAGGTTCTCAGAAGCAAATCTCGTCCCTTTGATAGTAGACTGGAACCAATATCTCGCGTAGACTCAATAAATTGGAGGAAAGATAAAAACGCAATAGCGTAAAACCCAACAAAAACGGATGAACAAATACACCAGAGTGAGTGACTAACAACTGGATGAATAGTGTGAACTCCACCAGTGTATGAAAATCAGAAAAAAGAAGAATGCTCTAAAAGGGACACCTATACCTGAAATGCTATATTTGAGTTATCCCCATACAATTAAACAGATAAGTGAAGTATCACCAGTTGTATAGCCAAACCTTATAAACTCAAACCTGCAGTAGATGAATAATGATGGAAACCTCTATTAGTTTAGCCTCATCACATATAACATCAGTGATAGAGTAAAATATATCCAGTGAGTGAAATAGTCACCAACCTTACCTTTAGCAATAGAAAGTGAATGTGCAATGATATATTAACAATTTCAATTCATAAATAATAGTGAAACAATAGTGACACCTTCAACGTTGCTTGAAAATCCTAAGTGCAATAATAACACATGTATACTAATAATTCTCTCTAATAGTTCTCTCTAAAATGATTAGATAAGTGATGCTTTTTGTAACCTGTCATATTATAGACATGTTCTTGGATCCTTTCAGCTCATTTTTTTTTTGGCTTGCCTATGTATTGCAATTTGCAGGGGCATTCGATACAGAATACCACCCCATCCGTGTCACAAGTTATTGTTTTCTCCTATTAAAAAGAAGAGATTCACTATAGCACATAAGTAACATTATAATATAGAGTCTTCAAAATTGCTTATTGCTTATTTCTGGTTGAAAATATGACTTTTCACTGCTTCTAAAATTTCCTTGGATGTAATTTTGTGTATCAAATTCGTTCAATTTTTATATATTTTAAGATTTATGCCTCCTAAATTGCACCCTATTACCAATGACGAGATACTACCAAAACCGGTGCAGCTGTGTATAGCAACCAATCAGCTTCCAAGTTCAGCTTGTTCAATTAAGCTTTGACAGTAAAACCTAGAAGCTGTTTGGTTACCATGAAAAGCTGCACCAGATTATGTGTGCACCAGTATTTTAACTCTCCCCCATGCCTCAAAGGTACACAATTATTTTAGGTTCTTGACTGTGACACTTTTTTATTTTTAGAATAACATATATTTCATCTCTTTCTCTAACACAGTGGTCAAGTATAAATGCTTGCATATTGTTCAATAAGTCTACATAACTTTTATAGCTGTCTTTGAAATATATCTTTATCATAACTCTGATATTTCTTGAAAATAATCAAACAGCTTACATATTCTCCAACCACTATATCATATGTTTGGCTGTTGAAACATGGCACTGTAATTATTTTAGTTTGCCTTAACAACTGCCTCATATCTGTGCAGTGGGATTGTGGTTTTGAGGTGTTTTGGTGCATTCAAGGTTGATATTTTGTTAAAGCGGAGTTCCGGGCACAAAAACGATTTTTTTTTTGTGCCCTTCCACTAGGTAGAGCTCACCTGAAAAAGAATTGGATAGTTATTTTTATTTTTTTTGTTTACTCACCTTTTTATTGAAGATCGTAAATACTCACCTCTGACTGCTTCCTCCCTCGGAGCCGCGGCTCACCGCGTCACTTCCTGCCTCGCGATGATTCCTGGGAGCTAAACGTCATAGCTCCCAGGAATCAATGCGACGGCACCGGCCCCGCTCGTCATTTCCGGGCGACGCCGCATTCCCCTGCTAAACAGCTTCTGGGCATGCCCAGAAGCTGTTTAGGAATGCGGCGCTGCACCGGAAGTGACGAGAGGGGCCGGTGCAGTGCATTCTGGGACACGAAGACGCGGAAGAAGACAGAGAAGAGGACCACGCCGGCTTCAGCTGCCCACAACAGAGATGGAAACGCTGTGGAAGAAATTTTCTAAGTAAGTATTTCTTCTAAAGGTAAGTGCGAACCGGGACAGATCAGAGGCTAGCCATTGTGGAATGTGCTAGCCCTGACTGTCCCGGGGGTATGTTTAGCAAAAAATCATTTCTGTGCCCGGAACTCCGCTTTAAACTTTAAACACTGGTACTAAAAAGAAGATCACAAGTTATGCTATGTGACGTTTTGACACTGTTTGACAAATTTTATTAAGTGTATAGTGTTAGCTTAACTCTTTTATATATACCTGCAATAGATTTTAGCTACATTGTCCCTGCTATTTCCAATGATCAATTATGGTCTATTACAGCTACACCAGACAATCTTGTCTTTAAAAGACTACTTAATGAAGCCTTTTCTTTAGAAGTCAACCATATTGGGTTGCTGCTGCTCTATTTAATGTAAAATAAACTAATTTATTACATATGCAATTTATGTGATGGCACAATATGGCATTGCTGGTCTCTGAGAATGATGATGTTCTTTGAAACCATTAGCTTTAAGGCAACCCCTTGTATTTTGAAAGTTTTTTTATTTTTTTTAATTTTTAATATTGACCGTTAAGTCATCTAAAAATAGCCTCTTTCTGCTGAGTAATTGTCCATTTCCCCATGCCTTTTATTTAGCAATCCCTTGCCTATTACCCCAGAATATGACCATTCCTGATTTCTTAGATTCAGCTCCCACTGACTTCAATCTGGTTCAGATTTGGGATCCAAACTTCAGTCACAAACTTTGCCTTGATCCAAACCCAGATTTGTTCTGCTCATCCCTAATTTGCAATCAGAAAGCACCTTTTTTTATCTAGTGGTAGAACCCTAATTCTAAATTGCCAAACATGATCACTTTGGGGAAGATGCAGAGCTGTGCATGTAAAAAAAAAAACCACACCTCTTTTTTGTAATCAGCCAACAGGAAAGGACTCAGGAAATCAGAAAATAAATTACATCCACAAGGTGCAAGATTTATAGCAGGCAACAAGTATTCAACCAGTGCAGGTCAGTCAGTGAGTAAACCTATACTTGTCATCCACACTCATGAGCAAATGCATGGGAGTCATGCAAGGCATACCTTGCTCATTCATGTATCAACAAAGCTTATGAGAGCTCTGAGCAATTAGATTTCAGTGCACATACAGTGCTTTGAAAAACTATTCATACCCCTTGAAATGTTTCACATTTTGTCATGTTACAACCAAAAATTTATTTTTTTAGGATTTTATGTTATAGACAAACACAAAATGGCACATAATGGTAAAGTGGAAGAAAAAGGATAAATGGTTTTCAAAATGTTTTACAAACAAATATCTGAAAAGTGTGGTGTGCATTTGTATTCAGTCCCTTTACTCAGATACACCTAACTAAAATCTAGTGAAACCAATTGCATTCAGAAGTCCCCTAATTAGTAAATAGAGTCCATCTGTGTGTAATTTGTTCTCAGTATAAATACAGCTGTTCTGTGATGCCCTCAGAGGTTTGTTCGAGAACCTTAGTGAACAAACAGCATGATGAAGGCCAAGGAACACACCTGACAGGTCAGGGATAAAGTTGTGGAGAAATTTAAAGCAGGGTTAGATTATAAAAAATATCCCAAGCTTTGAACATCTCATGGAGCACTGTTCAATCCATCATTCGAAAATGCAAAGAGAATGGCACAACTGCAAACCTACCAAGACATGGCCATCCACCTAAAGTGACAGGCCAGGCAAGAATTTAATTAATCAGAGAAGCAGCCAAGAGGCCCTTCTTAACTCTGGAGGAGCTGCAGAGATCCACAGCTCAGGTGGAAGAATCTGTCTACAGGATAACTATTAGTCGTGTACTCCACAAATCTGGCCTTTATGGAAGAGTGGCAAGAAAAAAGACATTATTTAATGAAAGCCATAAGAAGTGCCGTTTGCAGTTTGTGAGAAGCTCTAGTCAGATGAGACCAAAATTTAACTTTTTGTCCTAAAAGCAAAGCACCTATGTGTGGCAGAAAACGAACACTGCACATCACCCTGAACACGCCATCCCCACCATGAAACATGATGTCTGTTCAGAGTTGATGGGAAGACGGATGGAGCCAAATACAGGGCAATCTTGGAAGAAAACCTGTTAGAGTCTGCAAAAGACTGGGGTGGAGGCTCATTTTCCAGCGGGACAATGACCCCTAAACATACAGCCATAGCTAAAATAGAATGCTTTAGATCAAAGCATATTCATGTGTTAGGAAGGCTCAGACAAAGTCCAGACCTAAATCCAATTGAGAATCTGTGGCAAGACTTAACAATTGCTGTTCACAGACACTCTCTATCCAATCTGCAAAGAAGAATGGGCAAAAATTTCACTCTCTAGATGTACAAAGCTGATAGAGACATACCGAAAAAGACTTGCAGCTGTAATTGCATCTAACGGGGGTTCTACAAAGTATTGTCTCAAGGGGGCTGAATACAAATGCACGCCACACTTTTCACATATTTACTTCTAAAGAATTTTGAAAAACGTTTATCATTTATCAACTTCACAATTATGTGCCACTTTGTGTTGGTCTATCACATTAAATCCCAATAAAATACATTTACTTTTTTGGTGATAACATGAGAAAATGTGGAAAATTTTACGGGGTAAATATACTTTTTCAAGGCACTGTAAACAGAAACTCTTGATTTCATAGTGTGTTCATTAAACAAATAGGAATGAAGATAGTACAGTAAGTACCATAGGCATTTCAATTCAAAAACAAAACATGCTTTCTTTAATTTTGGATAGAGTAGGAAATAGTTAAACCCCTGTCATTTTTTTTTAAATGAGGTGTAAGAAGAAGAGCCAGACACTGTGAAGTTCAGAAAATTATTTTATTATATATCACATTTCTTTTCTGTCTGTTACCACATTGGAGATATTTGCCATTGCCTTCACTTCCTGTCCCTGTGATGCCCGTGGAAGAATAGAAGTTATGATTTTTACTGGGATAGGAAGGCACAGGGAGCAATAAAGACACCCTTCCCCAACCCTTCCCAAATCTTCTGAAAATGTGTTTTTTTTTTGGTCCATGACACCTTTGATGACATTTGCCATCCTGGCAGGAGATGAGGAGAAATCTTCCATATGGAAATTAGGGCAGCAAATAAAACATAACAGAGGTTCTAACTTTTTCCTGTTCTATCCAAAATAAAATTTTATGTTTGGAGTTTGGCTTTAATGACATATTTCCTATATGTTAGTGTACAAACATACACACAGACACTCACACACAGCTCAAAAAATAGAACGATAAAAATAGAAATTAGAAAAAATAAAAATAATAGCATTAAATCTTTATTATGTTTATTCCTCTCTAATTGTGTGGTTTAAAGGCATTAAAGTATATATTTGACACCATTGCTTTATGTCAGTGGAGCTAATCTATGAAGTCGTATACAAGCTATTTGCATAAATTGATGCTGCTCATGTATGGTGGAAATTGCATCACTCCAACACAGGCATTATCTCCTTGCCTTGATAAATGACTCCTACAGTGCTTGCTTGGGGCAATGTTGGTAACTGAAGAAAACTCAATTTAGAAGATTTCCATGTGTGTACATTGACTGGCTATTAGATACAATATAGTATTATAGAATCCACAGAAAAGGCATTAAAGAAGAATTTTACAATGGAAATCACGTGAATGGTGAAATGGGTAATTGTTCATGTGGAGTTAATATATTACCATTTTCATACCATTATTTTTCTGATTATTTCACTTTGCACATTTCTGTTTGCATTGCATTCATGCAGCATTTATAAGAGGGGTTAATACAATTCTCAATTAAATTATATTTCTTTGCAGTATTTATGCAAACGAACTGTTTTCTTCTGTGATTGTCAACCTGAGCTCATTTGTCTTGCTTTTCCCTTATTGTTTTACCATCTAGATACATCTGTTTAACATGAGATGCAGAAAATGACAGGGCTCAGACAGCTCCTGCATCCAATGACAAAGATTACTGTCAACCAGGCTCATCACTTAATTCATCATTGCCAATGGTGCATTCCATTTTGTGGTATCTTAGCAACATCCAATAAAAAGCAGAACATGGTTTCCATGTGGCCAGGATGAATGGCACAGTCTGGAATACCTTTACATAAATATGGAATAATCATTTTACTTTACATTCTTATTTTAATAAATGGCTATAGTTCACTTCTAACATTTAAATTGTAACTTGATTTTAGTGGATGCATCTTTCAAGCAGCAGAGTACAAAAAAATACAGACTGAGCTAAACTTACTTAAATTATTGATCTTGAACTGCAATAACATCACTGATCTTTGGAGAATATGCACAATATAAAATTTAGGGAAATTATTTTTTAAGGAGATGTTTGGATTTTTGAAGCACACACAGCCATATTTAATAACAAATTTTTATTCTTAAGTGCAAATTCTTAAAGTAAATCGAAACTTTGAACCTCTTTAATTTGCTCTATTTTTAGTCTGTTAAATTTACAATAAAATCATATGCATTAACCTTATTAAAATTATTCTTATTCCCAAAATCCTTTGTATTCTTTGGCTCTCTCTGATCTATTTTCCCCCTTGAAAATTTTTAAAGTGTTAGATTTTTTTTACTTAGAGGAGAGTTCCAGGTAGGAATATTTTACATAGGTAAATTGGCCTGGATGGGGCCAATGTAAATAAGTATGTAGCATATCTGTGGGATTCCTCTAAAAGTTGGAAGTCGCCACTACTACAGTAATCTCTCCTAGCTTCTAGGTCCCATGCCAAGTGGATGACCTGCTGCATTATGATCACAGGAGGTCGCCCACTCAGCACAGGTGGCAATCAGAGATCACTTTGCATTTTCCCAATGAATGAATGCAAAGTGTACCACCCTAGCTCTTCACCTCATGTAACACTGGTATTAAAATTTTGTGAAATTATCAACCTCCACGTTAATGTGCTAATACTTACATATTTGTATCAGATAAATTAGAAAACAGGTGATAAAGGTGCTGTTTGGCTAATGTTTTCATGATATTTGACCATAAAGATTTATGCATAGCCGAGTATATTTGCCTACAAGGAAGGGAGGTGTCTGATAATCATGATGCCTCGTAACTTCTCCACAAAGTATAGTAGAACAATGAAAACAGTACCACATGGAAGTGTATAAATGTATCTTTATTTTGAGACTAAAGATTATTACCTAACTGTAATCTATTTTTCTTTTATTGCAAGGTACATTTGTCTTGGTCATATCTATGCATCATACAGTTACATCTGGTGGCTTGTGAAAGTGTCATTGCCTAACATTTCCAAGGAACAGTTGCGTGATATTTTCCCTTTAGAAGCCAAGATGCCTCGAAACTGTGTAAACAACTCAGATAACTTCTGCTACATTTGTGGCGATGTTACATTTGCACCTCTAAAGTCCAGTATGATGGCAGTAGTAAAAAAGGCTTACCATCTACATTTTTGATGCAAAATAGGGGATAAGGACAAGAGTTGGGCCCCTCATTATTGGTGCATTACATTTGCAACTTATCTGCATCATTGGCTAAACAAGAAGAAAAAAAGTCCATGCCTTTATCAGTCCCAATGGTGTGGAGAAAGCATGAAAATGTTACATGAAAAGCTAATAAATGAATGGAAAGTTTTTTTATTGGTATCAATAAAAAGATACATTTATAAAGACCAAAGTTTGCAGAAATGTTATGGACATCCCCCTCTTAATTTTGAATTATTGTGATGCAACTTTGACCCTAATCTGTATCTTGGAAAGTGAAGCCAATTAATATTGAGGACCTAATTTTCCTTTATTAGTGACCCAATTCTGGTAACATTTAGCTACTTTCATTTCCTTGGCTTTCTCCTTGTAGACCAGTGTAATCAGGGAATGCTTTTCATTTATTGAGAAAATGCAAAATGTTCACTGAATGGTGCCCATGCTAAGCTGACAATCTCCTGTGTTTACAATGCAACAAGTCAGCTGCTTGGCACAGGACTCAGAAATTAGTAAAGATCACTGCAGTAGTAATGCCTACTACAGCGATTTGAAGCTTTCAGGGGGTCCGACAAGTATGGTATATAAAAAATTACATTGGCTGGACCAATGTAACTATATAAAAATATCGATAATATTAAAAACATGTCATATTTTTCCTTTGAGCACTGCTAAAGCCCTTCCTCTAGACAAGGGCTTCTCAACCAGGGTTCCGTGGAACCCTAGGGTTCCTTCAGAGGTTACTAGGGGTTCCTTGAGCAATGGGAAATTTCTGCCTCTCAGATAAGTGTACAATTACACCATTGTTCCTTTTAGCTCTCTGTAAGGGGGTAATTCTTTCCAATGATGACAAGAGCAGGGATACTTCCCACTGATTGTCACACTAATGTGTCATGAGTTGTAGATTTTTAATTTTTAGCAGGGGTTCCCTGAGACCAGAAATCTAATTCAAGTGTTCCTCTGTGTTGAAAAGATTGAGAAAGGCTGCCCTAGACCCGCTTGCTTTTAATTATTGTGGGTTTAAAGGTTAAAACAAGCCTACAGTCAACCTGATGTTGACTGTGGGAGAGTGATTTGCGAAAGGCAAATCAGATGTTCACTTTCCAAGGGAAGCTGCACTTTGCAATGGATTTTGCCCCCGAGCTTAGTGAATGAGGTGAAGCTCTGCTGACTTCCATCACCCAATCATGTGCAAGCAAAAAAGTTTGCAACTGAAATGTCAGCACATTCAATAAGCTCTAGGCAAATTCCTAAAATTGTAAAGGGCAATGTTTAGTAAACCGCCACATACATGACGGTATATTCCCACACATACAATTCACTATCCTGCATAGAGTGCACCCCAGTAGCAGAGGAGGAGACTGGGATAAACTACTCCTTCAAAAGGAATCCAAATGGATTGATATCCTGGGGGCTACCCTACCCCCAGGTTTAAATGACAACCTTAGCTTTAAACCTTTTTTAGAAGGTTTCTCTTCAGGCGGATGGGACTAAATAGGATATTGCACCTTGGAGCGATCTTAATCCTCTTGAACAAGTAGGAGTTGAATCCGACTCCTTGATTTTTTAGTATATTTCAGTATAGATAATGAATCATGTCACATCCCCGTGATCATCCCTTTATATTTGAAACATACTCATATAGAAAGATAATTTTATCTAAACATAGTTGAACCATTCTAATAATCTTTACCAACTTTCAGCACCAGGATGCTTACAACTTGAAGTGCTCCCATTAAAAGAATGATAGATATCCCACCTAGCCTCCAATATTCATTTGAAAGGTAGATCCACACTGCCTTTCTCCTTACGATCCTGCCTTATATTTCTCCCAGATCCATTTGAATATCCGATTCACACTGTCTTCTTTTCACTGTCCTGTTTTTTCCATAATGCTGATTTTTTCTAATCGATGATCCCTGCCCATTTTCCCAACATTGTTTTATACCCCACAATAAGGGCCACAATTCTATGCGTCCTTAGGTACCCCTAACTGTTACCCTCTTACTCCATTGAGATTGTAACATGTATAATGTATTATGTGGGTCATGGCTTTAGGTGTTTCTGATCCTCCTATATTGCTCCCTATATGTTATCTGGGACTCTGTGATCTTGATTGGATTATGACATGTATTTTTTGGTTTACGTTTTTACCTATATGTGTCCCGATTGTAAACATGGCATCTGCCTTACGCATAATAGTACATTTCTTCGTGGGATACTGTCCCCCTTTTCTTACCCACGGAGCACTAAGGGGACAAACTCTTTCCTCGGCCCCCCTTCGGTTGGTTGATGCGCCCACTTGTCCTGTGGGCGCTCCTCCCTTGCCAATGACCCTGTGCGCCAGCGTGCCTGGAGCGCACAACACGGCTCGCCATCCCCGGTGGGCGGGGCCGTGCGCTCTAGACATGGGGATCCCTTTGGTTCTGCACTCACGGGCGTCCTGTTAAACGGCAGACGCGACCTGTCTAGTCGCCTGCCGTCCCGGGGGAATACACACCTATTTCCGCATACAGGTACATCTTCTAATCATATACTCTTCTGGATCCTATTCCTCTTCTTCCTTTTCATTTGACTTCACTTATGGTGTTTTCATTAATTACATTTCCCATCTCTGCACAGATACCTATTATGGAGCACACTATGCTTCTTACTTTATCCCCTTTCAGCTCTCATCTTTTTGAGGGGTTTCTACCTGAGACTGCTATCTCCCACCTTATAACTCATGGCATACATCTGCCAACTCACATTTTTCCCTCACATTAAGTGCACTTGGTGACTTACCCCATTGACAATATTCTACACCCCTTTCACTCCAGGTGTCAGGGTTTTCTATTAGCATACAACTTCCCTTGCAATCTTTTTTGCATTGTTATCTAGGCTTCGGTGGTCTCTTTTGAGTTCTGATTGTTCCCATCATTGTTGTCTTCTTCTTTTTCCCTCCCATCGAGAAAGGCTATGTCCGAAATGCGTCAGTTCACTGTATGGGTCCTTTGCACCCTTCCTTTGCTCCTCCAAGTGATGTAACTTTATAGCCGCATTTATATTTCTTGCAACTTGTTCTTGCTTTTAAACATATCTTCTACAATGTATTTTTTGTTATGATTGTTTTTCAATAAATTTCTACTAATATTTTCAATTTATTTGTTTGATGGGTGATTGCCTTTAAAGTCCCGCTCCTAGGGGAACCCCATTTTATGCATGTTATGTTTAGTAAACCAACCCCAGTGTCTCAAGCTATGGGACATACACTATATTGTCAAAAGTATTGGGACGCCTGCCTTTACACACACATGAAATTTAATGGCATCCCAGTCTTAGTCTGTAGCATTCGACATTGAGGTGGCTCACCCTTTGCAGCTTTAACAGCTTCAGCTTTTCTGGGAAGTATGTCCACTAGGTTTGAGAGTGTGTCTATGGGAATGTTTGACCATTCTATAGTGTATGTCCCATAGCTTGAGACACTTTTGACAATATAGTGTAGTTATGTCCAATAAATCCACTGATAGAATCAATCTTTAACTGAGCTTTGTATGGTGTCACATCCTTAGCTCTGGTATCTCCTGTTTAGCTCAGATCTTAAAGGGGTTGTATAGGTAAAAGTTTTTTTTACTTAATGCACTGTCTGCATTATGGTAAAAAAAACTTTTAATAGTAGCACCCCCCCAGCCCTCCCCAAATACTCACCTGAAAATGATTTGGATCCAGCTCTGTGCGTGTCTGCAGCAGCTCTTCTCCCCTCTCCCACTCTCACAGGCTTTGCTGACAGCAGCTGGAGTCATTGGCTCAAAACCTTAGTCAAAACCTGGGAGCCGGGAGCAAGGAGCGGGGCTGGGAGTGAGTGGCCGGGAGCAAGGAGCGGGGCTGGGAGTGAGTGGCGGGGGATCCCAGAAGAGAAATTTTGGGGCTGCTCTGTGCAAAATCTTAGTATTTTTATAAAGCTTTACAATCACTTTAACTGGTGCTACATCCCAATCTCCAGTGTCATTTGTTTAGCTCATATATTAACTGGTGGGCAGCTCAGAGCATTTTTGGATCTGAAAGAGAAATTTAATTTGATACATTTTTTGCAAAAACAAATTGGCATTATGACTACATGTCTAAGCTGAACGTATCCCGAAAAGTCTGATACCTTCAGTTTAGACATGTGGTCATACTGCCAATTTGTTTTTGCAAATATTTGTTTGGCTGCCTCTATGGTTAGAGATTCTCCCAAACAAATGATTTCAGAATTATACTCATCCTCCCTGGACCCAATGGCAAGAGCCCAGGCTTAAAATAGAAATGTGTGAGACTGATTTTGGTCCTATTGACGAAGTGTCAAGGGGCACTTGGCTTCTTTCTTCATCTGCTCTGGTCCTTCCTTTAAATACATGACCTTTTTGCATAACATCAAGTGGTTCCCATGTACAACTAGACCCTCGGACTACTGGGCCCTCCTGAGTCTTTAGAATAAAACATTTATCTGTGCATCTTTTCACATGAAGCATTGTTTACTGCCAAGAAGCTGATAGTAAAGGTGTGGATCCAAGCAGTGGCCCCTACCTTACATAAATATAAAGTGAGATTTATTTTTTGTAACACAAGTGTTGTGGCAGGATGAATCTTCTACTTGCTGTCTATTAGATACAGATGCTAATTGATTTTGAATAGTGGCTTTTTTATGTGTTTAGGTTTTTTCACTGCGGTGCAATATACTCATTTGTGATCTTCTTAGGCCTCATTCACACTAGCACAGCCAAACCTGCATTTAACAATTTTTTGCAATGGTGCCATTCACACCAGTAGAGTTCAACACAGGGGGGGGGGGGGTGTCAGCCCGCAAATGAAGTGGTGACAAAGGGGGGGCTCAGGCAGCGGCACTGTGACAGGGCAGGGAGAGGCGAGAGGTAAAAGGGTGCAGGGGGTGCCCAGCTTTGGAGTGCGGAACTTACCCAGGTGACACCCAGGGCCGTCCGCTGGATTAACTACAACACTCACAGCAGAGGGGAGCAGGAATATTAAGACACTACACTTCTGGAGAGCCGAGGAGAGAGACAGAGGAGCAGCACTGAATAGAGGACGGTAACTGCCGGAGTTAACTTTCCAAGTTAACCAGCAGATGATTGTTTTTTTGTTGCTCCTAGTAAATGTGAAAAATTACCTCCAGCAGCAGTTCAGTGCTCCTGTGTCTCCCACTCTTCATGTCTGAGTAAGGTAAGAAGGGGCAGATCTTCAAGGGGGGGCTGTGTAACGTGCAGGGGTCCATGACTGCAGGGGAGCTGTGTAATGTGCAGGGGTCCAGAGCTGTGGGGGGCTGTTTAATGTAAAGGGGTCCAGAGGTGCAGGGGTCATGTAATGTAAAGGGGGCTGTGTAATATAAAGGGGGCCAGAGATGTGGGGGGCTGTGTAATATAAAGGGGTCCAGAGGTGCAGGGGCTGTGCAATGTAAAGGGAGCTGTGTAATGTAAACAGATCCAGAGATGAGGGCTGTGTAATGTAAAGTGATGCATAGGGGCGGGGCTGTGTGATATAAAGGGGTCCAGAGGTGCAGGGGGCTGTGTAATGTAAAGGGGTCCAGAGGTGCAGGGGTTCTGTAATGTAAAGGGGTCCAGAGGTGCAGGGGCTGTGTAATGTAAAGGGGGCTGTGTAATGTAAAGGGGGCTGTGTAATGTAAAATAAAGTCCCTTCCTCCTACAATGATGTTACAGATGATAATGATTCATTGGCAAAAACAAAAATCAAAAAAAAGCACAAAGTATAAAAAACGCATCAAAAACTGAATGTTCTACAAAAATGCACTGGAAAATGGATGATTATACAGCAGCACTAATGTGATCATAGGCTAAATGCAGAAAAAAAGTGATCCTGTTGGCATAAAAGTTGTTTATACCTCCCAGATAACTGAATGTCTTTCATTTGTCTTCAGCAAGCTAACTTTCAAATTGTTTATATAATACATTCATTCTGTGTATGCTATATTGCAGAGACCTTGTTTTATCTATTCTTTTGAATTAATATGTACAACATAGGTGCATATCTTTGTCAGTATTGATGTTGATACTTCATGCCCATTACTAATAAAAAAAAAACTTGTTGGTTTAAAAAAAATATACAAAGAAAGCATTTTTGATAAGTGCAAAAAATACCTGTTACCAGAAATTCAGAGGGGTCGCGTCGCGTGTCCAGTGCTCACCTCCTGCCTTGTCCAAAATTAGCTCTCCCAGTCCTTATTTAGGGACTGCAGATTAGCATTTATGTTGTGCAAATGGAAGAGTAGGTGGACTTAAGCCCTGTACACACAGGTCAAATATCGTCTGACAATGGGCGGTTAAAAAAAACGGCCGACATTCGGCCTGTGTGTAAGCCAGCCGGTTCATCAGAAGCTGCCCATTTGGCCGGTTTCTGTTGAACGTGCATGCTGGAAAACCAGCAGTCGACTGGCTCCTGATCAGCACTCTTAACCAATGGCTGAGAGTACTGATCGGAGTGTTCTGCCGGGGGGGATGATGTGGGTGTTTGTTCCCCTGTCAGAACACAACAACTCAGTGTGGGGGATCACTGTACTAATGTTGCATAAAAACCAATCAGCTTCCAGGTTTTATTGTCAAAGCTTAATTAACCTCCCTGGCGGTAACCCTGAGCATGACTCGGGGTGGATTTTTCATACCAGGATCGGTATCCCCGAGTCACGCTTGGGGTGGATGTGCAGAGAGCGCAGCAGTGTTCTCTTACCTTCTCCTGGCGATCCAGCGATGATCTCTCATTGCTGTGACCGCCAGCCGAGATCCCCGCCGCTCTCCGTCGGTCTCCGTCGGTCTGATGACTTCCTAGTTCCGTTCCCTGCAGCAGCAATGCTGCATGGGAGCGGAACTAGGGAGGGAAATTAAAAAAAAAAAAAAAATTGTTGCACAAAACACAAACACATTACACATTTTATATTATATATATTATATGCATACTCTCCCTACTCTGAGAGATCCCTCGGAGACCTTTAAAAAGGAATGGGAGAGTATCCTCAATACTTGTAGCCAAGATTTGATGAAATCATTAGTGATCCAATATAAGGTGGATATGACAGCGCTAGACACTGAAATAGATCAAATGAACACCAAGTACAAACAGGTCTTCGAGGCCCCAAACTTTGCCCCAGCCTGGACGGAAGTAAAGGCCAAACTAGAAACTATGAATAAAGAAATCATTCATAAAAAGCAAGTTAAATTTCAAAAAGATAAACAAGCCTTCAATGAAGGATATGCATACAAATGGAATTCAAAAGCCCGCCCAACACGCATACCCCGATCACGCACAGTTAATCACGCAGAAACCATGGATGACAACTTGGAATCAGATTCCAGTGTGGCTAGTTCCCTTTCGCACAAATCATGAGTATCACGACAGGGCTCATTAGCCCCCAATAAACGCACTAAGGCTCAAAAACGAGGACGAGGTAGCGCTGGTCCTTCACCCACTTTACCTTCGAGTCAAAATAAGAAAAAACCTGACACGCTTGCCAACTTGAATACATCCACTAATTTAGCCAAAATAGCCCCCACACTACAAAAAGTATTAGCTAAGAACACTACACTTCCTCTTAACACCAGTGATTCCACATCTGCCACCTCCGATGACGGTTTTTTAGAACTACCCACTCCTCAAACACCCAGGAACACCAAACAAGGCAACCTGGACATGTACATGAAATCCAAAACAACCTAAACACACACATTAATTCTTCTAAGGTGCTTGGTCTGGGTTTAGGCTTTTGCCCCTCCAGGGCAATTGATACCTCCGAAACTATAAAAGACTTACATCTTTTTGCAAGAAATCTCACTTTTAAGTTCATGTTCGATGATGATAGAAAACAAAAAACTTAGAAAAACAACTGCCCGAACAGACCAAGCACTTTACCATGGCTGAGAGCCGGGCCATAAAAGATCTAGTCCTGTTATATGAAGAAGGTAACACCGAGGTTGTATCAATCATTGATTCCACAGATTCCTTTGCCGGAGCCCCTCCACCTATCCTTAAAATTCCACCTAAAAAGGTCTTTAAACCAAAATCAGAAAAATTTCCAGATTTATCCACTAATGCCAACAGCTGGACCTTTGTCCAACGAGTGTCCAGAGATTTAAAAACGACAGTTTTGCCCTCTATTTCTAGGAACTTAACTCGAGAACAGACTCTAGCCCTAGCATCACTTCAAAATAATAAGGAGATCCTAATAAAACCCTCAGATAAAGGGGGCAACATAGTTGTTATGTCCCCCCACCAATACGAAACAATGTGTCTAGAAGTTCTATGCAATCAAGAATGGTATTGTCCCATTGCGTCCGATTGCATAAAGGACTTCATTTGTGAATACAAGTCCCTATGTATTGAGGCCTTCACTCAGGGCCTCATAGACAGGGACACGTATAATTTTTTGTCAATAAAACATCCCAAAACCCCTACTTTTTACACCTTACCTAAGGTGCATAAAAGTCTTGTACACCGCCCTGGTAGACCGATCGTCTCTGGCAACGAGTCGCTCACGGAACACGCCAGCAAATTTGTGGACTCGTTTTTGCTACCCCATGTTTTGGCACTCCCATCCTATATCAGGGATACTACTGATATTCTCAAACACCATGAGGAGATTCAGGTTCCTCCGGATGCCCTGCTTGTAGCAATTGATATTGAAGCCCTTCACTCCAGTATCCCGCACGACCAGGGCATCCGAATGGCCGAATCTTTCCTCAGGGAACAGGATTACAAAACTTGGCCCTTGATGGACTTTGTCCTCAAATTGCTGAGATTTATCCTCACTAGGAATTATTTCACCTTTTTGGAACAAACTTACCTGCAGATCCAGGGGGTAGCTATGGGCACTTGCTGCGCTCCCTCCTATGCCAATCTATACCTAGGCGCCTGGGAGAGGCTGATCTTTTCAGACAAGGGAATGGAACAGTGGATGTCTCATATTTTGATTTGGTACAGGTTCATTGATGATCTGTTGATCATATGGACAGGTACATTAGATGAACTTTCATCATTCCTTATGGCTATCAATAACAACAATCTAAATCTTAAATTTACATATACCTTTAACAAACACTTGATTTCATTCTTGGATCTGAACATCAGCCTCTCCCCGGATGGACTCATTGATAATGACCTTTACCGCAAACCCAGTGCGGGTAATACCATACTTAGCGCAGCAAGTGCCCATCCTGCCCCTTTGATCGCAAGTATTCCATATGACCAATACCTTAGGCTCCGCAGGAACTGTTCCGCGGAAGCCAATTTTCGTGTCCAAGCTGGCCAGTTGCGTGAGCGACTCCTTGCCAGAGGATATTCCAAAACGTTGCTCAGGAAAGCCTACAACAGGGCCAAAACCCATTCGAGAGCCGATTTGTTATACAAAACGACCTCCAAAAAGGATGATAAAAATGTTCGGTTTATCACCACTTATTCTGCACATGATGACATTCTACGGAATATTTTGAAACGTCATTGGCCTATTCTTACCCAAGACTACACCTTGAATAAATATCTAAATGCCAGACCTAGTCTGGTATTTAGGCGAGCCACTTCCCTTCGTGATTGCCTCACTAAAAGCCATTACATCAGTGAAACGACCAACGAAGGTCTTAAAAAAGGCACATACCGTTGCGGGTCTTGTGACAAATGTCCCTGGGTCAGAACTGGAACAGGCATCCGTCTACCTAACGGGAAATGGTTCCATTCCAGACATCATGCCGACTGCAACACTCAAGGGTTGATTTACCTCATGACCTGCTGTTGCGGGGCATTTTATGTCGGCAAAACCATCAGAAAACTGAGCAAACGTATAGGTGATCATATTTACCATTCTGAGGGGGGCACTATACAAACTAGTGTTACACGTCATATAGGATTTCGTCATAAGTATGACAATTCTGTGGTTTCGTTTTTTGTTTTGGAGGTTATCCCCCAGGACCCCCATGGGGGGAACTGGGATAAACGTATCCTACAAAGGGAATCCTACTGGATAGAATCCCTAGAGGCTACTACACCTCCCGGGATTAATGAGGTCCTGACCTATAAACCATTTCTAGGGTAAAACCTGTTTCTTTCTTTCCATCCTCTCAAACCATTCTATCAAAAATGTCATTGAGTGTGATCCAGGTGACCTGTCTGACATCCATGTTCCCATTGTGCACCACACTGTCCAATTTGACCATCCGCTTCCCGCTATACCGCAGCTTCGGCTCTGGAGATTGGTAAGTTCTCAGTCATTCCAATATTGGAAATACTTCTTTTTCTTTAAATTGTCCTTTATAATTCATGCCCATTTTTGTCTCTCCAAGATTTAATATTCTATATTGCTGCAGCATCCAGAAATATTACTTTTGTATGGATTTGTTTTGCTGATGGGTTTTCCCCTTTTTTTTGGGGGGTCTATGTATTCCCCAATAGGGCACCCTTACATAGAAACTGCGTGGGACTTATGTTCCCTCTAGATTTCTATTGCCATTATAGCATGTATATGTTATTGAAACCTAATATCCAAAATAAAAACTTTTACTAGGTGTTTTTTCCTATAATTCATAAAATTGCTTATGTTTTTCGTTTTTATGTAACTGTATGTCATGTCTCTGTGGACGTCGGTTTGCATCCGTCTGTTGTCCTCCGCTGCAGTTTCCCCTCCGCCCGGTTGGTGGTGTGCTCCCCGAACTTCCCAGCGGATGTGTGGTCCTCTCGCACATCGCTGGCCGGATGTTCCCAGTCTGACTGGCGCTGTTGTGGCCGTTCGGGGCTGCCGTTTGTGGCCCGCATATAGAACGACACTACGCGCGCGCCCCTCCAGGCGCGCGCGCAGTTGAGGACCTGACCTGCCCATGTTGCGCATGACGTCATGCGCAACCTGGCGTCGGGTTGAGGGCCATAATAGGCGGGACCATACGTACCTTTCATTCAGGAGATGGCGTTCACCTGTATGGCGGTTCCACGTGGGTAAGAACTCCGGATCATACCATTCTACAAATGGTATTGCGGAATAGATATGCTTACTAATTCCTATTTCCCTGGTTATACCTCATAGAAGCGTGTAATGGATGGTGTTATTTCTTCTGGTTCAGTGGCCTAAACTCAAGACCTTACCTCCGGGTTCCATTGTGCTTTAAGTTACCATCTTTATACAGATTTCCCAGAAAAAAGTTTTCTTATGATCCACTACTCCGCAGGTAAAGCCTCCCTTTCCAAATGTCTCCTGGAGATATACCCTATAGATCTTGGATTGTAGTTTATATTTATCACCTTCGTCTCAACAGGATAACATCCCACGTTGGGGTTTAAATACGGCCGCTCTGCAGGCGCCCTCCTGTTCTTAATCTTTTTACTCTGGCTATGTGAGTGTGTCTACCTTAGACACTCAATAAGGTATATATATCAGCCCTTTATATATGTGTATTACCCTCTCCCCCCCTTTCTGGTGCTGGAGGGTCTCTAATTTTTACACACATACTCCCTGCCTTATATGCCCCTCCACATCCGCTGGGGAGACGTTTTCTTTGGGGAGCACTTTCGCCCAATCTGTTTGGCGGTGGGCTTCTCTGCGGTGGCGGTTTCGGATGCACCTTGATGTTCCACAATTGCATGCATTCCAAGTCTGATGTTTTGCATATATGTATGTGAACCAATAACAAATTTTTGTTGTTGCTGTATTGTACAGGATATTCAAAGGCATTGCACAGTTTATGTGTTCCTATTCCCCTGAAGAAGCGGTGCAGCTTTGCCCGCAAAACATGTGGGGATTGGTTTGATGTTCATCATTGGACCCATATATCTCCACCATTTCTTGCCTTGTGTCTCTTATGGCCTTACATATTCATTTTGTACATGTCAGAATCTTATGAACAAATGCTGTATTGTCTGTCTTTGTTTTTAAAGATGCTATGTCAATAAATATTTCATGTTTTTAAGAATATTCTTATCATTTTGATTTACCTGGTACCTTTAAAGTCCCACCAGCCCTCTCATTTTTTCTGACCTCCGGGTCGTTTCACCCCTGTTTTCTCCAGCTCCCCCTTCTCAGCATCTCCCCCTCCCCCCTTTCCCTCCCCCCCTTCCCCCCGCTTTCTCCTTCTTTTTCTTCCCTCTTTCTCCGTGCTTTTTCTTTCTTTTCCCCTTCCCCTCTTCCACTATTCCCGTGTCCCACTCCCTCTCTCCATTCCCCTCTTTTCTGTCCCCCCTTTCCCCTCCTCTGTTTCCTCTTCCACGTTCCCCACCCCCTCCCCTCCCCCCCTTTCTCCTTTTTCGTTATCCTTTCCCTCTCTCCCCCTCTTTTCCTTTTCTGTTTCTTTTCTCTCACCCCAGCACCCACCTGTGCACCTCAGGCTTTAGCTGTGGGTTTAAAACTTGGGATATCTTTCCCAGCGTATATATTATACAATTTAGGGATGTGGTACCTTCTGTTAATAGTTTTTGATACAAACACACTTTTTTATTTGAATATATACACACATATATATATAATATATAACGCATGAATTATAATCTAATCAATAATATAATTTTATTATATACATTATATATTATATAATAAAATTATATTATTGATTCGATTATAATTCATGCGTTTGTGTTTCAAATTTATCACATCTGAGAGTCTTGTTTTGGTCAGGTTTAAGTCAGTAATTACTAAGAATTGTAGGCCTATAATACATAACGCCAAATTTCCATGAAAAGAATTGTACCGCTTTTGGTACAGAATTCCTGACAGAATCATACCGCCAGGGAGGTTAAATAAGCTGACCTTAGAAGCTGATTGGCTACCATGCAGAGCTGCACCAGATTTTGCACTCTCCAGTTTTAGTAAATCAACTCCACTGTCTATAAAAATAATGTATGTATAAATGATGTTGTCAGCCCACAACAGTACTGGCAGATAATCTTTTTTGTACCTATAGTATCGTTAAATTGATAAAACACAGGAAAATATTGATATATAGGTAATTAAAAAAAAGTTTTATATGGATGTTGGCAATGTGAAACATACATGCTGGATTTCTTTAAATGTCTTTCTGCACCTCAACCACACATTTTTCTATAGCAATTACCATTATTACAGTGGAACTCCAGGCCGTAAAAACCCCAAAACAAATGGCCACTAAGGGCTTGTTCTCATGTACGACAGCCCTTGCTACCCCTCTGAAAACTGAACCATTGTGGATAACTTTTCAAAGGTGTCTGATTGGCAGTGAGGGGGTGATAATTCATGTTCTCACCACCTGATTTACCCTTGTAAATGCCTCACTACCACGCCACAATTGTGTGCAATGAATGTTGTTGCAGGGCAGTGGCACCACAGTCCTATAGACTTGCATGAGTCACATGTTTTTTAATTTGTTTAGCAAAAAAAAAAAACTAGTAGTGATTAAATACCACCAAAAGAAATCTCTATCTAACGATAAAAATGTTGTTTGAGTACAGTGTTGCATGACCGCACAATTGTCATTCAAAATGCAACAGCACTGAAAGCTGAAAATTGGCCTGGGCAGGAAGGAGGTGAAAGTGCCCAGTAGGCAAGTAGTTAAAGGGTTTCTTCACCAGTCTGTACTAGCACAAAGCATCACCGTGATCCATTCTGGAAATGCTGCAAAGTGAAGAGGGAGAAGAGCAGGGATTTCAAATACCTGAATTGCTACATTGGCTGCATGGGCACTGACAACTCATCATCCATGGAGGTAAGTAAAGCAGGGACTAGGTTGGCCTTATTTTAAAAAGCTGTTCACTCCCAAATGGTATTTAAAAAAAATGTTTTTTGCATTGGTAAGTGCCCCCTTGGCAGTGTCCATCCCCCAAAGCCTTTTGTTTGACAACCACTTGCCTAGTAGCTTTGAAAATGGTGAGAATTGTTTTTTTCAGGATTTATCTCCCTTTGACTTCACTGAGATTCCCATTAACGTTTGCTATTTGCTATTTTTTTTTACATATTTACTGAACCTGCCCTCGAATCAATCCCATGTAGATCTCCTTATCACTATCTCCACTCTTGATGTCACATACTAGTTAAGGGTCAGCCACTTAAAGCGTAACTCCACTTTTGTTGAGGAAAAAAAACATTCCCCTCTGGGTGGTCTCTTTACATAGCAAGGATTATAACAAACTTTGTTGCAGATTCCTACCTTTTGTTATTCTGTAGAAATCATTGTTTGTTCCTCTGTGCCTCTGTTCTGAGTGGGTCAAATGGGAGTGGTTTCATAATTATCTCTCAGCTGTAGCAGCTGCAGGGCTCTAATGAGGAAAGCTGCTGGGCCTGCATCCCTTTATCTGTGTTCCTATTGGGAGTATCTCACCAAAAAATGACATCTTTGTTGCAGGGGATGCCTGAAATCTGACTTGTATCTTAACCTCCCTGGCGGTATGATTCTTTTGGATTTTAGGTGCTGAAAGCGGTACCATTATTTTGCATGTAATTCTTGTGAATGAGCAGCCCAAACAAACTGTATACATTTATTATATATATTATATATATATATATATATATATATATATATATATATATATGTATGTATACATATTTTATGTATATATATATATATATATATATATAGAATATGTATACAGTTGGTTTGGGCTGCTCATTCACAAGAATTATGTATATATATATATATATATATATATGTATATATATATATATATATACATATATTTACATAAAAAGTACAGTAAAACTGCAGGAAAGGGCACAGGGGGGCAATGTAATGTGATTTTTTTTATTTTGAACGGTATCAGTGTGTTTGGTGTGTTTTACATTCGAATTTGCCGCCGGTTCCACCCCCTGGTGGACGTCACGTCGCCGGAGATGGAAGCCGGGGCTCACAGAGGATCGGGAGGAAGAACCGCCGCCGCATACCGCCCACATTCTTCGCTGGATCCCGGAGAAAAGGTAAGTAAAACCTCTACCAGGATCCAGCAATCTTCCTAGCGCTACCCCGAGTGTGACTCGGGGGTACTGCTTTTGGCTCTAAAATCTAACCCCGAGTCACACTCGGGAATACCGCTAGGAAGGTTAATGTAGACTTCTAGGAAAATCAGTGAGCCAATCACACAAGCAAGAAATGTTTCCGGGGTGTGGTCAGTACACATTCTGTGTACAGAACAGCTCCAGGTAGCCATATTGTATTGCATTTTCAGAAAATTTCAACAGCTGCAGATTGAAAAGGAAAGGTTTACAATATTATTTGTGTCACAATTGTAAACGCTATATTATTTTTTTCTTGATTTTTTCCCCATTATAGGGGAGTTACCCTTTAACCACTTCTGGAATGGAAGATTTTTCCCCTTAAGGACCAGGCCATATTTTGCGATTCGGCACTGAGTTACTTTAACGGACAATTGAACGGTCGTACGACGCTGCGCGCAAATAAAATTCATGTCCTTTTTTCTCCCCACAAATAGAGCTTTCTTTTAGTGGTATTTGATCACCTGTGCAATTTTTATTTTTTGTGCTATAAACAAAAAGAGAGCTAAAATTCTGAAAAAAAAACAATATATTTCACATTCTGCTATATAACATTCCCCCCAAAAAAAACAGTAAAAATCAAAATATTTTAACATTTTAGGCCAATTTGTAATCTGCTACATATTTTTGGTAAAAAAAAATTGCAATAAGCGTATTTTGATTGGTTTGCGCAAAAGTTATTGCAGCTACATACGGGAAAGATTTATGTCATTTTTATTGTTTTTTTTTTTGTTATTTACTAGTAATGGCGACGATCTGTGATTTTTTGCGGGACTGCGACATTGCTGCGGACATATCGGACCCCTGACTGACATTTTTGACACTTTTGGGGGGACCAGTGACATTACTACAGTAACCGGTGCTAAAAATATGCAGGAAAAGGGTTAGCAAAGTAAGTGATCAAGGGGTTAAATGTGTACCTAGGGGCGTGTTTCTAACTGTATGGGGGCAGGCCTTGTGAATTGATCATAGAGACCTGTGTTCCTATGTAGAAGGGTCACAGGCACTCTGTGATCATTCCAGAGAGAAGAACGGTCAGCTTTGTTTACAACAGCTGACCGTTCTTCTCTCTCAGCAGGGAACGATCATGGGTATCAGGCAATCAGGCATCCCCGCTGCCAAGTGGGGGTGGGAGCGCGGCGCAGGTGGCACGAGCTCGCCCCCTAGCTGAAGGCGCGTGACCGACGTTTACCTACGTTGGTTTGCACAGGAGGGCCGCCCTGCCGCAGTATAACTGTGGCGGGTGGTCGGAAAGTGGTTAATGTATTATGAAGTTGAACAAGGCAAAGCACTGTATACTGTAATAAAGGAGTTAGTACCATAAAACAAAATATTATAATGTTCTTCTGAAACTATGCTGATAAGTTGTAATGTCACATTCACCCCCATAACTGATTCTTCAATTTTGACTAGATTTATCCTTAAGCAGTCTTCATCTTAGTTTAATCTCCAGTCTGCATGATCGTTCTATAGAAGTGGTGAAACTGTAGTGACTAGGAAATGCTTTTTTTTCAATTGACCTGTAAAAAACAACCTCTAGACTGGGAAAGTTCCAAATTAAAAAGTTTTATTAAAAAACAGAAAACATAGCTACGTGAGAGTACACCCTATAAAGCCACTCAGCATGCTCTGGTCTGATACATTTCAGATTCCTCTTTTTATAGGGTAATTTCTTTTTATATATATAGATTTTTTTTACACATTTTATATATCTATATATATATATACACAGTATATAGGGTAAAACCTTTTTATATATATATAACACAACACACACTTACTAAGTGATACATTGATACAAGGCATTGACATTCGTGTTGGTATTGGCACTAGTATGATAACATCTTTGTAAGAGACTCATAAGCACCACTTTAGCTTCCTAATAAATACATAAATAAATAAATATATATATATATAAATATTTATATATATATATATATATATATATATATATATATATATATATATATATATAGTAACTAAACGTATCATATGTTATAATATCAATATTAATACTTATATAGGTTTAAATATAATTGTATTTATAAATGTGTTATTATCATGCACTAAGATGTAGGAATCAGTAAAGATCACATTATCCTTATAAAGTAGTAAAATATATCTATATATAAATATAAGTTGCGCTAAAATATAAGTTGCGCTAAAATATAAGTTGCGCTTTTTTTTTTTTTTTTAGTAAAATATATCTGGCATCAGTGAGAATAAAGTGCTATGCCTAAAACTAGTATGTAACTAAGGGAGCTGGAGACTTCCTGGTTACTAACCTAGAATAAGGAAAAAGGTTAGCAATAAATGGTTTCCCACTATCCACAATCTGCGCAGATGCATTTACAAAATAAATCTCTGATTGCATAGATTTTATAAGTGAGGTCCCGCAGAAGAAGGCCCAGTAAAGTATCACACTCAGAGGGCGGTGTATAGAAATGGAGGAATGACTATTAGGTTCTTTTAAAAGTACCTTATCTATTACAAACATTTTTAAAAATGCTTCCATTTTTGATAACACGTCCCAGCTTGACTTTATGTTAAAACTTCTATCAGGTTTTGATCTACAAAAAATGTAAAGCTGAATAACCGCTTGCATACTGAATTTGTTGCATGCACAACAAATGTACAACCTGCGTACCCTAGGACAGTAACTTTAAGTAGTGAACTATATTAAAAATATTACTTGCACTTTCTTAAGGATTAGCTTTTGGCAGAGCTGTTGTGTGATTTCCTCTCATTTCATGACATTGTAATGATGTTACCACACACAACTTTATCTTGCATGAAAAGGTGAAGTCATGAGTGATTTCTTCAATTTAAAAGCACTCAACCCTCACAGTGCTAGAAATGAATATTTTGCATATATTCATGCAAGAATGATTCAATTTAAGATTTCTATTTTCAAACCTTGCTTGAAACCTTCACTATATTAGTAGGAAATTTGCCAAAATCTATAATAAGATTTATTGTAGATGAGTAGCATTTTATTTAGTATTTCATGTTAACATGCTTTTAGGGTATGATGGCAATGTGGAAATTCATCTTTCTGTCCTTGTTCAAGCAAAAAAAAAAAAAATAATAATAATAAAACACTCTATTGTTTTCAGACTTTCATATTTTCTACAAATGATTTTAATTAAATGAAAGTTTAACTGTGTCACATGACTCCACACACACAAAAATACAAGACAAAATAGACATATTGGATGCATGCATGTGTTTTTAATTATTTTAACACATTAAATACAGAGAATTGAGATATATTTAACCACTTCCATACCGAGTCATGTAAAATGACGTCGGCAAAGTGGTTGTCTAGATCCGGGCCGCCGTCATATGACGTTGGCCCGTTCTAGCTGCTACTGCGCGCCCCCGGCGGCGCGCAGCGGCGCGATCAGGGATGAGGCTCGTCCCCGGACATAGCCCATCCCTGATCAAGGTAAACAGCCAATAGAAATTGGCTGTTTACCACGTGATCGGCTGTGTCAATCACAGCCGATCACATGAGCGGCTCCAGCACGAGCCGCTCGTTCTCTCTGCAATGCGCGCCCCCGGGGGCGCGCAGAGCAGCGATCGGGGACGAGGCTCGTCCCTCAGACAGAGTCGATCCCCGATCTAGGTAAAGAGCCAATGAAATTGGCTCTTTACCACGTGACCGGCTGTGTCCAATCACAGCCGGTCACAAATGTCAACAGAGAACACGGTAACTAGCTGTCACCGTGTTCTCCTCCTCACACACTGATCCTGTGTGAGGAGGAGATTGTGGTAACAGCTTGTTACCAACTACAGTGCACCCTAAACACACTGATTGCCCCCCCCCCCCAATAAAGAGCACCTGTCACTAGCCCATCAAAGTACCCGAGTACCTGTCACCAGCCCATCAGGTACTCAGATGACAGGTACTTGGGTACTCTGATGGGCTGGTGACAGGTATTCGGGTACTCTGATGACAGGTACTAAGGTACTCTGATGACGGATACTCTGATGACAGGTACTCGGGTACTCTGATGACAGGTACTCGGGTACTCTGACGGGTACTCGGGTACTCTGATGACAGGTACTCGGGTACTCTGATGACGGGTACTCGGGTTCTCTGATGACAGGTACTTGGGTACTCTGATGACAGGTACTCGGGTACTCTGATGACGGGTACTCGGGTACTCTGATGACAGGTACTCGAGTACTCTGATGACGGGTACTCGGGTACTCTGATGACGGGTACTCGGGTACTCTGACAGGTACTCGGGTACTCTGATGACAGGTACTCGGGTACTCTGATGATGGGTACTCGGGTACTCTGATGACAGGTACTCGGGTACTTTGAGTACCTGTCAACAGAGTACCCGTCATCAGAGTACCTGAGTACCTGTCACCTACCCATCAGAGTACCTTCCACCTGCTCATCAGAGTACCTGACGCCTGAAGTACCCAAGTACTTGCCGCCTGCTCATCAGTACCCATCACTACTCATCAGTACTCATCAGTACCTATCACGTATCAGTACTGATCATCAGTACCCATCAGTACAGTATCACCTATCACCTGTCAGTCAGTGAGTACTACTCATCAGTACCTATCACCTGCCTGTCACCTGCCCATCAGAGTACCCAAGTACCTGTCACCTGCCTATCGGAGTACCCGAGTACCTGCCACCTGCTCATCAGTACCAGAGTACCTGTCACCTGCCCAACAAAGTACCCGAGTACCTATCACCCTTCATACAGCCACCATGTCCAAGTCCAAAAAGGTTTATATACGTCCTCCGTTTAAACCTAAATACCGGTGTTATGGCAGCAGATAGCTGCCATAACCCTGGTATTTTTTTAAACGGTGGACGGTTGGCTTTCCGATAAGGGTGGTCCCAGCGGCGGATTCGCCGTGGGATCACCCTTCCGGGATGGCGGAAGAGGCGCCCCCCCCCCTCCCGACGCGTTCCGGTCCTTTTCCCTGCTTACCGAACCCGCCGGCAGCGGGGAAAACGATCCGGTCCCGAATCCTCACAGACAGGATGTCGAGTGAGGGCAAGCTTGCCCTCACTTGACTCTATGGTCTTGGAGGACCGGAGCTACGGAAAATGTTGTTGCCTAGCAACCGGTTTAAAGGTCCTTTTTTTTTTTTTCCATTTTATATTATAATTATTATTATTTTTTTTTTTTTTCTATCTTTTAGTGTACTTGTGAGATCTGAGGACTTTTTGACCCCAGATCTCACAAAAAAGAGGTCCTGTCGTGCCTATTTCTATTACGAGGAATATTTACATTTCTTTTAATAGAAATAAAAAATAATAAATAAAATAAATAGTAAAAAAAAAAAAAAAAAAAAATGAAAGCGCCCTGTCCCCGTTAGCTCGCGCGCAGAAGCGAATGCATACAGAAACCCCGCCCACATATGTAAACGGTGTTCAAACCACACATGTGAGGTATCGCCGCGATCGTTAGAGCAAGGGGAATAATTTGAGCCCTAGACCTCCTCTGTAACTCAAAGATGGCAACCTGCAGAAATTTTTAAATTGTCGCCTATGGGGATTTTTAAGTACCAAAGTTTGTCACCATTCCGTGAGCGTGCGCAATTTTGAAACATGACATGTTGGGTATCTATTTACTCAGCGTAACATTATCTTTCACATTATGGAAAAAAATTGGGCTAACTTTAATGGTTTCTTATTTTTTAATTAAAAAAAGTGAATTTTTTCCAAAAAAATTGCATTTGGAAGACCGCTACGCAAATACGGTGTGATAAAAAATATTGCAATAATCTCCATTTTATTCTCTAGGGTCTCTGCTAAAAAAAATATATATAATGTTTGGGGGTTCTAAGCAGTTTTCTAGCAAAACAACTGATTTTAGCTTGTAAACACCAAATGTCAAAAATAGGCCTAGGCAAGTGGCTAGGATGCATGATGATGCTCCTTGGATGTTAGGCCCCTCTATATGGCTAGGCTGTGAAAAAGTCTCACACATGTGGTATTGTCATACTCAGGAGGAGTGGCAGAATGTATTTTGGGGTGTCATTTTTGCTGTGTACATGCTATGTGTTAGGAATATCCTATAAATTGACAACTTTGTGTAAAAAAAAAAAGTTTTCATTTTTTTCCCACATTTTCCAAAAACCTGTTGAAAAAAATTATATGTTCAAACGACCCATAATGCCTCATAGAATATACGTTGGAGTGTTTGCTTTCCAAAATGGGGTCGTTTTGTGGACTTTTCCATTGTATTGGTGCTCTAGGGCCTTGAAAAGTGTGATAGGTAGTAAGAAAGTTTTATGTGTATTTATGCTCCTAGAACGCCTGAATGTGCTTCTTGGACGTGGAGTCTCTTTTTGTGGCCAGGCTGTGTAAAAGTCTCACACATGTGGTATCGCCATACTCGGAAGGAGTAGCAGAATGTATTTTTGGGTGTAATTTTTGCTGTGTACATGCTATGTGTTAGAAATAGCTTATAAATTGACAACTTTGTGGGAAAAAAAAGAAAAAAAAATTTTTCTTCATTTTCCCAAGAATTGTGGGAAAAAATTACAACTTCAAAAAACTCACCATGCCTCTTACTAAATACCTTGGACTGTCTACTTTACAAAAAGGGGTCATTTGGGCGGTATTTGTACTGTCCTGACATTTCAGGGCCTCAAGAAAGGAGATAGGCCGTCAGTACATCTGGTGTGATCAATTTTCAGTAATTGGTACCATAGCTTCTAGACTCAATAACTTTCACACAGACTAAATAATATACACTAATTTGGGTTAATTTTACCAGAGACATGTAGCAGTATACATTTTGGCCCAAATGTATGAAGAAAAATTTATTTTTTGCAAAATTTCATAATTGAAACTAAAAAAAAGTGTTTTTTTTTCAAAATTTTTGCTCTTTTTTTGCATATATCACGAAAAAAAAAAACCCCAGTTGTGATCAAATACCACCAAAAGAAAGCTCTATTTGTGTGAAAAAAATGATAAAAATTTTGTTTGGTTACAGTGTAGCATGACTGAGCAATTGTCATTCAAAGTGTGAGAGTGCTGAAAGCTGAAAATTGGTCTGGGCAGGAAGGGTGTCTAACTGCTCTGTATGGAAGCGGTTAACCACTTAAGCCCCAGAGGATTTGGCTGCTCAAAGACCAGGCCCTATTTTGCAATTCAGCACTGCGTGTCTTTAACGGACAATTGCGTGGTCGTGCGACGCTGTACCCAAATTAAATTGACGTCCTTTTTTTACCACAAACAGAGCTTTCTTTTGGTGGTATTTGATCACCTGTGCAATTTTTATTTTTTGCATTATAAACAAAAAAATAGCGACAATTTTGAAAAAATAACAATATTTTTTACATTTTTTATATGAAATTCTCAAAAGAAATGTAAAAATCTAAATTTTTGAACATTTTAGGCCAATTTGTTTTCTGCTACATATTTATGGTAAAAAAAAATCGCAATAAGCTTATTTTGATTGGTTTGCACAAAAGTTATTGCTTTTACTAACTACAGGAAAGATATATGTCATTTTTATTGTTTTTTTTTTAACTAGTAATGGCTGCAATCTGTGATTTTTTTTTGCGGGACTGGGTCATTGCGGCAGACAGATCGGACCCCTGACTGACATTTTTGACACTTTTGGGGGTACCAGTGACATTACTATAGTAATCAGTGCTATAAATAAATATGCACTGTTACTGTAAAAATGACACTGGCAAGGAAGGGGTTAACTTTATTGGTGATCAAGGGGTTAAGTGTGTCCCTAGGGGCGTGATTCTAACTGTTAGGGGGCGTGGCAGGATCGCATAGCCTCTGTCATTACTTCAGGGAGAATGACAGACGGCTGTGTTTACAGGCTCGTGGGCGAGTGACGTACCCCTACGTCACTTTGCCAAGGAGAGACTGACTGCCGCAGTAAATAGTCGTGCGGCAGTCGGCAAGTGGTTAAATACGTGTTAAAGCAGAAGTACAGCCTAATACCTTAAATTCTCCCCTGCAATCATTAATGTGAGTTCAGCCTTATGTGTCAAAATGAAAAAAATCCCAGTTTTTCTACCTTTATTTTGCAGTTTTCAGTGCTGTCACATGACTTCAATTCCGCTTCCTGTTGAGTCCAAGAGCAGCAAGTGGGTGTGGTTACTGAAAGCTGGTGACATCACTTTAAGGGAGAGGCACTGTTCCTGTGTAGCCAGTAGGTGTATACAGGATGGGAGGAGCTGATCATAGGTTCCCGCTCAGTGTTCTCTCATCAGTAAGAAAATGAAAAAATAATTCATACAGGACACGGGGGAGGGGGTATGGTGCCACATATACACTATAGCTGTGCTGGGCTTTGAATGAAGACTACCATAGGAGAAGGAAGCTGGACACAGGGGGGCGGGGGAGGGGGTGAACTGTCAGTGTAGCTGGAAGTTCTCTGGGGTCTCAGCTCACAGTTTACAATGATAGTACCAGCAACTAGGGATGATCGAACTTTTGAAAAGTTTGGTTCGGCCAGAACATCCAAACTACCCGAAAGTTCGGCCCGGATTTCAGAACCCCATTGAAATCAATGGGACCCGAACTTCGGTAATCAAAAAACACCATTTTAAATTTTCATTTTTGATAAAAAAAAGCCAATTATTGAAAAAATTAAAAAAAAAAGAGAGATTTTTTGATTTTGATTTTGACTTTGGATTTAGTATCTGGGGGGGGGTCTAAAAAGTGTACCTGTGAAGTTTCAGCTCTGTAGCATGTCCAGAACCATAAAAAAAAGATTGTTTGTATTAGATCTTGAATATGGCTTCTCGCTTTTCACACCTTGCCGGTTTAATAGCAGGCATTTTTTTGGGTTCTTTGGAGTCAGGAAAAACATCTGAACTTGTGTAAAGTGGTACTGTACACAAGTTCAGATGTTTTGCCTGCCTCCAAAAACCCCCCAAAAATGCCTGCAACAACACACCTGGGCGTTTTTTTTTTGGCGCTAGCGTTTTTTTTGGGCATTTTTTTGGGTTCTTTGGAGGCAGGCAAAACATCTGAACTTGTGTATAGTGGTATAAAACATCTGAACTTGTGTATAGTGGTATATATACCACTATACACAAGTTCAGATGTTTTGCCTGCCTCCAAAGAACCCAAAAAAATGCCTGCCTCCAAAGAACCCAAAGCCAATAATTGGCTTTTTTATCAAAAATGACAATTTTTAAGAACTTTTTTTGTGTGATTTTGTGTCTGGGGGGTCTAAAAGGTGTACCTGAGAAGTTTCAGCTCTGTAGCATGTCCAGAACCATAAAAAAAAAGGATTGTTTGTATTAGTGCACTTATAGAACAGGTTGTTTGCTTCTCGCTTTTCATACCTTGCCAGTTTAGTAGCAGGCTTTTTTTTGGGCATTTTTTTGGGTTCTTTAGAGGCAGGCAAAACATCTGAACTTGTGTATAGTGGTATATATACCCGTATACACAAGTTCAGATGTTTTGCCTGCCTCCAAAAACCCCAAAAAAATGCCTGCAACAACACACCTGGGAGTTTTTTTTTTTTTTACGCTAGCGTTTTTTTGGGCATTTTTTTGGGTTCTTTGGAGGCAGCCAAAACATCTGAACTTGTGTATAGTGTTGTATATACACACATACTTATATGTATATACACACCTAGCCATATATAGGTGTGATAGGAGCGTAACTATATTGTTAATTATTTCATTAGCGCAAGTAGTTTTTTCTGCTCCTTTCACACCTATATATGTCTAGGTGTATATATACAGACATGGTTGTGTATATATACCCCCTATACACATGTCCAGATGTCATATCTGACTCCAAACATGTGCTCAAAAAATCACTAGCAACGCCTGCAGCCAAAAAGAATGCTGGCGGCGGCGAAGCTATATTACAGAAGCGAAAGTGACTTGAAAGAAACTAGCTTTTCTCTATAGCGGTCACCCTGCTATGGAAGGGTTTTGTCACCCTGCCATAGCAGTCACTGTCAGTTAACCCTACACTACACTACGGTCCCCTTACACTTAACACTTTCCCTACAGAAACTGAATAAATTAAAGCTAACTAAAGTGTAAAAGAGCACTCTAACTACACTAGATATCCTTTTCCTCACACTAATAAATGCTAAATGACACTTTGTAACACTTTGTAACAGAAGTAACAGAACAGCATTCCACTCTCTTCCATGTCCCGTATAAGAATGCTAGGAATTTGGCGGGTGCTATCTTATATACTGGGGGGCGTATTCACTAATAATTGGACTATGGACCCCCTAGTCACTCCAATCACACTCCTAGCATTCTCCTGCCCCCTCAATTGGCTTTTGCTAATGGTTCTGGTCCAATCACAGGCTTTTAAAGCCCATTTCCTGTCCCATTGCATTTTGGTCGGTTCTAGATGCCGAATTCCGAACTTTTTGGGCAAAAAGTTCTAAATTCGGCCGAACCTTGAACACCCAATGTTCGGGCCAAACCGATGGTCGACCCGAACCGTTCGATCATCCCTACCGGCAACCACACTAAGTCTACGTTTACACTAGTGCGACTTATCATGCAGTTTTGGGCACACAAAGTCACATGACAAGTCACAGCCCATTGATTTTAATGGCACCTATTCCCATCTATGCGACTTTGAAAATTTGCAAATTTGATCCAGAAAGTGTTAAGTTGGATTAACCACTTGCTGACTGATCACAGTATTCCTACTGTGGCAGTGCAGCTCTCCTGGGTCCACAGACGTAGACCTACGTCGCTGGACACCTAGAGATTTTGGGGCCGCCGGAGGCTCGCTCCCACAGTGTTTAGACACAGCGAGAGTCGGGCTGGAGGAGGAGAGGGGTCGATTACCGCCTCTCTTCCCTGATCATCTGGGAAAGTGTGAGAAGACCCGCCTGCTTATGTAAACAAAGCAGGCGGGTCTTCTCAGTGACAGACAGGGAGAGATCACAGGATTCAGCATAGCTTAACCTGCGATCTCTGTCTGTGTCACAGAACCCCCACATGCCAGTAAGCAAGAGTTGGAAATCTGATGTCACACACACACACTGCAGAGCTAGAGCACAACGTTCCCTGATATTTAAAAGCTGAGTATTGGGAAGGGACATACTCCACTCTGCACAGACTCATAAAAAAATAATAAAGAGCTGAGGCTATGAGTCACCTGCTGTCTGTTGTAGGAGACAGGCTATCTTCCTTTGAGGCTGCTGTGTGAGTCTTATCAGTGACTCATGCAAATAGCAGAGGGATCTGAGATCAGATAGGAAGCAAACCAAACAAGGTTTGGATTCAGGCTAGTACAAAATACAGAGGGGTGTGCTTTGTTACTTTTTCATGTCAAAGGTTTACAATCACTTTAAAGCATTTGTAAACCCAACACTTCACATTCCTGAAATGTGTGTACTGTACCATGTACCTTTATGAAAAAAGTATCCTGTTCTCTTTCTATTGCTTCCTTCGTGTGAAATCCCTGGTGTTCCTGCCAGTCCCTCTGATTTCACTGGGAAGATCAGTGCACTGCAGCTTTTCCTCCCTCCCCTCTCTTATGCAGCTGAGAACAGAGGATATGTGATTACTTATAAAAAAGGGAAAGAAGGTATTTATCTTTTTTTTATCTATACATAAATGTTTTGCCTTTCATTTCCATTTTAAACTGAATGGGTTGTTTTACAAGGTGAGGGTTTACAATCATTTTAGGTCCAATACTGGCAACACAGTTCCTCAGGCAGCACTTAAAGAATCATTGACAACTGATGGCCTCCTGGTCAACCTAAAATGTAATTGGTTGTGCAGCAAACTGCTTTGTTTTATTGTTCAAAACAGTAGTAATTGCATATGTGTCGACACTAAGCGAAAACATTGTTTCCCATTTACTGTCTCAGGACACAACCAAAAGCATTTATGTCACTCTGGGACACATTTCTTTACATGTATTACAAAACGCATACACACATTTGAAAAGCATAACATAATTGGGTATACAGTGTTACATAGTATAATGTACTTATGAGGCAATGTAGTACAAATGGTTGAAAACTATGCAAAGCAAGCATTATGCGAGACCTTAGGAAAGAACTATTTTTGGAGAAATATTTACAATATTATATTATTTTTATATTATAACGGGACTGCAATATTGCGGCAGACATTCTAACACTAACTGACACTGACACTTTTGACACCTTTTGGGGACCAGTGACATTGATCAGTGCAAAAACATTCCCTGTCACTGTACTAATGGCACTGGGAAGGGGTTAACATCAGCAGAGATCAGAGGGCTAATTGTGTCCTAGCCAGTGTTTATGTACTGTGTGAGGTGCTTTTACTAGGGGTAAAGGTAAATGTGTTTCCTGCTTTGCAGGAAGACAAATTTCATCCCTCCCCTCCTGTCAAAATTGCCATTCTACCTCTTTTCCTGATGATCGGAGGGTACCAGTGAACATCGAATCCGCGGTACCCACCGATCAGCTCTTGCGCGCCCCCCTACCCGGGACAGTAGGATCATGTGTATATATACGTGATCCAGTGCAGAGGTGCCGCCCTGTAGCAAAACTTCAATAGGGCAGACCTAAAGTGGTTACATGAATGTGTTGCATTTCAAAACATATGCGTATAAGTGTATGTAAGGAATCACTCCTAATGTGCTTCTAAAATTTCATTTCATTTTTGGGGAGGGAACAATTTATGGCTAATAAAATGCTGTAATATTTAATAGTTCTATATTTTACTTCATGGTTAAATACATATTGTTAGTGTTTTATGATTTTTGTCATGAATTCAAGATAGGAAATTCACTGACAATATCTGTTTTATAGCTAGCTCTGTTTTAAAGCATGCAAAAGAGCTATTAATGTAATGTTTGATTCTTATAATCATAAATTTTAGTCTATCTAATCCACAATGTCATGGCTCAGTATGAGTCTGGAAAGATGACCACTGTACAGAGCAGCGGCAGTCAACTTTTATTTATTATTATTATACAGGATTTATATAGCACCAACAGTTTGCACAATCTTTACAAAATAAAGGGAGACAGTACAGTTATATAATACAATTTAAGACAAGAGGGGAAGGAGTGCTTTGCTTATGAGAGCTTGCAATCTAAAATACACTGGCAGATGATACAAAAGGTAGTGACTGTGTGTGGAGATGACCTGTGTAAGAAGGTAAAAGTTTAGTTTCTAGCTAAAAGTGGGACAGGTTTCTAAAGGTTAGGGGTTTCAGGGGATTGTCTAAAGGTAGACAGCCTTACAGGCGGATGTAGGGAGTATCACAAGATGGTGTAGGCTCTGGAGAAGTCCTGGAGATGAGTATGTGAGGAGTTGACGAGGGAACTAGAGAGCAAGAAGTTTTGGGTGAAGTGAAGAGAACGGTTGATCTCTTTTGTAATATACAGAAAATGTATAACTGAAAACAAATTATCAACACTATTTATTAGCAATATAATGCTACATGTAATTATAAATATACACTATATGACCATATCTATTTTGTATATATTTCTCATGCTTGTTTGATAGCCCTGAAGAAGAGGAAGGCCATTCCCCCAAAATGCGTTGGCTTGATACACTTGTCAATACTATCAATACACATCCTTTAATCTACCTTCAAATTATTGGACACCAGGCACTCCTTTCCTTTTACTTTTCCTAGTCTACATGAGGGTCCGACCATAAGGCTAGACCAAAAAGGCAGCAGCCCCCACCTCAAAAATGGATACTGCAATGATCTTACATTGGGAACAATCTACTGGAGGAACACCCCACACTCGCTCACACTATTACCCATTCGCTGCTAAGTACTGAACTAGTCTGTCTAGTTCTGTCTCCAGCACAAATGCTGTATTCCTAAAGTGAAAGCATTTTTGATTTAACCATAATATACGTATATTTTTATATATATATATATATATATATATATATATATATATACCATATATACTCGAGTATAAGACGACCCGAATATAAGCTGAGGCACCTTATTTAAATAACCACAGAAAAGTGGGAAAACTTATTGACTCAAGTATAAGCCTAGGGTGGGGAATGCAGCAGCAACTGGACCCAACTGGACCACCATGAGACATGAAACAGGTGCTGCGGGCATGGTACAGGAGATGCAGGGCTGTGGGCATGGTACAGGAGATGGTACAGGCATGGTACAGGAGATGGTTCAGGCATGGTACAGGAGATGGTACAGGAGATGGTACAGGCATGGTACAGGAGAAGGTACAGTCATGGCACAGGAGATGGTTCGGGCATGGCACAAGTGAGGGTACAGGAATGGCACAGGTGATGGTACAGAAGATGGTACAGGCATGACACTGGAGATGGTACAGGCATGGCACAGGTGATGGTACAGGCATGGCACAGATGGTACAGGCATGTTACAGGAGATGCAGTGCTGCGGGCATGGTACAGGAGAATGTCCTGTACCATGCCCACAGCATTGCATGAGGAAATGCAGAGGCTGCAGAGGAGTCTCACTTACCTGTCGTGAGGCGCCTTACATTCACCACGCATGCGCCGCCAATGCTCAGGAAAGCCCGTACACGTTTGGCTATTCCCGGGCAGATGGCGCATGCGCAGCACCATTTTTAAAAGGTAAGTGAGACCGTGACTCAAGTATAAGCTGAAGGGGGGCTTTTTCCGCATAAAAAAACATCCTGAAAAAGTTGGCTTATACTCGAGTATTTATGATATATATATATATATACAGTATCTCACAAAAGTGAGTACACCCCTCACATTTTTGTAAATATTTTATTATATTTTTCATGTGACAACACTGAAGAAATTACACTTTGCTACAAAATTAAAGTAGTGAGAGTACAGCTTGTATAACAGTGTAAATTTGCTGTCCCTTCAAAATTACTCAACACACAGCCATTAATATCCAAACTGGCACGTCTGGAGACATGCTTGGCCAGTCCATCACCTTTACCCTCAGCTTCTTTAGCAAGGCAGTGGTCGTCTTGGAGGTGTGTTTGGGGTCCTTATCATGTTGAAATACTGCCCTGTGGCCCAGTCTCCAAAGGGAGGGGATCATGCTCTGCTTCAGTATGTTACAGTACTCTCATGGGGTCTCTCTTTGGGAGAGCCCCAACTAGTAATTGGTGTGGTCTGTTTCAGCAGACCTCCTAAAGAACAGGGTTGCCTGCTTTTGCCAGGTTAGCCAGTGTAAGTACCCCGGTCCCTGTCAGGAGCCTTGCGGTCCAGGGGATCAGGGTCAAGAACCATGTGTACACCCTGTTCACTTTTTGTGTTTCACTTTTTTGGCGAGCACTTTTTTATGCACCCACCGGGTGATAGTCTGAGTGTGTTCACACACACCACGGGCTTAAAAAAAAAAAAGCTGGTGGTCCTGGTTGTTGTGGCGTGTCGACAAAGCTTTTCCATATTTCATACATGCTAACCCTGCCTTATGAGGTGCTGGCGGTGCCCTGGCTGCGTTGGTGACATCCTCATCCTCCTCTGCCTTCGCCTTGTGCTTCCACTGTGCTCCCGCTGTCAGGAGGGAATGCCACCAGCATTGCTTCTCGACCTTTTGGATAAGATCAAGTGTAGTATCTGTTCTTATCAGTTATCTGGGTGCCACCCTGCTGTGAACATGGTTCCTCCTCCTCCATCTCCTCCTCCTCCTCATCCTCCACCTTGTCATCCTCCAGAACTGTGTCCTTGCTGGATAATTGTGTACCTGGCGTTTGTGGGTGCAGGAACCCACCCTCGGAGCCACTTGTGAATGACTGCCCTGAAAGCCTTAGAAATGATCACTGCTCCGGATGCGGAGGCAGTAGAGGATGAGGATGAGGAAGCGGAGTAGGAGGAGTTAGCAACAGGAGGCAAACTGGTGGCACCCTGCAATCCTCAGTGGTGGAAGGAGATGCGCCAAACAAATTTAAAGGGTGTATCTCACAGTAACATAATCAGCAAATGCTGCAAAATTATTAATTTTCCCCTAAATGGGTGTTTATTGAATAGCAGAATAGAACAACAGTATCCAAAGGGTGTATCTCCCACGTACAGATACAGACTAAGCCGCAATTTACTATCTTTCTGTCCCCTAAATGGGTGTTTATTGAATAGCAGAAAAGAACAACAGTATCCAAAGGGTGTATCTCACAGTAACATATGCAGACTAGGCCGCAATTAAATATTTTTTCCCTATATGGGTGTTTATTGAATAGCGAAATAGAACAACAGTATACAAAGGGTGTATCTCACACATACAGATACAGACTAAGCCGCAATTTAATATCTTTATTTCCCCTACATGGGTGTTTATTGAATAGCAGAATAGAACAACAGCATCTAAAAGGGTGTATCTCACACGTACAGATACAGACTAGGCCGCAATTTTATATTTTTTCCCTAAATGGGTGTTTATTGAATAGCAGAATATAACAGTATCCAATGGGTGTATCTCACAGTAACATATGCAGACTAGGCCGCAATTAACTTTTTATCCCCTAAATGGGTTTTTATTGCAAAGCGGAATACAACAGTATGCAATGGGTGTATCTCACTGTACCATATGCAGACTAGGCTGCAATTAACTTTTTTTTCCCCTAAAAGGGTTTTTTTTCAAAGCAGAATACAACAGTATGCAATGGGTGTATCTCACTGTAACATATGCAGACTAGGCCGCAATAACTTTTTATCCCCTAAATGGGTTTTTATTGCAAAGCGGAATACAACAGTATGCAATGGGTGTATCTCACTGTAACATATGCAGACTAGGCCGCAATTAACTTTTTATCCCCTAAATGGGTTTTTATTGCAAAGCAGAATACAACAGTATGCAATGGGTGTATCTCACTGTACCATATGCAGACTAGGCTGCAATTTATTTATTTTCCCCTAAATGGGTTTTTATTGCAAAGCGGAATACAACAACAGTATGCAATGGGTGTATCGCACTGTAACGTATGAATGAAAATCTTAAAAATAATTGTCCCCTTAATTGGTGCTTGTTGAATAGCAGATTTGAAATGCAGTGTCTAAACGTTGTAACTCACAGTAAAATATGAAGGAAAAACATTTTTTTCTTTCTTAAATGCAGATTAAGCAGACACATATGTACATTTGCATGAAATGGCCGCTACACAGGTTGGATACTGTTGTTGTTCTATTCCACTATTGAATAAAAATAAAAACATTTGAATGAAAAACTGAAAAATATTTTTTTTTCCCTAAATACTGAAAAATAATTATTTTCCCATTACATCGGTGCTTTTTGAAGAGCAGGTTAGAAAAGCAGTGTCTGTCTAAACACTGTATGTCAAAGTAAAATATGAAGGAAAAAAGTTTTTTTAAATGCAGATTAAGCAGACACATATGCACTGAGCTTGCATTAAATGTGCAGCACCGCACGCCGCCCACCTAACAGACTGATAAAAGTTTTTTTTTCTCCTTTCTCCTCCTCACTGGACTCAGGTCAGGGCATAAAGATTGTGCACTGCACCCCCACACAATACAATCAATGTAGATCGCTGTCTGATTAAAGAAGATTCTTCCTATTCTTTCCCTCAAAGCAATCTCCAGCCTGCCCCTACAATAATCTCCTATCTCTCCCTCCGGGCAAAAAGATTGTGCACTGCACCCCCACACAATACAATCAATGTAGATCGCTGTCTGATTAAAGAAGATTCTTCCTATGCTTTCCCTCAAAGCAATCTCCAGCCTGACCCTACAATAATCTCCCTACCTCTCCCTCAGCAGCATGAGGAACCTCTCCCTAGTATAGTTTGAGCAGAGTGACGCGCGGCGCTATGTGACTCCAGCTTATATAGACTCTGGGTCACATGCTGCACTGGCCAATCACAGCAATGCCATTAGTAGGCATGGCTGTGATGGCTTCTAAGGGCACACTAGTTAAACGCTTGCTGATTGGCTGCCTTGCACCTGTTGAAACCGCGCCATTAAAACTGCGCCAAAACATCAAATAACATTACCGAACAACGGACAGTACCCGAACATACAGTGAAATGTTCGGGTCCGTGTCCGGGTACCGAATACCCAAAAGTCCAGTACGATCCTGAACAACAAAGTCTGGGTTCGCTCAACCCTACTAACTAGTCGCATGACACCAGGGAGAGAAATAGGCTAATTGGGCCCAATTTGGACATTGTTACTTGGAGGTGTACTCACTTTTATTGCCAGCGGTTTAGACATTAATGGCTGTGTGTTGAGTTATTTTGAGGGGACAGCAAATTTACACTGTTATTCATGCTGTACACTCACTACTTTACATTGTAGCAAAGTGTCATTTCTTCAGTGTTGTCACAGGAAAAGATATAATAAAAGATTTACAAAAATGTGAGGAGTGTACTCACTTTTGTGAGATACTGTATATATATATATATATATATAAACACACACACACACCACACACACTATGTTACCAAAAGTATTGGGATGCCTGCCTTTACACACACATGAACTTTAATGGCATCCCAGTCTTAGTCCGTAGGGTTCAATAATGAGCTGGCCCACCCTTTGCAGCAATAACAGCTTCAACTCTTCTGGAAAGGCTGCCCACAAGATTTAGAATTGTGTCTATGGGAATGTTAGACCATTCTTGCAGAAGCGCAATTGTGAGGTCAGGCACTGATGTTGGACAAGAAGGCTTGGCTCGCAGTCTCCACTCTAATTCATCCCAAAGGTTGAGGTCATGACTCATTAATGTCTTTATGGATCTTGCTTTGTGCACTGGTGCGCAGTCATGTTGGAACAGGAAGGGGCCATCCCCAAACTGTTCCCGCAAAGTTGGGAGCATGAAATTGTCCAAAATGTCTTGGTATGCTGATGCCTTAAGAGTTCCCTTTACTGGAACTAAGGGGCTGAGGCCAACCCCTGAAAAACAACCCCACACCATAATCCCCCATCCACCAAATGATTTGGACCAGTGCACAAAGCAAGGTCCATAAAGACATGGATGAGAGAGTTTAGGGTGGAGGGTGGAGTCCTGAGCTCAACCCAATGGAACACCTTTGGGATGAATTAGAGCGGAGACTGTGAGCTAGACTTTCTTGTCCAACCTCATTACGTGGCCTCACAAATGCCCTTCTAGAACAATGGTCAGACATTCCCATAGACACATTCCTAAACCTTATGGACAGCCTTCCCAGAAGAGTTGAAGCTGTTATAACTGCAAGGGATGGGCCAACTCAATATTAAACCCTACCAACTAAGACTGGGACGTCATTAAAGTTCATGTGCGTGTAAAGGCAGGTGTCCCAATACTTTTGGTAATATAGTGTATGTTTACTTGAAGTTGATGTCAGGGCAAAAAAAAACATATGCAGTACATTGCTGCAATACATGCACATTTCCTCATGTTTTATTGTTTGTTTTATTAGCTAGTTTTACTGCTATAGGGCGGCACCTGTGTGCCAGATAATGTATATATACATGATCCGACACTTTCAGGTAGGGTGCGCGCATGCTCCCAACCGGCCTCCGGCACCCACCAATCCTTAGGCAGAGAGATAGATCAGTGGAGTAAACAACGCAGATCTCTGTTCTGAATGGATGGAATTTGTGTCCCTGCAAAGCAGGGAATAAATTCCATCTCTTCACCTGGTAAAAGCACCTAACATAGTATAGTAAAACACTGGTTAACTCTTTGATCACCCCTGATGTTAACCCCTTCCCAGCCAGTGTCATTAGTACAGTATTTTCTAGCACTAATCACTGTATTAGTCTCATTGGTCCCCAAAAAGTGTCAAAAGTGTCAGCTAGTGTCAAAATGTCCACCGCAATATCGCAGTCCCACTATAAGTCGCTGATCATTGCCATTGCTAGTAAAAAACATAAATAAATAAATAAAAATATCCTATAGTTTGTAGACGCTATAACTTTTGCGAAAACCAAGCAATATACTCATATTGGGATTTTTTTTACCAAAAATATGTAGCAGGATACAAATTGGCCTAAATTTATGTAGAAATTTGATGTTTATTGGATATGTTTTGAAGTAGAATGTAAAAATATATTGTTTTTTTTTTTTGCTATTTTTTTTAACTTGTCGGGCAAAAAATACCACTAAAAGAAAGCTCTATTTGTGCGTAAAAAAGGACATACATTTTATTTGGGTACAGCGTTGCACGGACGCGCAATTCTCAGTTAAAGTAACACAGTGCCGTATCGCAAAAGAATGGCCTGGTCATGATCCTGTCAGCACAGAAAATTCCCTGTTGATCTGCCATAAAGCACTTGGCTCCTAGGTCTATTGTGAGCTTACAAGACTCCTCTTTTTTGTGAACTCATTGGTGTCAGTTCTGCCTTTTGCTAAACTAACCAAGCCATTCAAATCCTCCATCTTTACAAGACACAATTCTGCAGTCCAAGATTAACTAGGGTGGCTAATGAGACTCCTTTGGATAGCACCCAGAGTGAGTACCGGACACAATTCCTACCTTTTGTGATTATCAATAATAATAAAAATGAGAATTTATAATGCAGGGCTCTTGCAGACTGTCTGTGTAAGGTGTCTGCTTGTACCTCATACAAGCAGGCAGTTACACACTGACAGGGAGCATCATTGAACTACGTAGAGCGCTCAACAGCTGCCTGGTAGTTCGTTGAGAACTACAATCCAGCAGCCACAAAGGCTGTCAGTACTTGTAGTTCTCACATTTACACTTCTGGACCGGAAGGTTTTCCCGCTTAATGACCAGGCCATTTTTGCAATTCAGCACTGCGTTACTTTAACTGATAATTGTGTGGTCGTGCGACGCTGTACCCAAATACAATTAACGTCCTTTTTCCCACAAATAGAACTTTCTTTTGGTGATATTTGATCACCTCTGCGGTTTTTATTTTTTGTGATATAAACAAAAAAAATTTCAATCGTGGAAAAAAATATATATATATTTTTCACTTTCTTCCATAAAACACATTCAATTAAAAAAATGTAAAAATCAAATTTTTTTCATCAAATTTGTATTCTGCTACATATTTTTGGTAACAAAAATCCCATTAGGAGTATATTGATTGGTTTGTGCAAACGTTATCGTGTCTACAAACTAGGGGAAAGATTTATATAATTTTTATTTATTTATTTACTTTACTAGTAATGGCGACGAGCAGCGATTTTTAGCAGGGCTGCAACATTGCGGCAGACAGATCGGACACCTAACTGACATTTTTGACACTTTTGGGGGGGACCAGTGACATTGCTACAGTAATCAGTGCCAAAAATATGCACTGTTACTGTACTATAATGACACTAACAGGGAAGGGGTTAACAACAGGGGCGGTCATAGGGTTAAATGTGTCCCTAGGGGGTGCTTTCTAACTGTGTGAGGGATGGACCTATGGAATTAACACAGGAGCCCTGTGTTCATTGCTGACAGAACAGCGGTATTCAATGTTTACAATGGCAGACCGTCATTCTGTCTCCACGGGAGCGATCACGGGTGTCTGGCGGCAATCGTGCCCACCGGCCCCATAGATCAGCTTCCCCTTTGGCGAATGGGCACACGCGCGTGCCCCCATGAGCTCTACCGCGAAGCAACGTACGGGTACGTCATATCGTGGGAACCTGCCGCCCTGGCACAGTAAATATTTGACAGCTGGTCGGCAAGTGGAGGGCAGAACACTTCCGGCGAGTGTGGGCGAGGCAACCACAGGAGGAGAGGGTGGGAGGAGGAGGAGCAGAAGGAACTGTCAGCACTGGCTCTGCTGAGTGGCTGCATCTTGCTGTGATCTGGAGCTGTCAGGTAGCTACCGTCCCCCTGGTAAATTGATCCTGATCGCAACCCTCAATCAAAGCAGGTTGTGCAACTTACAGACCAGCCAGGACTCAGCACTGTGCTGATGGCAGGGAGATCCTTGCTGCCAGGCTCAGAGGTGGCTCTTTAACTAGGCAAATTAGGCGGCTGTGAGGTCCCTGTAAATGTGAGGTCTTAGGGACCGCCTAATTTTCCTAGTAAAAGAGCTGCCTCTGCAGACACTTATCTGAGCTTGCAGCCTGGCTGATCAGTAAAAGGAGGGAACAGCTATCATGTCCCATGCCCCTTCTGAACCATTCCAGACCACATGCCCTCAACATAGAGGGGGTGCATTGCTAGGGGAGATCCCTCTGACAAAGCAACTTGCCCCCATGTTGATGAGGAAAAGGATCTTTTCCTCACACTTCTGGCCTAGTGGATGTGGAGGTCTGGAGGCTGGACTTATTGGAATCTGGAAACCAGGGGGGGGGGGCATGTGCATGAGTAAGCGTCTGGAATAGATTTTTTGGGGACACCAAGCTTTCTTTGCATGGAGTTCCCCTTAAATCCATAGCAGACCCTCATCAAAGAGAAGAAGGGAACATGAAGGAAATCCCATGCTGCTTTCATAAAAGAGCTACTATCCCTTGAATGGCAATGTTTCTCCCTTGAATGGCAATGTTTTTAAGGCTGATATAAATGTTATATGTTATAAATGAATAATAACGTTTTTTTTCTTTAGTGTATTGTATGTAGCCCCTCTTCACTTTAAATGTCATAAAAAGTGAAAAGTTTTTGTTTGTATGTGTTGATATTCTTACCCAATAAATCAAGGCCTAGATCAAATGCAGAAATGCCTCCTTTAGTTTTGTTTATTTATTTATATAATTTAATCATATTTTTATTTTTTTAATTTTTTTGCTTAATGAATTATTTTAGCTATAGCTTTTTTCGACATGCCTATTTTGTGAGTCTTGTATTTTTCTTGATTATAAAACTGATTCCTCTAGATACTCAAAGGAGAAGGCCAAGTTTAATTACAAAATCATTGCTATAATTACTTACAAAAATAAATGTGTAATTGGCTTTGCCTCTAGTTCTGCCATATTGTTCAGTTTTAAAGTTGAAAGATGGGCAATTACAATTAGTTTTATTCACATAAAAACAGGCTTTTCTATAGATGATTTAACAATGCGCAGACAACTTATATATTTTTTTTGTTTTTTACAGTTTTTTTCATATTATGTATCAAATAAAACATATTTTTTAACATACAGCATGTGCTTTTTAATAAATGGTATTTGTAAACATTTGCACTTAGACATAAAATGTTTCCGGGATTTATTTTTTTTAGATAGTGATCATAGCTGAGAACTCAGCATGCAGCAGCCCCATCTTGCATAAATTCTGATTAATATGCAGGTATCTGTATCAGTAATTTTATCTTGGCACAAATTCAAAAGAAAACTCCACTATAATGCGTAGCAATGCAGTATTTTTGCTAAAATCTCTTTTGCATTCTAGTGTTGTTAGATAGTTTTCTCAATCAATCAGTCAGGTACTTTCTGCTCTTTCTCCTTCTTGGGTGTTTGCCCTGCAAATAAGTTAGCCTAGGAGTCCAGTATCTCCTAGGCCTTATGCTAAATACAGGGAAGGATGTACAGTGCCTTGCAAAAGTATTCGGCCCCCTTGAACTTTGCGACCTTTTGCCACATTTCAGGCTTCAAACATAAGATATAAAACTGTAATTTTTTTGTGAAGAATAAACAACAAGTGGGACACAATCATGAAGTGGAACGAAATTTATTGGATATTTCAAACTTTGTTTACAAATAAAAAACTGAAAAATTGGTTGGGCAAAATTATTCAGCCCCTTTACTTTCAGTGCAGCAAACTCTCTCCAGAAGTTCAGTGAGGATCTCTGAATGATCCAATGTTGACCTAAATGACTAATGATGATAAATAGAATCCACCTGTGTGTAATCAAGTCTCCGTATAAATGCACCTGCACTGTGATAGTCTCAGAGGTCCGTTTAAAGCGCGGAGAGCATCATGAAGAACAAGGGACACACCAGGCAGGTCCAAGATACTGTTGTGGAGAAGTTTAAAGCCGGATTTGGATACAAAAAGATTTCCCAAGCTTTAAACATCCCAAGGAGCACTGTGCAAGCGATAATATTGAAATGGAAGGAGTATCAGACAACTGCAAATATACGAAGACCTGGCCATCCCTTTAGACTTTCAGCTCATACAAGGAGAAGACTGATCAGAGATGCAGCCAAGAGGCCCATGATCACTCTGGATGAACTGCAGAGATCTACAGCTGAGGTGGGAGACTCTGTCCATAGGACAACAATCAGTCGTATACTGCACAAATCTGGCCTTTATGGAAGAGTGGCAAGAAGAAAGCCATTTCTTAAAGATATCCATAAAAAGTGTCATTAAAGTTTGCCACAAGCCACCTGGGAGACACACCAAACATGTGGAAGATGGTGCTCTGGTCAGATGAAACCAAAATCAAACTTTTTGGCAACAATGCAAAACGTTATGTTTGGCGTAAAAGCAACACAGCTCATCACCCTGAACACACCATCCCCACTGTCAAACATGGTGGTGGTGGTAGCATTATGGTTTGGGCCTGCTTTTCTTCAGCAGGGACAGGGAAGATGGTTAAAATTGATGGGAAGATGGATGGAGCCAAATACAGGACCATTCTGGAAGAAAACCTGATGGAGTTTGCAAAAGACCTGAGACTGGGACGGAGATTTGTCTTCCAACAAGACAATGATTCAAAACATAAAGCAAAATCTACAACGGAATGGTTCACAAATAAACATATCCAGGACACAGACATGTGGTAAGGTATAGCTGAATGGCAGGATATACACAGGAACTTTTCTATGCTCCCCTGAAGATTGAGTGAAGATTGAGTTAGCACTTAAACCTCAATTGCCAAAGAATCAGAGTTTTACATCTAGCATGATCTGTGATGTTGCTCTTTAAGACAAAAAAGAACACCATCCAATGAAAAATAATCTGAGTCCAGAGCAAAGCAAATAGTTTAAAGTCAGTGTATCAGAAAGGAAAAAAATGAAGTGTCCGATGTAATTAAAATATTCTGTTCTACACTTGCTAATAGAGTTGAGCGGACACCTGGATGTCCGTGTTCGGCGGGTTCGGCCGAACTTGAAAAAAAAGTCCGTGTCCGTGTCCCGTACTTTTTCCGAACTTTACCCGGACACCGAACCCCATTGAAGTCAATGGGGACCCGAACTTTCAGGCACTAAAATGGCTCTAAAACACCAATGGAAAGGGCTAGAGTGCTGCAAATGGCAGCAAAACTTAGTTGGAGACCCAGAAGTTGAAGGGGGCAGACCCGTCATTCACTACATGTAGGCGTGTGCACACATACTGCTCCACCATGTTGGTGAAATGCTGCCTCCTGCTAAGACGTTCCATATGAGCTGCTGCTGCTGCTGTTTGTTGTGTCGTGCTGACAAAGCTTTTCCACATTTCGGCCATGCTAACCCTGCCTTCTGAGGTGCTGGCGGTGCCCTGGTTGCGTTGGCGACCTCTTACTCCTCCTCCTCCTCCTCCTCTGCCTTGGCCTTGTGCTTCCACTGTGGCCCCGCTGTCAGGTGGGAATGCCAGCAGCATTGCGTCTACCAGCGTGCGCTTGTACTCGCGCATCTTGCGATCACGCTCCAGTGAGTGAATTAAGGATGGTACGTTGTACTTGTAACGGGGATCCAGCAGCGTGGCCACCCAGTAATCAGCACAAGTTAGAATGTGGGCAACTCGGCGGTCGTTGTGGAGACACTGCAGCATGTAATCGCTCATGTGTGCCAGGCTGCCCAGAGGCAACGAAAGGCTGTCCTCTGTGGGAGGTGTATCGTCTGTGTCTTCTGTATCCCCCCAACCACGCACCAGTGATGGCCATGAGCTGGCCTGGGTGCCACACTGCTGTGAACATGGTTCCATCTCCTCCTCCATCTCCTCCTCCTCCTCATCCTCCAGAACTGTGCCCCTGCTGGACAATTGTGTACCTGGCGTTTGTGGGTGCAGGAACCCACCCTCTGAGCCACTTGTGAATGACTGCCCTAAAAGCCATGGAAATGATACCTCTTCCTCCTCCTCCTCCTCCTGTGCCACATCCTCTTCCATCATCGCCCGATGCGTTTTTTCAAGGAGGCATATAAGGGGGATAGTTAAGTTGACACTGGCGTCATCGGCACTGGCCATGTTGGTGGAGTACTCAAAACAGCGCAACAAAGCACACAGGTCTCGCATGGAGGCCCAGTTATTGGTGGTGAAGCGGTGCTGTTCCGCAGAGCGACTCACGTGTGCGTGCTGCAGCTGAAACTCCACTATGGCCTGCTGCTGCTCGCACAGTCTTTCCAGCATGTGCAAGGTGGAGTTCCACCTTGTGGGCACATTTACGCTGCAGCGCTGACAGGCGAGCAGCAGCAGGGGGAGAACGCCGAAAGTGTGTACAGACAGCCTGCACTTTCTGCAGCAGCTCTGACATATCGGGGTAATTTTGAAGGAACCTCTGCACCACCAAATTCAGCACATGCGCCAGGCAAGGGATGTGCGTCAAACCAGCTAGGGCCAGAGCTGCTATGAGATTTCACCCATTATCGCACACCACCAGGCCGGGCTTGAGGCTCGCTGGCACCAACAACTCATCAGTCTGCTGTTCCATGCTCCTCCACAACTCCTGCATGGTGTGGGATTTTTCACCCAAACAGGCAAGTTTTAAAACGGCCTGCTGTCGTTTACCCCTGGCTGTGCTGAAGTTTGTGGTGAAGATGTTACGCTGACCGGATGAGGAGGCGTTAGAGGATGAGGAAGAGGAGTTAGGAACAGGAGGCAAACTGAAGCGCCCTGCAATCCTCGGCGGTGGAAGATGCACCAAAAAAATTTAAAAGGTGTATCTCACACGTACCGATACAGACTATGCCGCAATTTAATTTTTTTTACCCCAAAAGGGTGTAGATTGAATAGCGGAATAGAAAATATGATATAAAAAGGTGTATCTCACACATACAGACCCAGACTAGGCCCGATTACAATTTTTTGTACCCTAAAGGCAGGATGAGGAGTAGGAGAGTTCGGAACAGGAGGCAAACTGAAGCACCCTGCAATCCTCGGCTGTGGAAGATGCGCCCCAAAAATTTGGAAGGTGTATCTCACACGTACCGATACAGACTATGCCGCAATTGAATTCTTTTCACCCCAAAGGGTGTAGATTGAATAGTGGAATAGAAAATATGACATAAAAAGGTGTATCTCACACGTACAAACCCAGACTAGGCCCCGATTACAATTTTTTGTACCCTAAAGGCAGGATGAGGATGAGGAGTAGGAGGAGTTCGGAAAAACAGGAGGCAAACTGAAGCACCCTGCAATCCTCGGCGGTGGAAGTTACGCCCCAAAAATTTGGAAGGTGTATCTCACACGTACCGATACAGACTATGCCGCAATTTAATTCTTTTTACCCCAAAGGGTGTAGATTGAATAGCGGAATAGAAAATATGATATAAAAAGGTGTATCTCACACGTACAAACCCAGACTAGGCCCGATTACAATTTTTTGTACCCTAAAGGCAGGATGAGGAGTAGGAGGAGTTCGGAACAGGAGGCAAACTGAAGCACCCTGCAATCCTCGGCGGAGGAAGATGCGCCCCAAAAATTTAAAAGGTGTATCTCACACGTACCGATACAGACTATGCCGCAATTTATTTTTTTTTACCACAAAAGGGTGTAGATTGAATAGCGGAATAGAAAAAAGTATATAAAATTGGTGATTTTTCAATAGCACATGTGAACACAGCAGTGTCTTATGTTTTATATCACGGTCAGCTCAGCAGCAGGCTATGAAGGGAAAAAAAAATCCCCTTTAACTTTGTAATTTTTAAATAGCAGATTAGTACAGACTATGCCACAATTTAATTTTTTTAACCCAAAAGGGTGTATATTGAATAGTGGAATAGAAAATATGATATAAAAAGGTGTATCTCACACGTACAAACCCAGACTAGGCCCCGATTACAATTTTTTGTACCCTAAAGGCAGGATGAGGAGTAGGAGGAGTTCGGAACAGGAGGCAAACTGAAGCACCCTGCAATCCTCGGCGGAGGAAGATGCGCCCCCAAAAATTTAAAAGGTGTATCTCACACGTACCGATACAGACTATGCCGCAATTTATTTTTTTTTACCACAAAAGGGTGTAGATTGAATAGCGGAATAGAAAAAAGTATATAAAATTGGTGATTTTTCAATAGCACATGTGAACACAGCAGTGTCTTATGTTTTATATCACGGTCAGCTCAGCAGCAGGCTATGAAGGGAAAAAAAAATCCCCTTTAACTTTGTAATTTTTAAATAGCAGATTAGTACAGACTATGCCACAATTTAATTTTTTTAACCCAAAAGGGTGTATATTGAATAGTGGAATAGAAAAAAGTATATAAAATTGGTGATTTTTCAATAGCACATGTGAACACAGCATTGTCTTATGTTTTATGTCACGGTCAGCTCAGCAGCAGGCTATGAAGGGAAAAAAAGAAAAATTCCCCTTTAACTTTGTAATTTTTAAATAGCAGATTAGTACAGACTATGCCACAATTTAATTTTTTTTTAACCCAAAAGGGTGTATATTGAATAGTGGAATAGAAAAAAGTATATCAAATTGAAAATCACTCAATAGCACATGTGAACACAGCAGTGTCTTATGTTTTATGTCATGGTCAGCTCAGCAGCAGGCTATGAAGGGAAAAAAAAAATTCCCCTTTAACTTTGTAATTTTTAAATAGCAGATTAGAACAGCAATCTGTAGTAAAATATAGCTTAACGCTGCACACAACAGTCTGATAAAAATATATTTTTTTCTCCCTCCTCCTCCTCCTCCTCAGTGGGCTCAAGTGAGGGCAAAAAGATCGTTCACTGCACCACCCCCCACACAGCAAAATCGATGTACACTCCGACCTGTCCCTGCATTCTTTTCGGGCACAATTTTTCACTGTCTGTCCCTAATCAGCAGCAGCCAGCACGTATGATGTGTGCTCTCTCCCTACACTACAGCAGAATGACGCACCCCGCTGGGTCTCTCGAACTTATAAAGACATGGGTCACATGCTTCAGATGGCCAATCACAGCTACTAATACATTTGTAGGCATGGCTGGGATGGCTTAAGGCACACCAGTTAAAAGCTTGTTGATTGGCTGTTGAAAGCCCGCCATTAAAAGCGTGCCATTACATACAAAACAGGAAATAAAATTTCCGGGTAGCAAAAATCCAATTATCCGGTACGGACCCGAATAATACAGTCCGTGTTCGCTCAACACTACTTGCTAATATAACTTGTCAGTATGAGAGCTCCTGTTATCAGCAGAGTAGTCTGTGAGTGATCCGGCTAGGAAGTAGAGCAAAATCCACAGAATATTTGCCCTACTATATAAGTCATCTCACACTCTTTTTAATCACACTTCTTCAAGCCACACCCAATATTAAAGTCAATAAAAACCATACACACCTTTTGCCCTGCTGAACTACATGTGCTAAGCACTGATACAAGTGCAAAACGCGTCAACTCTTTTGTTCCTGCATCACTGTATGCTGTAAGAATTTTATCTTTTTCAATAAACGGGATTACTTTGGAGTTCGGCCGTCCAGACATCTCTTTTGTTTCTACACATTGTGCATGTAGAGCCGGCACCCTCTTCCTATGCTTACATAAGGTTTATTGGAGGATCTTCCACTTTGAGCAGTATTTTGTTCATTTATCTACATGTGCTGTTCTTTCTTTTTCACAAGGAATAGGGCCAGACTCATGATATTGCACATAGGCCCCCAACTTTCAGAAAACACCCCTGATTGTAACCTTCCACATTGCCAGGCTTTCTCCTGCACTGAGCAATATTTGCTTTCAATTTTCCTGCCAATATTTGCATTGCAGTGTGTAAGTTGTGAATATCTTCTCCATAAAAAAAAAAAAAAATAGAGAAAGAGCTCATTTGGACTCTACCATTTTATGCCTATAGAAAGACTCAGTTAGAAAGCAGATAGACTATGCTGTGTCTGAGGTCTCTCTGTAATAATGTATAATCTAATAGGGATTGGGGAGACTTATACTAAACTTTTCACAAAAAAATACACCATTGTATTTGAAAGCATTTCTAAAGCAAAAACTTTTTCCCATTGGAGTGGAGAAGGTTTGGTTTTTATTGCTATCTGTGTTGCTGCAGGGAAAGGCCACTGTTTCATTTTGTTGTAGTGACTAGGGTTGAGCGGACACCTAGATGTCCGTGTTCGACGGGTTCGGCCGAACTTTAAAAAAAAGTCCGGGTCCGTGTCCCGGACTTTTACCGAACTTTTCCCGGACACCGAACCCCATTGAAGTCAATGGGGACCCGAACTTTAAGGCACTAAAATGGCTCTAAAACACCAAAGGAAAGGGCTAGAGTGCTGCAAATGGCAGCAAAACGTAATTAAGAGCATGGCAAGTGCTCTGCAAACAAATGTGGATAGGGAAATAACTTAAAACAACAAAAAAAAACAGAAAAATAAAACAATGTTCTTCTTCATCTCTGAAGGACGAGGCCCATATGGAGTAGGAGGGAGGTTGAGGTGGTGGTGGATGTGGCGGTGACATAGGCGTGCGCACAGGGTGTGCTGGGTGTGCCTGGGCACACCCTAATCACCTAGGGCACATAGCATTGCCAGTGAGGAGATGGGAAAGATCTCCCTGGGACCTGCTCTGCTCTATTTCTCCTTGCCTACAGGTACATGGCCCCGATACATTACTCTCCCTGCTGGCAAACACATGCATGTGTATTTCAACTTTGGGGTGCACACCTTAATGCAATAGGCTGCGCACACCTATGGGCGGTGTAGGTGGAAGCGGCGGTGGAGGAGGACCAGGGCCGGATTAACAGCATCATGGGCTTGGTGCTGAGGATTTTGAAGGGCCTTAGGGCCGTGCCTTGCCATGCACCCAGAGGAGGAAGGGTGCAGCCATGCATGCCTAATTCAACATGGGATGCTGTCTCTGAAGCCCATAAACACATCCATGCATCGCCAACTGTCCCTCCTTGTCCGGCCTTCACGCTGTGTGGGGAGGTTCTGAGGGTGCTGCCTGGGGAAGCGAGCATAGAAGCCAGACTTCTGTGTTTACAAGTGACAGAAGAGCGGTAACAGTGAATATGGCCAACCCGGGGCCTATATAAAAGGTAGGGGCCTGGAGCTGCAGCTCCAATAGCCCCTACATTAATCTGGCCCTGAGGAGGAGGACGAGGTAGCCAACACTGCTTCTTTTCACAAATTTTAAATGAGGGTACACCCCAAAAGAGTGAGAAAGAGCAAAAATGGAACAATGGGTGGGTAAGGTCGGTATCCATTGCTATTCTGCACAAGGTACGGAAAAGTCCCGTGGGATCCATGCCTGGTTCATTTTAATGAACGTGAGCTTGTCCACATTGTCTCTGGACAGGCGGCTGCGCTTGTCTGTTATAACGCCCCCAGCCGTGCTAAATACCCGTTCAGATAATACACTGGCTGCAGGGCACGCCAGCACCTCCAAGGCGTAAAGGGCAAGCTCAGGCCATGTGCCCAATTTGGAGACCCAGAAGTTGAAGGGGGCAGACCCGTCATTCACTACATGTAGGCGTGTGCACACATACTGCTCCACCATGTTGGTAAAATGCTGCCTCCTGCTAAGACGTTCCATCTGAGCTGCTGGTGCTGCTGTTTGTTGTGGCGTGCTGACAAAGCTTTTCCACATTTCGGCCATGCTAACCCTGCCTTCTGAGGTGCTGGCGGTGCCCTGGTTGCGTTGGCGACCTCCTCCTCCTCCTCCTCTGCCTTGTGCTTCCACTGTGGCCCCGCTGTCAGATGGGAATGCCAGCAGCATGGCGTCTACCAGCGTGCGCTTGTACTCGCGCATCTTGCGATCGCGCTCCAGTGAGTGAATTAAGGACGGTACGTTGTCCTTGTAACGGGGATCCAGCAGCGTGGCCACCCAGTAATCAGCACAAGTTAGAATGTGGGCAACTCGGCGGTCGTTGTGGAGACACTGCAGCATGTAATCGCTCATGTGTGCCAGGCTGCCCAGAGGCAACGAAAGGCTGTCCTCTGTGGGAGGTGTATGGTCCGTGTCCTCTGTATCCCCCCAGCCACGCACCAGTGATGGCCATGAGCTGGCCTGGGTGCCACCCTGCTGTGAACATGGTTCCATCTCCTCCTCCAGCTCCTCCTCCTCCTCCTCATCCTCCTCATCCTCCAGAACTGTGCCCCTGCTGGACAATTGCGTCCCTGGCGTTTGCGTGTGCAGGAACCCACCCTCGGAGCCCCTTGCGAATGACTGCCCTGAAAGCCTTGGAAATGTTACCTCTTCATCCTCCTCCTCCTCCTCATCCTGTGCCACATCCTCTTCCATCATCGCCCGAATTGTTTTTTCAAGGAGGCATAGAAGTGGGATAGTTAAGCTGAGAACGGCGTCATTGCCACTGGCCATGTTGGTGGAGTACTCAAAACAGCGCAACAAGGCACACAGGTCTCGCATGGAGGCCCAGTTATTGGTGGTGAAGTGGTGCTGTTCCGCAGAGCGACTCACGCGTGCGTGCTGCAGCTGAAACTCCACTATGGCCTGCTGCTGCTCGCACAGTCTTTCCAGCATGTGCAAGGTGGAGTTCCACCTTGTGGGCACGTCACATATGAGGCGGTGAGCGGGAAGGCCGAAGTTACGCTGCAGCGCTGCCAGGCGAGCAGCAGCAGGGTGAGAACGCCGAAAGTGCGCACAAACGGCCCGCACTTTCTGCAGCAGCTCTGACATATCGGGGTAGTTTTTAAGGAACCTCTGCACCACCAAATTCAGCACATGCGCCAGGCAAGGGATGTGCGTCAAACCGGCTAGGCCCAGAGCTGCTATGAGATTTCGCCCGTTATCGCACACCACCAGGCCGGGCTTGAGGCTCGCTGGCAGCAACCACTCATTTGTCTGCTGTTCCATGCTCCTCCACAACTCCTGCGCGGTGTGTGGTTTGTCCCCCAAACAGGCAAGTTGTAAAACTGCCTGCTGTCGTTTACCCCTGGCCGTGCTGAAGTTGGTGGTGAAGGTGTTACGCTGTCCGGATGAGGAGGCGGTAGAGGATGAGGAAGCGGAGTAGGAGGAGTTAGGAACAGGAGGCAAACTGAAGCGCCCTGCAATCCTCGGTGGTGGAAGGACATGCGCCAAATTGCTATCCGCCTCAGGCCCATCCGCCACTGCATTTACCCAGTGTGCCGTTAGGGAGATATAACGCCCCTGACCGTGCTTACTGGTCCACGTATCCGTAGTTAGGTGGACCTTGGCACAGATGGCGTTGCGCAGTGCACACCTGATTTTTTCCCCCACTTGGTTGTGCAGGGAAGGGATGGCTTGCCTGGAAAAGTAGTGGCGGCTGGGCACGACGTACTGTGGGACAGCCACCGACATAAGGTTTTTAAAACTGTGCGTCTCCACCAGACGGAATGACAGCATTTCAAAGGCCAATAATTTTGAAATGCTGGCATTCAGGGCCAGGGATCGCGGGTGGGTAGGGGGGTACTTCCTCTTCCTCTCAAGTGTTTGGGAGATGGAAAGCTGAACGCTTCCACGGGACATTGTGGAGATGGTTGTTGGTGACCCAGGTGGTGGTGTTGCTGACAGATCGTCTGTTTGCGGGGTGGCAGGTGCCGGTATCACTACAGATGTGGCTGGAGCGGCCGAGACTGCAGCAGAAGAGGAAGCAGGATGAGCCAGAGACGTTTCTTGGTTTTGAAGGTGTGTACTCCACTGCAGCTCGTGCTTTGCACTTAGATGCCTGATCATGCAGGTTGTGCTCAGGTTGAGAAGGTTCATGCCTCGCTTCAAGCTCTGATTGCACAGGGTGCAAACCACTCGTGTCCTGTCATCAGCACATTTTCTAAAGAACTTCCACGCTAGAGAACTCCTTTGAGCTGACTTTGGTGCGCTCGTTCCCTTGCTGCGTTGGGCAGTAGCGGGCGTAGTGTCTAGGGCACGGCCGCTCCGCTTCTGCACCCTGCTCCCTCTTCTGCTGTGCTGGTGGCTCTGTGCGACCACCGCCTCTTCCTCCAAACTACTCAGTTCACCTGCATGACGTTCATTCCATGTGGGGTCGAGGACCTCATCGTCCTCCACATCATCTTCCACCCAGTCTTCACCCCTGCCCTCCTTGTCGGTCTCCACAATGCTGAACGCCGCAGCAGTTGGCACCTGCGTTTCGTCATCATCGGAGACGTGCTGCGATGATCCTTGCATGTACTCATCTTGAGAAATAAGTGGTTGGGCATCGCTGCACTCAATCTCTTCCACTTCTGGGGCAGGGCTAGGTGGATGGCCCTGGGAAACCCTGCTGACAGAGTCCTCAAAAAGAATAAGAGACTGCTGTATGGCTTGGGGCTCAGACTGCTGGCCTGATTTGCAAGGGGGTGAGGTGAAAGACGGTTGGACATTGGCTGCAGGTGCCAACTCTGACCTTTCTGCAGTAGACTGGGTGGGAGACAATGTGAAGGAACTGGAGGCACTGTCAGCAGCAAACCAATCTACTATCGCCTCAACTTGTTCTGGCCTCATCACTTCTAGGGGCGTTTGATGCCCTACCAAATACTGATGCAGGTTCTGTCGCCTACTCACACTTGAGGAAGGTGTTTCACTTGTGCGTGTAGCTGGCACAGATCGACCATGTCCTCTCCTTGCAACAGGAGCTCTACCAGCAGCACCACGACCCAGGCCACGGCCCTTATTTGACGGTCTCCTCATATTTCTGTAATTTAAGATCTTGCCCTAGAAAGGTTTTTATTGAATAGCGGAACCCCAACAACTTGGAAAGGTGGATCTCTCTCACACGTACCGACACAGACTATCCCGCAATTCAATTGATCCTCAAAGGTTTTTATTGAATAGCGGAATAGGAAATATGATCAAAAAAAGTGTATGTATCTCGCACGTACACAACCACACTAGGCCCCAATTACTATTGTTTGTACCCCTAAAAGGCTAGATGAGGAGTAGGGGGGGTATGGAACAGGCAGCACCCTCAAACCTTCAGAAGTATGAGATGAACCCCAACAACTTGGAAAGGTGGATCTCTCTCACACGTACCGACACAGACTATCCCGCAATTCAATTGATCCTCAAAGGTTTTTATTGAATAGCGGAATAGGAAATATGATCAAAAAAAGTGTATGTATCTCGCACGTACACAACCACACTAGGCCCCAATTACTATTGTTTGTACCCCTAAAAGGCTAGATGAGGAGTAGGGGGGGTATGGAACAGGCAGCACCCTCAAACCTTCAGAAGTATGAGATGAACCCCAACAACTTGGAAAGGTGGATCTCTCTCACACGTACCGACACAGACTATCCCGCAATTCAATTGATCCTCAAAGGTTTTTATTGAATAGCGGAATAGGAAATATGATCAAAAAAAGTGTATGTATCTCGCACGTACACAACCACACTAGGCCCCAATTACTATTGTTTGTACCCCTAAAAGGCTAGATGAGGAGTAGGGGGGGTATGGAACAGGCAGCACCCTCAAACCTTCAGAAGTATGAGATGAACCCCAACAACTTGGAAAGGTGGATCTCTCTCACACGTACCGACACAGACTATCCCGCAATTCAATTGATCCTCAAAGGTTTTTATTGAATAGCGGAATAGGAAATATGATCAAAAAAAGTGTATGTATCTCGCACGTACACAACCACACTAGGCCCCAATTACTATTGTTTGTACCCCTAAAAGGCTAGATGAGGAGTAGGGGGGGTATGGAACAGGCAGCACCCTCAAACCTTCAGAAGTATGAGATGAACCCCAACAACTTGGAAAGGTGGATCTCTCTCACACGTACCGACACAGACTATCCCGCAATTCAATTGATCCTCAAAGGTTTTTATTGAATAGCGGAATAGGAAATATGATCAAAAAAAGTGTATGTATCTCGCACGTACACAACCACACTAGGCCCCAATTACTATTGTTTGTACCCCTAAAAGGCTAGATGAGGAGTAGGGGGGGTATGGAACAGGCAGCACCCTCAAACCTTCAGAAGTATGAGATGAACCCCAACAACTTGGAAAGGTGGATCTCTCTCACACGTACCAACACAGACTATCCCCCAATTTAACTGATCCCCAAAGGTTTTTGATTAAATAGCGGAATAGAAAATATGATCCCAAAAAAGTGTATGTATATCACACGTACACAACCACACTAGGCCCCAATTACTATTGTTTGTACCCCTAAAAGGCTAGGAGTAGGGGGAGTATGGAACAGGCAGCACCCTCAAACCTTCAGAAGTATGAGATGAACCCCAACAACTTGGAAAGGTGGATCTCTCTCACACGTACCAACACAGACTATCCCCCAATTTAACTGATCCCCAAAGGTTTTTGATTAAATAGCGGAATAGAAAATATGATCCCAAAAAAGTGTATGTATATCACACGTACACAACCACACTAGGCCCCAATTACTATTGTTTGTACCCCTAAAAGGCTAGGAGTAGGGGGAGTATGGAACAGGCAGCACCCTCAAACCTTCAGAAGTATGAGATGAACCCCAACAACTTGGAAAGGTGGATCTCTCTCACACGTACCAACACAGACTATCCCCCAATTTAACTGATCCCCAAAGGTTTTTGATTAAATAGCGGAATAGAAAATATGATCCCAAAAAAGTGTATGTATATCACACGTACACAACCACACTAGGCCCCAATTACTATTGTTTGTACCCCTAAAAGGCTAGATGAGGAGTAGGGGGAGTATGGAACAGGCAGCACCCTCAAACCTTCAGTATGAGATTGTGTTCACTGTACCCCACAAAGATTGAGTTCACTGCACCCCACAATGATTGTGTTCACTGCACCCCACAAAGATTGTGTTCACTGCACCTCACAAAGATTGTGTTCACTGTACCCCCCAAAGATTGTGTTCACTGCACCCCACAAAGATTCTGTTCACTGTACCCCACAAAGATTGTGTTCACTGCACCCCAAAAAGATTGTGTTCACTGCACCCCAAAAAGGATGTTGTTCACTGCACCCCAAAAAGGATGTTGTTCACTCCACCCCAAAAAGATTGTGTTCACTGCACCCCACAAAGATTGTGTTCACTGCACCCCAAAAAGATTGTGTTCACTGCACCCCAAAAATGATTTTGTTCACTGCACCCCAAAAAGGATTTTGTTCACTGCACCCCAAAAAGGATGTTGTTCACTCCACCCCAAAAAGATTGTGTTCACTGCACCCCAAAAAGATTGTGTTCACTGCACCCCACAAAGGATTTTGTTCACTGCACCCCAAAAAGATTGTGTTCACTGCACCCCAAAAAGGATGTTGTTCACTGCACCCCAAAAAGGATTTTGTTCACTGCACCCCAAAAAGATTGTGTTCACTGCACCCCACAAAGGATTTTGTTCACTGCACCCCACAAAGATTGTGTTCACTGCACACCAAAAAGGATTGTGTTCACTGCACCCCAAAAAGATTTTGTTCACTGCACCCCAAAAAGATTGTGTTCACTGCAGCCCAAAAAGATTGTGTTCACTGCAGCCCAAAAAGATTGTGTTCACTGCAGCCCAAAAAGATTGTGTTCACTGCAGCTCACACACAGAAAAATGGATGTGGATCACTGACACCTGCCTATCTCCAATCCCACACCACACAGCAATATCGATTGTAGTTTGTAGAACACAGTTTCCCTAAAATTCAGCAGACTCTGTCCCTAACAGGATTGAGAAGAGATCGTAGATCAGGATTGAGTGCAGACCCCACCCCCCACACAGCAATATCGATTGTAGTTTGTAGAAGACACTGACCCTATATAATTCAGCAGACTCTATCCCTAAAATGCCTACAACTCGCCCTGCCTAAACACTCCGACCTGTCCCTCAATTCTATCCGGACACAAATGGTTTTTTCCTGCCTATCTTTCCCTAATCAGCAGCCAGCACGTTGATGTGTGCTCTGTCCCTGAATCTAAGCAGCATAATGACGCCGCTGCGGCTGCCTCGAACTTATAAAGACTTGGTCACATGCTTCAGACGGCCAATCACAGCTACTGAGACATTTGCAGGCATGGCTGGGATGGCTTAAGGCACACCAGTTAAACGATTGTTGATTGGCTGTTGAAAGCCCGCCATGAAAAGAGCGCCAAAGCATGCAAAACCCGGAAATAAAACGACCGAACACGGATTTTTACCCGAACATACAGTAAAGTGTCCGTGTCCGTGTTCGGGTACAAAAAATCCAATTATTCGGTACGAACACGAATAATACAGTCCGTGTTCGCTCAACACTAGTAGTGACCATTGTTGCTGCCATCAGAAAAGAAATACAAAGGAAATATTCCAATGGTCAGTCCTGATCTGCCTGGCAATTGTTAAAGAGATCCCAACTTTGGAGAGATTTCCTCTCCCTACCATTTGTATCTCTGAGTTTTCCCATTCTATGCAAACCCAAAAGAAAAAAAAAGTTTGCAGACACTTTAAGTTCAAACATCGAATATGGTTCCTCAAAAGAGAAAATAGTACATACATCAATTCAGGAAAATTCTCTTGGAGCTCTATATGCAGATCTTATCATTGCTATGCAGGCTAACCTGCAGAATTTACAAAAAATAAAAATATCTGCACTCAGTGCAACAATTATACCTAAAAATTGTATATTATGACAGCTGCACTCACAATATTGTACACACCAATACCGACAGTAATTTTTAAAGAGAAAGTGTTGCACTGTCAATAATATTACATCAAAGTGCATAAAGTGACAAATAATCAAGTACCTAAAGTAATTGTAAAGCCTCGTTTTTTTTTTTCTAATAAAAAAAAAAACATGTTATACTTACCTGCTTTGTGAAGTGGTTTTGCACAAGGAAGTCCCGATCGTCCTCTTCTCGGGGCCCTGGCTGGAGCTCCTGGCCCCCACAGCAAGCAGCTTGCTATGGGGGCACCCAAGCTGAGCTGCAGCTCTGTGTATCCATTCGACACGGAGCTGTCGTTCGGCCAAACCCCCTCTCTCTCCTGATTGACTAACTGAGTTTGATTGACAGCAGTGAGAGCCAATGGTGCCGCTGCGGTGTCTCAGCCAATCAAGAGAGAGAGTCCTTGACATCGCTGGATAGAGATGGGGCTCAGGTAAGTATTAGGGGGGCTAAGGGTGGACGCTGCACACAGAAGACTTTTTATCCTAATGCATAGAATGCATTATGATAAAAAAAAAACCTTCTGACTTTACAACCACTTTAACACATAATTCCATAAACAATAATTAAAATAACAAATTATGATATAAGTGCCATCGTACATAAAAATAGAGTGCCAGAAAGATATAAGACAGCCCAATATGAGTCCTTAGAGTGATATTCAAAGGGTGCACTTGAAACTCCTTAATACTGCAAGTGATCACCACCAGGACCAGGGAAAAAAGAGATGTGCTCTATTCCTCTTGGACTAATCCTCCCTGAGGTCAATGCATTTTCACTATCATACACTTGAGCATGAGTAGGAGGTTGCACACCAGGGAACTTTGTATTAAGAGGTTGTAGTGCTGTGAAAATTTGGCTGAACCTGACCTGTGAAAACAAAAATTGTAAGTTCCAGAGTGCCCAATCCTGGCTTCTATAATGGATTTTTTCTCAGAAAAAGGTGCAGGAACTCAACCACGACCCCCCCAAAACCCCCTCCCAAAACTGGTCAAAATTTCACAGTGGGAGGGTCTTAAAGAGGCATCAAATACCAGGAGTGCATTATGTACAAAGTGCAGAGTTCGGTGGGGCTACACAAAGAGTGCAGAGTTCAGGGGTGTGCTATGTGCAGAGTTCAGGAATGTTCTGCGTACAGATTTTAGGGGTGCACTACACACAGAGCACAGAGTTCAGCCTTCTTCCACAGCTGGTTAGTTCTGCCCATCCAAATCTCAATTTTACCCCTTTTCTTCTCTAGTACCTCCCCTCACACTGTATAGCTTCACCTCTCTCACTTGCAGGGAGATCATCCAGTGGGGGTGTCAGCATTCGCACTGCACCCCAGACACCGGCATCTCCTTTGTCCCCATACTGCACTTGGAAAACACAGGAAACCAGACCTCCTGTGTTTATGAGTGATAGTGGTGAGCAGGGAGCAGAGGGCCTGAGCCAAAGGTGGTGAAACTAAGTTCCACCAAGTTCCAGCTGAAAAAAGCCCTGCCTGTAGCAAGCATTTGAGATTTAAATTTCAGACTTCAGTGGCTACATGCTTGTCCAAGATAAAATATCAGAGGCCGCTGGAAATGCAGAGATAACATATACCCAGAGTGAGGGGTGAGCTCACTGAGGCGATTATAGACCTTAGTATGGTCTACTTTTCTGGTAAGAAGCTAAATTTTGCTCATTAGGGATGAGCTTCGAGTCAAACTTACGTTTGACTCGAACAGCCAATGTTCGCTTTTCGTCGAATGACAAACAAATGGGCTTCTTCATGGGAAATTTGAGTTCCCACATTATCATGGACTCCGATCTCTGATTCCAATAAACCACCTGCTGGCCAAGGGATTTGAACCCACAACCATCTCAATTGCAAGCCTGATATTCTACCACCTAAACCATGGTAAAGCCTGCTTAAGCTGAACACACTCCCTTATTTCTATCTCATCCACTGTGTGTAGTGTGAGATAGAAGTTAGTTAGTTAGGCAAGGAGAGTGTGATCAGCTTAAGCATGCTTAATGGTGGCCGTAGGTGGTAGAATGCCAGGCTTGCAATTGCAAGGTTGTGGGTTTGAATCCCTTGGCCAGCGTGTTATTTATAAGCGGAATGCTATAGTTAATAATACATTGCTGACAGGGAGAGAGATATTTGCTTTTTACAGTTTGTTGAGATCAGGTCAGTGCAGTGTATACCACAAAGTTATATATATCAGTTGATGTCAGTATTGCTGAAAAAAATGGCGTGAGGTCCCCCCAGTCCATACCAGGTCCCGCCCTCCTGGACCATACCAGGCTACATGCCCTCAACATGGGGGGATCGGTGCTTTAGGGCAGGGGGGGCTCAACGGCCCTGGTATAGATATCGGGGGGACCCCACACCGTTTTTTTATTTTTTTATCTGTATTGCTGGGAGCTGACAATACATTACAGCCATGAGAAAGTTTAAATGACATTTTTTCCTTTAGAAATGTCAGTATTGCTGCAACGGGCTACATACATCATATAAATGTGCCACTTTACAGGCACATTAAGGGGGCCCGCCCAGGCACGCTATTTAGAGGAATTTTTCATTTTTATTGTTTCCCTTTAGGCATTATTAAAATCACTGCTCCTGTTAAAACAATAGTTTTAAATGTTTTTTTGCATTGATTCATGTCCCCCAGGGCAGTACCCAGTTCCCCATACACCTTTTTGGGCCAATAACGTGCATTTAAGCCTTTAAAATGAGCACTTTTGATTTTTCATGTTCGTGTCCTATAGACTTTAATTGAGTTTGCATGTTTGCTAGAACATTTCCCCTGTTCGAGATGTTCTGGTGCGAACCGAACAGGGGGGTGTTCGGCTCATCACGATTGCTCATTTTGGAGGGGCGCACTTGGTGGTGATCCCTTGCAATATTAAGGAGTTTCAAGTGCATGCTTTGAATATCACTCTAAGGACTCTTAATGGACTGTCTTAGGTATTTCTGGCACTTTATTTTTTGTTTTGTTTCATAAAGTACTTTATTTTTATGCATGATGGCACTAATATCATGATTTTTTTTTAAATATTGTTTATGAAAATATGTGTTAAGTATTTGATTATTTGTCACTTTATACACTTTGATTTAGAATTATTGACAGTGCAACACTTTCTCTTTAAAAATAACCTGCATAATCTTTTTTAAGGAATACAAACAGATCATAAACCTTTTGCATTCAAGACTGTGTTTGTAGAACCCATTAACAATTGTGCAAAATAATAAAATACTACTAATTATCTTTAACGGCCTTATACACCTTCCTACCTGCACCTTTTCCACATGCATAAGATGTACATTGACCATTTTGTTTCATAGTATTGTTTGTTGCCCTGTGCACATAGCCGATAGTAGAGTATATCTTCACATTTTGGTGCCAGTGGCTTACATTTGTGTTTAAACATGAGGTATACTGCATGACCTTCGTTTATAATTAAAAACTGAATTTTCCTGTGAAGAAACTAAATATCCCATAATCCCTGTATCTAGTGCTGGTGCAGGTATGAGCTGCACAGTAATTAGATCTTATACAGGCACAAGCAAGCACATGCACAGAGAGGTTACCATGATGATCAATCATGACACCACGAACTGCAGGCACAATGTGTGAACCATTATTAAAGGTATAGCAAACAAACAGCACAGGGAATTTACCTACACTAATACCTAGTTAAAATATCAAGAACATTGGAAAGTGTAAGATACCTTTCAGGCTTCATTCACACTTGCATTGTCAAACCAGAATTTATATAATCATAGAGGAGATTTCAAAATGACATTTTTTTCAATTGTGACATTACACTAAGGGGTTTAGCTGCATGAAGAAAAAATATAATTCTGTCCATCCTGGATCTGATTAGAAACTCTAATAGCATGTAAACCCATATAAGTGCATGTAATGTGCCAAAACCTTCTTCAAAACGGAAGCATCTAAAAGAAGGGAAAAAGTGATCTAAAAAGTGTAAAAGCTGTTTATATGTCCTAGATAACATCTGTGTTTGTAAAATCTAAATGCAGGAATGCCAGTGTGAATCAGAACTAACACTTCTAGAACTAATGCTGGCTATGGGTTTTTTTTTTTTTTTTATAGCTATAAGAGATTACTAGCTTCCAGAATTCTGTGCCTTAATTTGTTGTACCTGAATATTTCCAAAAATACAAAATAAATAATTTCTTGCATATATTTGTTTTTTGCTAAACTGTAAGGATAATTTCTTGTCAATAAACATTTTGTTTTATTCAACTGGGAACCCTTTGATCATGTTTCTTACTCAGGCAGTTGCAGCTCTACTTAAACATTGTTCACAGCCCAAACAAAAATCTTTTCAAAGCAACCTAAAAATCAAAAGGGGATTAGTCTACTTTGGTGTTAAATATTAGGAAAAAGCAAACACATCACAGGAGCTAGTTCTAGGCATCTCAGTTTTCTTAAAAAAAATAAAGGGCTGAATGTATTTCTAAAGGCACAAAATATAACTGGATTTTAATATTTATTAAATAAATAACACTGTAGATTGCAGATCCTGGGAGTGTCAGATTGCCTTTGGGGATCAGAAAGGATGTTTCCCTTTTTGGGCAAAGTAATTCATGCTTTGTAAGTAAGCGCAAGATTCACATTTTTTAGCCTTGCAGGGTCTGCACTTTGCACCAAATCATTTATGTTCATGATTAGCAGAATGGGTGAACTAACTGGTCAGAGTTAACCTGTTTCACCCATGCAAACCTCTGGCTTTTATTACAGCAGGAAGTCATTCATTTAGTGTTGTTATAACAATGACCACTAAATGACAATGTCCCGCTGTGCTACCTGCATCCCAGCCAACAAGGACACTGTTCAGGTTGCCTACTTGCATCCTAGCAGCACATGACACTATGTGGTTGATTTACCAAAACTGGAGAGTGCAAAATCTGGTGCAGCTGTGCATGGTAGCCAATCAGCTTCTAATGTCAGCTTGTTGCATAAAGCCTTGACAAAAAAAAAAACTGGAAGCTGTTTAGTTTCTATGCACAGCTGCAATAGAGGATGCACTCTCCAGTTTTAGTAAATCAACCCCAATGTGGAGTACACCCTAAAAATATATACCAGATCCCTATTTTTGTTGAAGGGTTAGAGTAGATTTTAAGAGGGTCCTCCAGGCAAAATACAGGATAAAATTGTGTGGTTCTCCAAAAATACTATACATACCAAAAACTTTTCTGCACATGGAGCCTGGCTGGCCAGAAAAGGGGGGGGGGCAGCAGGCATGCAGCACCTCCATACAATACCAGGTCCCATGCCCTCCCTTAACATAGGGAAGGTACCTTGACAGGGGCACCCAAACACATTGTACCCATGTTGATGAGGCCTCTTACCTAAATCCCAGTCAGAGAGGTTGTTGGTGGCTGTTGGGAGGAGAAGTGGAATATTTAGCAGTGGTTATACTGCTGCTGCTAAATGTGACAGCTTACCACACAGACTGATTGTTAGGGAGCCAATGCTATCAGCATTCTTACAATCAGTGAAGTATCCCATCCTGTCCCTTTCAGCTGCCAGTCAGGGATTTTAAACAGACAGGTGGATGTAACAAAGTAGCAGGATGCTGTAAAAACAAAAAATGCTGTAGTGTCACCCTAAAATTCACACCAGGCCCTTTAGATCCGGTATGAATGTTAACCAGTTCCCGCCCAGTGTATTGCAGAATGATGTCGGCGGGAACCTTTCCTCCCTTTGAGCGGGTATCATGTGACGTCCTCTCAGTCTCCCCAGAGGTGGGAGCCCCTGGGGGTGCACAACGCGGTGATCGGGGATGAGGCTTGTCCCTCAGACACAGCCCATCCCTGATCAGGGTAAAAAGCCAAAGAAAATGGCTCTTTACCATGTGACCTTCTGTGTCCACTAAAAGCCGGTCACATGTGATGTTCTCATGTACACCGGTCGTACGTGCCCCCAGAGGCACACAGTGTGGCGATCGGGGATGAGGCACATCCATCAGACACAGCACATCCCGGATCAGGTAAAAGAGCCAATAAAATTGGCTCTTTACCATTTGACCGGCTTTGTCCAATCACACCTGCACACAAATCTCGACAAACCGTGGCAAATCGCTGTTACCGGGTTCTCCTCCTCACTCACCGATCCAGTGTGAGGAGGACATTGCAGTAACAATGAGTTATCATTTACAGTGTAAAGTACTTCCCAAGATTGCCCCAGTAATACAGAGTACCTGTCTGTGAGCCCATCAGAGTAGTTGTCTGTAAGCCTATCAGAGTACTTGAGTAGCTATCTGCAGCCCATCAGAGTACCTGTCTCCAGCCCATCTGAGGACCTGTCTCCAGCCCATCAGAGTACCTGTCTCCAGCCCGTCAGAGTACCTGCCTCCAGCCCATCAGAGTACCCAAGTACCTGTCTCTAACCCACAGTACCCGAGTACCTGTCTGAAGCCCATTAGAGTACCTGAGTACCTGTCTCCAGCTCATCAGAGTACCCGAGTACCTATCTGCAGCCCATCAGAGTACCTGAGTACCTTTCTCTAGCCAAGAGTACCCAAGTACCTATCTGCAGCCCATCAGAGTACCCCAGTACCTGTCTCCAGTCCAGAGGACCTGAATACCTATCTGCAGCCCATCAGAGTGCCTGAGTACCTATCTGCAGCCCATCAGAGTACCCGAGTACCTATCTGCAGCCCATCAGAATACCTGAGTATCTGCCTCCACCCCATGCCTCATAGAATATAGGTTGGGGTGTTTGCTTTACAAAACGGGGTCATTTTGTGGGCATCTCCATTGTCCTGGAGATCCAGGGCCTTCAAAGTTGTGATAGGTAGTCAGGAAATTAGATGTGTAATTTATGCTCCTAGAATGCCTGAAGGTGCTCCCTGCATGTTGCACCTCTATATGTGGCCAGGCTGTGTAAAAGTTTCACACATGTGGCATCGCCATACTCAAGACTAGTATGCATTTTGAGGTGTAATTTTTACCATGTACATGTAAATATCTTATAAATTGGCAACTTTGTGTAAAAAAAATATGTTTTCATTTTCTTTTCACATTTTCCAAAAACTTGTGGAAAAAAATTACATTTTCAAAAGACTCATTATGTCTCATAGAATATACGTTGGGGCGTTTGCTTTCCAAAATGGGGTCAATTTGTGGGTTAAATTTTGCCCCAAATTTATGAACAAAAATTACTTATTTGTAAAATATTATAATAGAAACAAAAAAAATGTTTTTTGTTTTTTAATTTTTGCTCTTTTTTCACCTAAATTGCAAAAATAAAAGACACAGTGGTGATTCAACACCACAAAAAGAAAGCTCTATTTGTGTGAATAAAATTATAAAAAATTATAAAAAATGTTGTTTGGGTACAGTGCTGCATAACTGAGTAATTGTCATTCACAATGTGAATGACAAAAAAATCGGTCTGGGCAGTAAGGGGGTAAATATACCCTGTATTGAAGTGGATAAAGGGGACCAAACATAAAAAAATATAAACAAAGCATGATGTCCCCCCCAAAATCCACACCAGATGTTTAACTGAGTTTGCAGCCTAATACGCCAGGAAATGAGTGTGGAGTAAGCATGCAGCTCCCCTCATTAACCATACCAGACCACACACCCTAAACTTTTCCAGGGGAGACCCCCTGGAAAACACCTTGTCTACATGCTGATGAGAACAAGGGTCTCTACCCTGACCCATTGATTGTGGGAGTCTGTGGTTGGGGGACTTATCAGAATCTGAAAGTTTTCTTTAAAAATAAGAGGGACCCCAAGTACCACCCCCCTTGAATATAAGTAGGTGGTAAATAGCACCCCTACTCATTCATAAAAATATGTAATTAGTAAATAAATACACCACACTTTTTCACAAGGCCCTTATTATAAAATATATCCAGTGATCTGGTACATGAAATGATGTACCTCATTTTCTATCCCTTTGATGCCCACATAAGAAATGAGGAATAAAGTCATCACCTGGACAGGAAAACTCAGAGATCAACAAACACATTATCAGACATTTAAACCCATCCTCACTGTACTGAAAATATTTTTTGGCTTTTGTTAAAGTCCCCAGTGGTGATGTTTATCTACACTTTTTGTCCTGATCGGAAGTGAGGGAAAATCTCCTAATCAGGTGCATGGGCAGAAATAAAAACCTGAACCTTTCTTGCTCTAGGACTGGTTTCACACTGCAGATGGATGCGGCTGACAGCAGGGGTCTGGTGTGTCCCTGTTCTCTCTTTCAGGTACGCATCAGGCCCAAATTTTTGGCTGGATTCAGACCTGAAACAGAGCTAAAGATGCACAGGTCTCCTGTGCAATGCGCTCCGCAGCCGCTCCGGAGATGTGTGAACCATCTTCATTGAGAGCCGGTCACAATCTACTATCATGCAAATCGGATGCAGGGAAACCTATATCCAATTTGCACTAGTGTGAACCCAGCCAAAGACAGCATTAAAGTTTTTGTGTGGAATCTTGCCTTACACATGGTTGGATAATTGCACTTTTGCTCAGAAAAGAAATCTATTCCTTTGTATTTGCTCCATTTGGTCTGTTCAATATATCTATATATATATATATATATATATATATATATATATATTTATCTGTTTGATAGGTTCAAAATAAATATCCATTAATCTTGAGCGAAATCTTGTGAGCTAGTCCTGTGCTCTCTGTCTGTGCTGCACTTGTATTGCAGCACAGAAATCATTGAACTAGAAATCATTACCCCCTATGTTATGGAAAGGAGTGGGGAGGTTTTCTGTAGTTCTTTGACAACTTTGCTTCTCTATAGATACAGTACAATGAGTAAGTGCACTGGACAGTAGGTGCGTTACTTGCAGAATTACTAAAAAAAATGGCTAAAAAAAAATAAAAGGAATGCGGCAACCAAAATTAAGAATTGATAAGCAGCAACGTGTTCCTTTTTTTTGGGGGGGGGGGGGGTAGATATACTTTAAATCCATAGCACTGGCCATTTTATTATTAAAATGTACACCTCTGGCACTTCCACTTCCCATCTGTTCTATTTTCACTAATTGTTAGTGGGTAATGCTTTGCATATGGCTCTGTTCGGTTGTACAATGGCTATGACCATAAATATGCACACAAACATAATAAATGATAGTCACTAAATTATGAATAAACTACAGATGGAACTGTGGCTAGAATTCACAAACGGTTTCTGGAATATACAGTACTTGTGAATAAGAAAGTCCTTTTGATTATTTAATAAGATGGCGAATTGTGCACATGTGTTGTTCAGCATTTAGGCACATTTTAACAGTTATTAAATAACCCCCATTGTGTCATGTTCTAGTTCATTTGATTTGTTGACTATTAGAAAGGAGTTGTTTATATGCTGGAGAGCACCTAACCATAATGCTCCCTGTGATGTAAACTGAAATGACATCCCTCTAATCCCTAGACACTCATGTTGGGCTTCTGCACGTTCTAAATTAGAACTAATTTCAATTTAATCATTATTAGATCTATCACCCAGCTAGCAAATGCTCATTTAGAGTACAGAAGCAAGAAAATGTACTCTTTATGAACTAACTCCCCCTTATCCTTGAAGCAAAGCAGTTGCACTATGGCCCCACGATCAGTGGGGCTCAGTGCAATTAACCCTTTTCTCCCTTTCTACATTAGAAGCCAGTCCACACGTATCCAAAACAGATATTTTAAAACTTTCTCATGACTGCTTTTAAAGCAAATATTATTTTTGCTATATCTGTAATAGCTAGGACAATTTCTTTTTTGGCTTTAGTTTAGATTTGTAAATTAAAAGTAGCTCAGTGGGCTAAAAAATCCACTGACCTTTTGTATCTTTCATAATTCTGTCCTTTGCACAACCAAGCAAATTAGTATTGCTCCTACTGCTGTATACTAGACATGTGCATGATGAAAAAAAATGTTAAATTTCTTTTCTTTTAGAGTCGTTAATCTAGTTACTTTGTTTTGGTAATTTCAGTTGATTCGTTCAATTCATATTTGGGATTCATATTTGGAATTTGTATTCAGAATTTGTTGTCTGAATTCGTTTTATATCTTTTTCAAATTTGCTTCGAATTAGCCTATTTTTTTAGATTTGAAATGTTTTAATCGATAAATTTTGAATCAGTCGAATCAAAAACTTTTGATTTTTTTTTTAGCTTCGAATGTGGCAAAGTGAACAAACAAAAGAAAAAACTTCATCAAATGATTACAATGACTATTTGGCTTAACAAAAAACAGCATTATTTCAATAAGAAAAAATGAATAAAAAATTGGACTTTAAAGGCCACAAAAGGAGGGATAATCAAGATATGTATAAAATGTATACTTTTATTTAATCCAAAAGAAAGATCATATACATAAGACAAACCAATACAAAGTTAAAAAATATATTCCTGTTGGGAATATTGTTGAATACAAGAGATCCAAAAAAAAAAAAAAGAGATCCAAGTATGTGGTATAGGTCTTCAAAGCTGACGTGTTTCGCCACAAGCTTCTTCAGGCCTTTATAGACCTTACATTACTTGTCTGGTTAACTGCACATGCAAGGAAATGTCCCTTCTGGGGCAGGCGCGGGGACAAAATAATAGAGCGACCATTAATATTAATTGCAAGATTGCACAGCTTCCCGTCTATAGGGCGAATTCTTATTAAAGGGCTGTATATAATCAATCAAGATTGGCTGCACTACAAAGCCCAAAGATCATTTGGACAAACATACACTTCTTTATTTATTGCATTACTTCCAAACTCAACAAAAGATCTCCCAAAATAGTATTCCCAGCACTGAGAACTTGACGGGTAAAGTGTATCCACTTGGTCGCTCCTCTTTCTTTTATTCTTATATACATTATGGATGATGGCCACATGGATCACGGTTATTTTTCTATATAGCATTATTTCAAAATGGTACTCTAATATTATTATCTATATTAATATCTAATATTACACACAGTCTTTGATTTCAGAAATATGTTTACAGTTCAATTTGACTGGAATTTGATGTAACGTTTGATTCATACTTCAATTCAAATTTCTGAAATTTGGACGAATTTCATTTAGTTATTCGGAGCATTCAGTAAACTTACTATATATCCAAATCTATGAATAACTAAAAATGTTTTCGAAAATGTATTTGGAACTAAATGAACCGCGCCTGTCTACTGTATTCCTTGTAGTAGAATATAAAAAAAAATCCAGTGTAAGATGGCATACATGCACATTATCGCACACTTATCTCTCAGTTTTTCCCTCTCCAGTGGTGACTAGGCCGGGTTCCAGTTGCCACTTCATCCAAGGCAACCAACTGCTCCTTTTGGGTCCCTTGATGCCCCACTCAGGCCATGGATTACCACTGACAATATAAGTCCTATATATGTGCACAGCAGTTACATCTTCCCCGAGACCCTAGTCAAGCCAAGAATGAGCCAGGATATATATTAAACAGAACCTGTGCCTTGCAGTGTCTATGAGAAAATAAGAACTGCAAGCTGCATTGGGCAAATGTTTTTTGGCAAAAGAGAATTCACTTGCCTCTTTTGGAAAAAAGTTAGCTTCTAGCAGTATTTCACAGCGTGGCTTTAGTACAACTTTAAGTTTTCTTGAATGTAAATCTGAAAAAGGACATTTAACAGTTTTGAGTTTCTGTTATCAGCAGTTAGCAGGGGGCAGAAAATAATACAGCCTGGGAGCTCCCAGCATGACACTGGGCCACCAATTTGCTCTGCAAAAGAGTCAATATATGCAGAAAACAGGCAAATAACCAAGTCTTAATATCCAGTGTTGCACTAATATGATGATTTAAGACTGGAAATTTGGAATATGACAAATAACTGTTCTTGATCGGTTATTTAATGTACATAAGCTTATAGTTGTGTGTTACTATTTTATGACCTTATTTCTATTATTTAAATCATTTTAGTACAGACTGTAACTGTAAGTAACTAGTAACAGGGGTACTTTGAAAAGTTCAGAGGGTTATTCTTCTGCCTAAAAGAAATTCGTATTGAAAGTGTAGCATGTTAGAAACATCATACTTTGTACATAAAATGCATGTAGTTCACTATTTTACATTTTGAGAAACATAAGGTATTGTATTGAAAACATTTATATGCAATGTGTAACATGCACATTGGTTTTCATAAAAGATGGCATGCTTTATTAAAGTTGAAAAAATGGCTCCAAACCTTTCAATTGTTTCTAATAGTGGAGCAGTTAATCTTGGCTGTATAAGCAATCACAGTGTAAAAAAAGGAAACATCCCAATCATCCCCAAAGAAGTACAGTGCCACTATGGGGGCTTTCTGCTTTGGGGGCAGAATATAAAAATGATTTAAAAACATTTTTTTTTAAAATACCATCAAGCAAGGGCAGTGTCACTATGGTGATATTGTACTGATGTGGCGGTGATCATGTACCATGCCTGGCTGCTCTGATATCACTGTAAGTCAGTGCCACAGCCATTGTCTCTGTTCACTGCCACAGCAGTACGAAGTCACCGGACTAGTGCTACTAGTTAGTGTCCCTAATCACCTAATCACTGCTGACCACTCACAGTTTTCCTAATCCCCACTGTACCAGTCACAGTGTCCCTGATCACTGCCCCACCAGTTTTATTGTCACTAATTACTGCCACCCCAGTCACTGTGTCCCTGATCACCGCCACACCAGTCACTGTGTCCCTGATCACTGCTACACCAGTCCTAGTGTCCCTGATCACTGCTACACCAGTCCTAGTGTCCCTGATCACTGCTACACCAGTCCTAGTGTCCCTGATCACTGCTACACCAGTCCTAGTGTCCCTGTTCACTGCTACACCAGTCCTAGTGTCCCTGATCACTGCTACACTAGTCCTAGTGTCCCTGATCACTGCTACACCAGTCACTATGTCCCTGATCACTGCTACACCAGTCCTAGTGTTCCTGTTCACCACCACACCAGTCACTATGTCCCTGATCACTGCTACACCAGTCCTAGTGTCCCTGTTCACTGCTACACCAGTCCTAGTGTCCCTGATCACTGCTACACCAGTCCTAGTGTCCCTGATCACTGCTACACCAGTCCTAGTGTCCCTGTTCACTGCTACACCAGTCCTAGTGTCCTTGATCACTGCTACACCAGTCCTAGTGTCCCTGATCACTGCTACGCCAGTCCTTGTGTCCCTATTCCACACCATACCAGTCACTGTGTCAGGGATCACTGCTACACCAGTCCTAGTGTTCCAGATCACTGCTACACCAGTCCTAGTGTCCCTGTTCACCGCCACACCAGTCACTGTGTCCATAATCACTGCCACACAAGTCACTGTGTCCCTGGTCACTGCTACACCAGTCAAAGTGTCCCTGATAACCCCAAAACAGCCACAGTAACCCTGATCACTGCCATACCAGTCTCAGTGTCCCTGATTATGGCCACAACAGTCCCAGTGCCCTTGATTATCACCAAACCAGTCATGGTGTACAGGCATACTTGGTTTACAACTAAGCATAGGTAGTCTGGCGCTTATACATAGAGATCCACAAATGGGGCTGAAAATTACATATATATGGATAGTCTGTTTGTATGTCCATATGGCTGCAGCCACAAGGAGAACAAGTCCACTAAAGCAGGGCTAGCCTTAAAGAGGGGGGGGGAGGGGAAGCTGCTGTTTTACTCTTTTATTCTTAAATAAACGTACTTGCAGTCTACACTCAGAGGCACCACTTCTCTTGCAGTGAGGAGACATTGTATCACCTCCTCACAACTTGGTTTAACCCCTTTGACCCTGCACAAGCACTTCTATTCACATGGGTTTGTTGTTATCATTGGGCATACAGGGGGGGATAATTCCTGCCATCACTGCAAAGAAAAGCATTGCAGCCATGACCTGTGTACACCCCTCGACCGCTGCCTCTGCAGCTAAAGGGGGAAGTGGATGAGGGGCAGTAAAACCATGGCTCAACTTCAAGGTTTTACTGCCCACAAACCTCACCTGTGAATGAGCCCCAATAGTGCAGCCACTCACATTTTTCTGATCACCACGACACCAGCCACAGTATGCCTAGACCAGTGTTTCGGATTACCACTGCCCAAGACCAGTGCAACAAGCAGTTTTTCTAACTACCACCACACAGTACCAGTTTCATTAGACCAGCCTATGCCAGCAACAATATTCCTTATTACCCCCACACCAGTCAAAGTGTCACCACACCAGCGTATGCAAGCAATGGTGTCCCTGATTGTCGCTACAACAGTCCCAGTGTCTTTAGACTAGTATAAGTCAGCAGCAGTGTTCCCGATTACTGCCACACTAGTCCCCAGTTACACCAGACCAGTGTAAGCCAGCAACAATGTTCCTGATATCCACCACACCAGTGTATTCTTGCCTCTGCCTGGTGTCTGTACTAACCCTGGCCTGTTTTTTACCACATTTTTAACTGCTGCCTGGACTAATCCTTTACCTGTTTGATGATCATATCTCTCCCTGCCGCCTGAACTGGCTCATCTGCACATCTGACTGACTATGTTTCTTTGAGACACCAGTCCCAGACATTCTTGTGGACAACTACAATCCTGGAACCACAGGAACTCTTTCGTTTTTCCTTTTGTCAACCTCCTGTACTTTCTGGCCTATGAACCTGGCATTTCCGGGGGCAGTAATTTACCAGTAGGCTAAGATTGCTTGCCTTAGAGGAAATAGGAGTGCTATAGATGAGGCTATACTAATTTATATTCCCTGACCACTCATATAGAGGCACCCATTACAGTACATTGATGTCAATTTTGTCACAATTGGTTGATTACATTTTGTTACAGTTGGTTGATTTGTGTGAAAAATAACATACATTGTCAGGTACCAGAGCTGTGCACAATGAAAAAATTTGTTTAGTTTCATTTAGGATTAGTTTGTTAAGCTGGTCATTTTATTTTTTTCACATTGGCTATGTTAGAATGATTTGTAATTGGAATTAGATTTGTATGTTTGGATTTGTTTCAAATATTTGTTCTTCTGAAGCGTTTCATATTTTCAGAAGTTATTTCAGAAGATTCATTCTCATTCGTTAGGTTATGATTTAGAGATTCTGATGGCTCCACCTCCATTCAACCCAAAAATAATAAATAGGAATCATCTTATTTCACTATTATACCTTACTGTAACTATTTATTGCAATATATTTCCATTTTATATGTATTATGTAGTGCATTTGTTTATAATTCACGCTAGGCTCACTAGAATAAAATTTAATTTGGATTTGTTTAAATTCTTTACTATAGTGATTCAGAAATTTGGATGTACCACATAAATAAAAATATTCGGCCAAATTTAATACATAACAAAACGAATCGTACATGTCTATCTGGTACATATTCAATCCAGACAGTGAAGAAGTCTCACATATATGGTATTACTTTACTCAAAAGAAATAGCAGAATGTGTTTTAGAGTGTAATTCTAAGAATTTCAATGTTGTGTGTGAGAAATATCTTATTAGGCCCCTTTCACACATACGGTCCGTTTTTTATCCATCCGTTGACGGATGAAAAGCGGACATCAAGGCATCTCTATGTAAAATGCCCTATTTTTCATCCGTCAAAAAAACGGATCATAAACGCACAAATTATCTGTTTTTTATCCATGTTTGCATTGGTAGTGGATGTAAAAAAAACAGATGAAAAAACGGATGAAAAAAACGGATGAAAAACGGATGAGAAAACGGATGAAAAACTGATACATTTTGACGTGACTGAACTGATGAACTGAACAGACCGTATGTGTGAAAGGGGCCTTAAATTGACAACTGAATTAAAAAAAGTGAATTTTTATTTTCCTTCCATATTTTCTAAACATTTGTGGCAAAAAATAAAGTCTTCAAAAGACTTCAAATACCTATACTTAGGATGCATAACAGATTGTGTTTTGAGGTGTAACTTTAAGTATGCCTATGCTGTGTGTTAGAAATAACTTGGTAAAATGACAACTTTGTGGAAAAATAAAATGTTTAATTTCTTCTTTTTAAAAAATTGTGACAAAAAAATTACAACTTCACCATGCCTTTAAATACTTTGAACTGCTTACCTTCCAAAAAGGGGTCATTTGGGGGGTATTTGTACTGACCTGATATTTTATAGCCTCAAGAAATGAGGTAGGCAGTAGGGTTGAGCGAACACGGACTGTATTATTCGTGTTCGTACCGAATAATTGGATTTTTGTTACCCGAACACGGACCCGAAAACTTTACTGTATATTCGGGTAAAAATCCGTGTTCGGTCATTTTATTTCCGGGTTTTGCATGCATTGACACGCTTTTCATGGCGGGCTTTCAACAGCCAATCAACAAGCGTTTAACTGGTGTGCCTAAGCCATCCCAGCCATGCCTACAAATGTATTAGTAGCTGTGATTGGCCGTCTGAAGCATGTGACAAAGTCTTTATAAGTTCGAGGCAGTGCCGCTGCGGCGTCATTCTGCTGTTTAGTTCAGGGACAGAGCACACATCAACGTGCTGGCTGCTGATTAGGGACAGACAGGAAAAAAAAAAACATTTGTGTCCGGATAGAATTGAGGGACAGGTCGGAATGTGTTAGGCAGGGCGAGTTGTAGGCATTTTAGGGCAAGGCTGCTGCTGATTTTTAGGGTCAGTGTGTTCTACAAACTACAATCGATATTGCTGTGTGGGGTTTGCAGTCACCCGATCTACGATCATCATCTTATCAATCCTTTTAGGGAGAGAGTCTGCTGATTTTTAGGGTCAGTGTGTTCTACAAACTACAATCGATATTGCTGTGTGGGGTGGGGTTTGCAGTCACCCGATCTACGATCATCATCTTATCAATCCTTTTAGGGAGAGAGTCTGCTGATTTTTAGGGTCAGACAGTGTGTTCTGTTCTACAAACTACAATCGATATTGCTGTGTGGGGTGGGATAGGAGATAGGCAGGTGTCAGTGGTCCACATCCATTTTGCTGTGTGTGGGCTGCTGTGAACACAATCTTTTTGGGGTGCAGTGAACACAATCTTTTTGGGGCGCAGTGAACACAATCTTTTTGGGGTGCAGTGAACACAATCTTTTTGGGGTGCAGTGAACACAATCTTTTTTGCCCACTGAGGAGGAGGGAGAAAAGTATTTTTCTATCAGTCACTGTGTGCAGCATTTTTCCTTCAGCTGTGCTGTGCTGACTGATCATACACTGCTGTGTTCAGTTCACATGTGCTATTATTGAGTGGTTTCAAAAATCATACACTTTTTTTCTATTCCACTATTCAATATACAGCCTTGGGTTAAAAAAAATTAAATTGTGGCCTGCAGCAGAGCTGAATGATATTTGGGGTTTTTGGGGTTCATCTCATACTTCTGAAGATTTGAGGGTGCTGCCTGTTTCAAACTCCTCCTACTCCTCATCCAGCCTTTTAGGGGTACAAACAATAGTAATTGGGGCCTAGTGTGCTTCTGTACGTGTGAGATACATACACTTTTTTGATCATATTTTCTATTCCGCTATTCAATAAAAACCTTTGGGGATCAGTTAAATTGCGGGATAGTCTGTGTTGGTACGTGTGAGATCCACCTTTCCAAGTTTTTGGGGTTCATCTCATACTTCTGAAGATTTGAGGGTGCTGCCTGTTCCATACTCCTCCTACTCCTCATCCAGCCTTTTAGGGGTACAAACAATAGTAATTGGGGCCTAGTGTGGTTTTGTACGTGTGAGATACATACACTTTTTTTGATCATATTTTCTATTCCGCTATTCAATAAAAACCTTTGGGGATCAATTAAATTGCGGGATAGTCTGTGTTGGTATGTGTGAGATCCACCTTTCCAAGTTTTTGGGGTTCATCTCATACTTCTGAAGATTTGAGGGTGCTGCCTGTTCCAAACTCCTCCTACTCCTCACCCTGCCTTTAGGGGTACAAACAATAGTATTTGGGGCCTAGTGTGCTTCTGTACGTGTGAGATACATACACTTTTTTGATCATATTTCCTATTCCGCTATTCAATAAAAACCTTTGGGGATCAATTAAATTGCGGGATAGTCTGTGTTGGTACGTGTGAGATACACCTTTCCAAGTTTTTGGGGTTCATCTCATACTTCTGAAGATTTGAGGGTGCTGCCTGTTCCATACTCCTCCTACTCCTCATCCAGCCTTTTAGGGGTACAAACAATAGTAATTGGGGCCTAGTGTGGTTCTGTACGTGTGAGATACATACACTTTTTTTGATCATATTTTCTATTCTGCTATTAAATGAAAACCTTTGGGGATCAGTTAAATTGTGGGATAGTCTGTGTTGGTACCTGTGAGATCCACCTTTCCAAGTTTTTGGGGTTCATCTCATGCTTCTGAAGATTTGAGGGTGCTGCCTGTTCCAAACTCCTCCTACTCCTCATCCTGCCTTTAGGGGTACAAACAATAGTAATTGGGGCCTAGTGTGCTTCTGTACGTGTGAGATACATACACTTTTTTGATCATATTTTCTATTCCGCTATTCAATCAAAACCTTTGGGTATAAACAATTAAATTGCGGGATAGTCTGTGTCGGTACGTGTGAGATGCACCTTTCCAATTTTTGGGGCGCATCTCATACTGCCGAGGATTTGAGGGTGCTTCAGTCTGCCTCCTGCCTGTTCCGAACTCCTCCTACTCCTCATCCTGCCTTTAGGGTACAAAAAATTGTAATCGGGGCCTAGATTGTGTTTGTACGTGTGAGATACACCGTTTTGTAAAATTTGTCCTATTCCGCTATTCAATATACACCCTGTTTGAGTGTAAAAAATTAAATTGCGGGATAGTCTGTATCGCTACATGTGAGATACACCTTTTTAAATTTGTTTGGCGCATCTCCTTCTACCGCCGAGGATTGCAGGGCGCTTCAGTTTGGCTCCTGTTCCCAACTCCTCCTACTCCTCTTCCTCATCCTGCCTTTAGGGTACAAAAAATTGTAACCGGGGCCTAGTTTGTGTTTGTACGTGTGAGATACACCGTTTTGTAAAATTTGTCCTATTCCGCTATTCAATATACACCCTGTTTGAGTGTAAAAAATTAAATTGCGGGATAGTCTGTATCGGTACATGTGAGATACACCTTTTTAAATTTGTTTGGCGCATCTCCTTCTACCGCCGAGGATTGCAGGGCGCTTCAGTTTGGCTCCTGTTCCCAACTCCTCCTACTCCTCTTCCTCATCCTGCCTTTAGGGTACAAAAAATTGTAATCGGTGCCTAGTTTGTGTTTGTACGTGTGAGATACACCGTTTTGTAAAATTTGTCCTATTCCGCTATTCAATATACACCCTGTTTGAGTTTAAAAAATTAAATTACGGCATAGTCTGTATCGGTACGTGTGAGATACACCTTTTAAATTTGGTTGGCGCATCTCCTTCCCCTGCCAAGGATTGCAGGGCGCTTCAGTTTGCCTCCTGTTCCCAACTCCTCCTACTCCTCTTCCTCATCCTCCCTTTAGGGTACAAAAAATTTTAATCGGGGCCTAGTCTGTGTTTGTACGTGTGAGATACACCGTTTTTTATCCTATTCCGCTATTCAATATACACCCTTTTGGGGTATAAAACTATAAATTGCGGCATAGTTTGCATATTTGACTGTGAGATACACCCGTGCGATACTGTGGTTGTTTTGTTCCGCTATTCAATAAACACCTTTCTAGGGCAAGATCTTAAATTACAGAAATATGAGGAGACCGTCAAATAGGGGCCGTGGCCTGGGTCGTGGTGCTGCTGGTAGAGCTCCTGTTGTAAGGAGAGGACGTGGTCGATCTGTGCCAGCTACACGCACAAGTGAAACACCTTCCTTTAAGTGTTAGTAGGCGACAGAACCTGCATCAGTATTTGGTAGGGCATCATACGCCTCTAGAAGTGATGAGGCCAGAACACAGAGAGGCGATAGTAGATTTGTTTGCTGCTGACAGTGCCTCCAGTTCCTTCACATTGTCTCCCACCCAGTCTACTGCAGAAAGGTCAGAGTTGGCACCTGCAGCCGATGTCCAACCGTCTTTCACCTCACCCCCTTGCAAATCAGGCAAGCAGTCTGAGCCCCAAGCCATACAGCAGTCTCTTGTTCTTTTTGAGGACTCTGTCAGCAGGGTTTCCCAGGGCCATCCACCTAGCCCTGCCCCAGAAGTGGAAGAGATTGAGTGCAGCGATGCCCAACCACTTATTTCTCAAGATGAGTACATGCAAGGACCATCGCAGCACGTCTCCGATGATGACGAAACGCAGGTACCAACTGCTACGGCGTTCAGCATTGTGGAGACCGACAAGGAGGGCAGGGGTGAAGACTGGGTGGAAGATGATGTGGAGGACGATGAGGTCCTCGACCCCACATGGAATGAACGTCATGCAGGTGACCTGAGTAGTTTGGAGGAAGAGGCGGTGGTCGCACAGAGCCACCAGCACAGCAGAAGAGGGAGCAGGGTGCAGAAGCGGAGCGGCCGTGCCCTAGACACTACGCCTGCTACTGCCCAACGCAGCAAGGGAACGAGCGCACCAAAGTCAGCTCAAAGGAGTTCTCTAGCGTGGAAGTTCTTTAGAAAATGTGCTGATGACAGGACACGAGTGGTTTGCACCCTGTGCAATCAGAGCCTGAAGCGAGGCATAGACCTTCTCAACCTGAGCACAACCTGCATGATCAGGCATCTAAGTGCAAAGCACGAGCTGCAGTGGAGTAGACACCTTCAAAACCAAGATACGTCTCTGGCTCATCCTGCTTCCTCTTCTGCTGCAGTCTCGGCCGCTCCAGCCACATTTGTAGTGATACCGGCACCTGCCACCCCGCAAACAGATGATCTGTCAGCAACACCACCACCTGGGTCACCAACCATCTCCACAATGTCCCGTGGAAGCGTTCAGCTTTCCATCTCCCAAACACTTGAGAGGAAGAGGATGTACCCCCCTACCCACCCACGATCCCTGGCCCTGAATGCCAGCATTTCAAAATTCTTGGCCTTTGAAATGCTGTCATTCCGTCTGGTAGAGACGCACAGTTTTAAAAACCTTATGTTGGTGGCTGTCCCACAGTACGTTGTGCCCAGCCGCCACTACTTTTCCAGGCAAGCCATCCCTTCCCTGCACAACCAAGTGGGGGAAAAAATCAGGTGTGCACTGCGCAACGCCATCTGTGGCAAGGTCCACCTAACTACCGATACGTGGACCAGTAAGCATGGTCAGGGGCGTTATATCTCCCTAACGGCACACTGGGTAAATGCAGTGGCGGATGGGCCTGAGGTGGATAGCAATTTGGCGCATGTCCTTCCACCACTGAGGATTGCAGGGCGCTTCAGTTTGCCTCCTGTTCCTAACTCCTCCTACTCTGCTTCCTCATCCTCTACCGCCTCCTCATCCGGACAGCGTAACACCTTCACCACCATCTTCAGCACGGCCAGGGGTAAACGACAGCAGGCAGTTTTAAAACTTGCCTGTTTGGGGGACAAACCACACACCGCGCAGGAGTTGTTGAGGAGCATGGAACAGCAGACAAATGAGTGGTTGCTGCCAGCGAGCCTCAAGCCCGGCTTGGTGGTGTGCGATAACGGGCGAAATCTCATAGCAGCTCTGGGCCTAGCCGGTTTGACGCACATCCATTGCCTGGCGCATGTGCTGAATTTGGTGGTGCAGAGATTCCTTAAAAACTACCCCGATATGTCAGAGCTGCTGCAGAAAGTGCGGGCCGTCTGTGCGCACTTTTCGGCGTTCTCCCCCTGCTGCTGCTCACCTGTCAGCGCTGCAGCGTAACTTCGGCCTTCCCGCTCACCGCCTCATATGTGACGTGCCCACAAGGTGGAACTCCACCTTGCACATGCTGCAAAGACTGTGCGAGCAGCAGCAGGCCATAGTGGAGTTTCAGCTGCAGCACGCACGCATGAGTCGCTCTGCGGAACAGCACCACTTCACCACCAATAACTGGGCCTCCATGCGAGACCTGTGTGCCTTGTTGCGCTGTTTTGAGTACTCCACCAACATGGCCAGTGCCGATGACGCCGTTCTCAGCTTAACTATCCCACTTCTATGCCTCCTTGAAAAAACAATTCGGGCGATGATGGAAGAGGATGTGGCACAGGATGAGGAGGAGGATGAAGAGGTAACATTTCCAAGGCTTTCAGGGCAGTCATTCGCAAGGGGCTCCGAGGGTGGGTTCCTGCACACACAAACGTCAGGGACACAATTGTCCAGCAGGGGCACAGTTCTGGAGGATGAGGAGGAGGAGCTGGAGGAGGAGATGGAAGCATGTTCACAGCAGGGTGGCACCCAGGCCAACTCATGGCCATCACTGGTGTGTGGCTGGGGGGATACAGAGGACACGGACGATACACCTCCCACAGAGGACAGCCTTTTGTTGCCTCTGGGCAGCCTGGCACACATGAGCGATTACATGCTGCAGTGTCTCCACAACGACCGCCGAGTTGCCCACATTCTAACTTGTGCTGATTACTGGGTGGCCACGCTGCTGGATCCCCGTTACAAGGACAACGTACCGTCCTTAATTCACTCACTGGAGCGCGATCGCAAGATGCTTGAGTACAAGCGCGCGCTGGTAGATGCGATGCTGCTGGCATTCCCACCTGACAGCGGGGCCACAGTGGAAGCACAAGGCAGAGGAGGAGGAGGAGGAAGAGGTCGCCAACGCAACCAGGGCACCGCCAGCACCTCAGAAGGCAGGGTTAGCATGGCCGAAATGTGGAAAAGCTTTGTCAGCACGCCACAACAAACAGCAGCACCAGCAGCTCATATGGAACGTCTTAGCAGGAGGCAGCATTTCACCAACATGGTGGAGCAGTATGTGTGCACACGCCTAGACGTACTTCAACTTCTGGGTCTCCAAGTTGGGCACATGGCCTGAGCTTGCCCTTTACGCCTTGGAGGTGCTGGCGTGCCCTGCAGCCAGTGTATTATCTGAACGGGTATTTAGCACGGCTGGGGGCGTTATCACAGACAAGCGCAGCCGCCTGTCCAGAGACAATGTGGACAAGCTCACGTTCATTAAAATGAACCAGGCATGGATCCCACGGGACTTTTCCGTACCTTGTGCAGAATAGCGATGGATACTGACCTTACCCAGCCATTGTTCCATTTTTGCTCTTTCTCACTCTTTTGGGGTGTACCCTCATTTACAATTTGTGAAAAGAAGCAGTGTTGGCTACCTTGTCCTCCTCAGGGCCAGATTACTGTAGGGGCTATTGGAGCTGCCCCGGGTTGGCCATATTCACTGTTACCGCTCTTCTGTCACTTGTAAACACAGAAGTCTGGCTTCTATGCTCGCTTCCCCAGGCAGCTCCCTCAGAACCTCCCCACACAGCACGAAGGCCGGACAAGGAGGGACAGTTGCCGATGCATGGATGTGTTTATGGGCTTCAGAGACAGCATCCCATGTTGAATTAGGCATGCATGGCTGCACCCTTCCTCCTCTGGGTGCATGCCAAGGCAGGGCCCTTAAGGCCCCTCAAAATCCTCAACACCAAGCCCATGATGCTGTTAATCCGGCCCTGGTCCTCCTCCACCGCCGCTTCCACCTACACCGCCCATAGGTGTGCGCAGCCTATTGCATTAGGGTGTGCACCCCAAAGTTGAAATACACATGCATGTGTTTGCCTACATGTACATGGCCCTGATACATTACTCTCCCTGCTGGCAAAGAGAAATAGAGCAGAGCAGGTCCGAGGGAGATCTTTCCCATCTCCTCACTGGCAAACAGAGCGATAATGCTATGTGCCCTAGGTGATTAGGGTGTGCCCAGGCACATCCGACACACCCTGTGCGCACGCCTATGAGACCGCCACATCCACCACCACCTCAACCTCCCTCCTACTCCATATGGGCCTCGTCCTTGAGAGATGAAGAACATTGTTTTATTTTTCTGTTTTTTTTTGTTGTTTTAAGTTATTTCCCTATCCACATTTGTTTACAGAGCACTTGCCATGCTCTTAACAACGTTTTGCTGCCATTTGCAGCACTCTAGCCCTTTCCATTGGTGTTTTAGAGCCATTTTAGTGCCTGAAAGTTCGGGTCACCATTGACTTCAATGGGGTTCGGTGTCCGGGAAAAGTTCGGCAAAAGTCCGGGACACGGACCCGGACTTGTTTCTAAAGTTCGGCCGAACCCGCCGAACATGGACATCCAGGTGTCCGCTCAACTCTAGTAGGCAGCCATCCTGTACATCGGGATTGATCGATTTTTACATATGTATATATATATATATATATATATATATATATATATACATATTGTGGACTCCATAACTTTCGCACAGACTTAAAAATTCACACTGACTTGGGTTATTTTTTTAACCAATAAATAGAGCAGAACACATTTTGACCTACATTTATGAAGAAAGATTATTTATTTGCAACATTTTGCAATAAGGTATTCTTTTTTTTTTTTTTTCAAAATGTTTGCTTTTTTTTTTTCATTTATCTGGCAAAAAATCCCACTGGGTACAGTATTGCATGACTGAGTAATTGTCAAGTGTGGCAGTGTTGAAACCTGAAAATGGTCTGGGTGGGAAGGGAGTGAAGGTGTCTAGTATTGAGATGCTTAATACGATAAGTGGAACATATTTAGGCTGACATCCATTTCTGATTAAACATATACAGAACAACTTTAATGATATAATATATTACAAATTAGCAATTACAATGATGTTTATCACTTATGTCAGTAGGATTGGAGGCATTATTAACCCTTTGATTAAAAAATGTCCTGAATAAGGAATTCCAGCAGTTACATTATGCAATGTGGACAAAAACCTCAGCAAAATAACTAAGGTTGAAAAATGAGTGAATGAAAATAGAGAAGTAAGTAAAGGTAAGAGAGTGGGAGGGGGAACTAGGTTAGGGTTGGGAAAGTGGGACTAGTATTACAGAGTGACCGCATATGAAGACTATAGCCATTAATGTATTGGTCAAGATCTATCTGTGTCTGAATTTTTAAAAAGGATCTCAATGTCCAGAGGAGGTTGAATTGATTTGCATTATCTTTTGCAATGGATCTAGCCTCTACTGAAAATAGTATTCATTCTTGAATAGAGGGTATAGAGGTTGACTTACTGTTTATAGCTCTTGTTGCATTCAGTAAGTAAATGGTTAAAAATGTATTGTACTTCTTGATGGAAAAGTCAGAGATATGCAGTAAAAGTGGTGGGGGTGGGAAAATTGAGTTCAATTCCTAGGATTTCAGGTCTATTATCTTTTTCCAACATGTGATAATGTGCATGCAATTCTGCTGAATATAAATCGCTAATCCCTGTGCTTGGTGGCATGTCCAGCAGCAATCCAATGCTTGTGGACACCATACATTTAGTTAAACAGAGTACAATACCACTGAGTAAGGAGTTTGTAGGATTTTTAATGTATGTGAGTGCTTATGAAGCATTGATGTGCAAAAGAACATGTATTTTTTCATTGATCATTGCTTAAGGTGGTTTGAAGTGCTTTGTCCCAGTTTGGCTTGTGTTTTTCTACATCTTTTTATTGGTTATGGCCAGAATTTATATATCCGATATCCAAGATATCACATATTTAGCCCCTTCTCTTTCCATTGGGACTTTTTGGAATAGGGTGTGTTTTTGAAAAAAAAATTGTGTTTACATTTATGGTTAGTGATATCATCATTAATTTGAGAGTAAGTTCAAAATAGAGATAGGTTTGTCTGACATTAGTCCAGATAGAGATATATAGATTGTCCCTCTTTTAATTCCCCATTAAATCAGGTGGAAACTCTGGATTTATTACTTTTTCTCTCATATTGATGTATTTATTTCACCGTACATCAAAAGTCTTGTAATTTTCTTTTTGCATTGGTGTTCCCCCCAGTATCTTTATCAGGCCCTTATCCTATATTTCAGCGGGATTTCAGAGGTAATTCAGTGCAAAAAAAAGTATAAAAAACATTGAGTCCCAACCAAAATCCATGCCATACTCTTTTCTGAGCATGCAGCTGGACTGGACAAAAAAGGAGGTAATGGCTGTGTGTCTCCCCCCCCCCCAAACTACATCAGCTCTCAAACGCTTACATGAGGAGAATAACTCACCTGGGGGCTCACTCTGGTAAAGCACCTTGTCCTCAGGTTAATGGACTTACCAGAATCTGGAAGCCCCCTTAAAAATAAGGGGCCTGTAATGGACTTGGTGCTGGAGCCTGACAGGTAGGCTTCTCTTACACCTCTGACCAAGGAGCCCTGGTAAAGTCACTGGAGCAACAGAGCACAGAGTGGGCACAAGTGCCTGACTGGTCTTCCAGGATTCTGATGAGCAGGCTATGCATTCCTGAAGAGCAGGCTGTGCATCCCAATGTGGTAGTAAGACAGGCCAGAGCATGAGACTGGCATATGTCAGCAGACTCAGATGCAGAAAAGAAGTCTGTAATAATGGACAGGCAGTCTTGGTCAGCAACTGATAGGCAACTGATAGGCAGATCAAGTACAGGCAGAAGAATAGTCAGAGGTCAGGCCAGATTTGTTATCAGCAGGCAGATGGGCAGATAAGCAGATGAATCAGGTAGAGACGAAATCCAAAGACAAGCCAGGGGACGGCACAAGCCGGGTTCAGGCAGATTCAGGAACAGATGAAGTCAGTAATAGGAAGTTAACACAGAAACAGGTAGCAGATACTCAGGAAACCTAATAGCCCAAAAAGGAAAGATCCAAGGCCATAGTGCATCTCAAATAGCCCACTGACATTTGCGTGTGCCTGTGCACCCACGCACCTGCAAATTGGCCATGGACCAAGCTTCTTGGTATTCAGCACCTGCGCACAGGAATGTTCCTTTCCTTACATGGCCCATAAATATTTTTCCCCTGGGGAAATGAGTAAGGGGTACAGAGTAGGTACAGTATAATGTCTTTGTTGCCTATGCCTATGTCAATGCGTATGCCTTGTCAGAATTGTTATTTACTGCACACATATTTGTCAGGGTGCCAGGAAACGAGACCACATGAAGAAGCAAGTAAAATAAAGCAGTTTATTAGAGAAAAAAACAATAAACGCACAGCAAGAGTGAGGAGTGGAATCAGGAACAGCCGGGGTAAAGCCCAGAAGCGAGAAGTAATTTAAGCTGGGATCGAGTCCAGAAGCTGGTAGTGCTCCAAGCAGTGGTCAAGCTCAGAAGCAGGTAGTCTGCCGATGCGGGGTCATCTGCCCATGCGGGGTCATATGCGGGGTTGAGAAACAGGAAAGTCATCAGCCAAGCCAGGTCATGCACAGAGGAACACAGAGAATAGAATGCTGCTAGCAGTGATGCACCTTGGAGCACAAACACAAGGGCAAGGACTGAAACTCAACCGGTGATATATATAGTCAGGTGTGCAACATCATCACTGAACGATGCCCAGGCAGCAGGCAAGTGATGATGCAAACAGAGTTTATAAGAGACAGCAGTCTGCATATGTGCAAGATGGCTGCCAACAGGAAGCCAAGGTAATGACAGAAAATGTTGCTTGCTTAGGGGACCATATCTCTATTACTGAATCACCTGCTGACCTGTCATTGTTGTATGACTGCTATTATCTCAACATTAGGCTGCCTTGGTAAACTCTTTCATTTACTGTGGCATACAACATACATTGCTGTGTTCCCCTAAATTTTCCACGCCAGACATAGTTTGACACCAACTGTACCATGAGTTAAATTGAAGCTGTTGATTTAAATTTCATGTGACATAGATCAGTAATATTAATTTTTGAAAAAAATTAGCAGTCTCTATTTACCATATGTTACATGAAAACTAATCAAAAGGAAGTGTGTTATTCAGCAAGCTGATCTGCTTTGCTGATCAATGAATTCCTCTGCCTACACAGGGAAGCCAAAACTCAGCAGAGGGCACAGGATTCAACATATCCTGTACTGTGGAGCCCGAGAAGCAGAGGGTGGTCTCTTGCGCAATTTCTGTCCAAGCGCCTCTGGTAGTGAAGACAGTGGAAGGGCAGGTGCCAGAAAGTTGTAGTAGTGAGCTGTAGCTTGGAGACACATGAGTCCTTCCAGGTTCAAGGTCGGGAACAGGCAGAAGTTAGTAACGTGCTGATGGTGGGGAAACCAAATCAGGAAGCAGAGACGTAGTCAGAAATCCAAGCCAAGGTCTGTCATTAAAGCAAGCAGCAGATATGACAGGCAGGGATGATCCAAGAGAGGTGTCAGACGTAGCTGGGCCAGAAAGGTTAGCAGACTTTCTAGAATCAGGGACACAGGAAACAGAGCTGAAGACAATTCAGCACTGAGGCCAGGCAGACTCTCAGTTTAACCACTTACCGACCACCTCCAGTCGATTTACATTGGTCCTTTAATGCCAAATACAGGGGTTATGGCAGCAGATAGCTGCCATAACCCTGGCATTTTTGAAAATGGCGGGCGACCGGCTTTCAGATAAGGGTGGTCCTAGTGGTGGATTCGCCGCAGGACCACCCTTACGGTGCGGCAGAAAAGGTGCCCCCCCATCCCGGCCATTTTCCCCGCTTACCAGACCCGCCAGCAGCGGGGAAAACAATCCAGTCCTCAGAGACAGGAAGTCGAGTGAGGGCAAGATGGCCCTTACTCGACTCTATGGTCTTGGCGGACCGGAGCGACATCAAACGTCATTGCCTAGCAACTAGTTTAAAGGGCCGATTCTTTATCAACGGTTTATTTTCTTTTTTAGTGCAGTTGTGAGGTCTGAAGTCTTTCTGACCCCAGATCTCACAAAAAAACAGGACCTGTCATGCCTGTTTCTACTACAAGGGATGTTTACATTCCTTGTAATAGGAATAAAAATGATCACATTTTTTTTTTTTAAACTGTGTAAAAATAAAAAATAATAACTGAAATAAATAGGAAAAAAAATGAAAGCGCTCTGTCCTCGTTAGCTCGTGCGCAGAAGCGAACGCATACGAAAGTCCCGCCCACATATGTAAACGGTGTTCAAACCACCCATGTGAGGTATCGTCGCGATCGTTAGAGCAAGAGCAATAATTTGAGCCTCAGACCTCCTCTGTAACTCTAAGCTGGTAAGCTGTAGAATTTTTTAAAATGTTGCCTATGGGGATTTTTAAGTACCAAAGTTTGTCGCCATTCTGCGAGCGTGCACAATTTTGAAGCATGACGTGTTGGGCATCTATTTACTCAGCGTAACATTATCTTTCACATTATGGAAAAAAAATTACTTTACTGTTTTCTTATTTTTTAATTCAAAAAAGTTAGTTTTTTCCCCAAAAATTGTGTTTAGAAGACCGCTGCGCAAATACGGTGTGATAAAAAATATTGCAACAATCTCCATTTTATTCTCTAGGGTCTCTGCTAAAAAAAATATAAAATGTTTGGGGGTTCTAAGTAGTTTTTTTAGCAAAAAAAAAAACAGATTTTAGCTTGTAAACACGGGGTGTCAAAAATAGGCCCGGTCTTAAAGTAGTTAAATAGGCTGCTGGGCGCCAGAATCTGTGGATGTGTGTGTACACCTTTGTGTATGTGCATGGGCCTGCATTTGCATGCACATTCTAGTCCTTGTTCATTTTGGGTTTCTATGCTCATGACTCACATGCGCATGCGAATGAGCACCTGCTGCATGGGAATGAGCACCTGCTGCACAAGATCTCTGATAAGCAGGATATAGACAGCCACCTCTGCACTGGCAATTTTGGCTCAGGTCTCCAGTTGCTTTACTCCAAATACACAATACCAGACCTCTGCTCAAAGAAAAAGAGTACTTAGAGTTGCTCCAGTGATGGACACTGCGGTCCAAGTCATAACTGCAGGGTCTCAATAGAATAAAACTAGAAGGAGATTTAAGAAGCAATTTAGAACTGCTGGGACATATATCTTTAGAACCCTATTGGTAGTGTGATACTATTTGTATGCTGGACATGCTGAGACTTTTAGTTCTGTTATGGCTTGGTGATGCTGTCTTAACACTAGGACTTGTAGTGCTATGCTGACATAAACTGTGATGGTTGCTGTTATCTGATTACTGTGTGACACCCCCATATTTCAATTTTGTGAATTGTTTGAATTCAATTCCATGCCTTTTTAATTTGTTCCTTCCATTCTGGCTACCCCTCCTGGCTTTTTGTGTACATAAACCCATTTGCACATTGGGTCCTGTGTGTTTAGTCTTTGCGTGATTTCTCTGCGCTCCTAGCTTGCCACAGGAACAGAGGACTTGAAAAACAATATGTGAAGGGTTTTTTAAAGATACTTCTTTTTTAAACAAATTTTGTCTAAATAAAACAGCACGGTGCAGTTAGAGGATAATTTTGGTGAAAAATTGGAAAAGACGAAACTTTGCTGTTAAATAAATGTCTTTGAAATCATTCCGCTTATCCCGCTTATGACATTGAAAGGCACCGTTGTCAGTCTCTTCTAACTATTTCTTTAAATGTCTGCAAGGGGTTTTAGGAAATTAAAAAAATAGTTATTTTCAATATTTTAAAATCTGTAGAAATCTAAAATACTTACAGTATTTGGAATGTTATTAGTGACTTTTTGATATAAAAATAAAATGTCTTTTGTGTTAAATGATTTTTAGGGTATAGGCTATGATATTTTATTTTAGGAACTAGCCTTTTAGTTCAGTTCAACTTTCCAAAAATATCAAGCTATTAAAATCTGATTACAACTGATTATATGTAGTAATTCATTTTTAAATTAAAAAGGTTATGTCTAAGTACATTTTTCAGGAACCACAGATGCAAACATTTGAACAGGATCACTATAAAAATAACGAAAATGCTTAAATAATTTAAAAATCTCTTCAATGTGCACACCCCAAATTCAAATCTTTTCTGGGATGATGTGCTTGTATAAAAGTTTGACAGCTCTTATAATTTTAAATTGCTTTGCACTGAGTGTGCCCAGAAACTTGATCACTTTTAAATTCAAGGGCTTATAAAAATTTGAAGTACTTCAATAATTTTAAATTGCAAGGCATACAGTGGAGACTGATTTAAAATTATATGATGGTTTAAAATTTTTGAAAAAGATCTTCAATTTAGAAGTAAATCAAGTGGTTTTATAATTTCAAACACCCTATGCTGATTGCACTTTTTATCTAATATTAAGGAAACAAATGATTAATAGTGTTGTTAACAAATATATGTGATTAAGAAATGTAACTACAATGGTACAAAAAAACCTTTGAAGTTGTAGTATTTTTTAAAGCAGAAATAATTTTGATTTTATCTGAAGTATTTTTTTGGTCTGCAAAGCAAGTATATTTGGTGTTTTATTCATAGAAAGGCAAATTGTATACACAGTGTGCCTAATGGTGTGTTTGTGTGTGTGTGTATATGTGTGCAAAATAAAAAACGAAAACAGACAATGTCTCTTTATTGGTTTAAAAATATATATTATTGCCATTTAAAAGTTATAGTTTCAAGCTTACATTTTAACCACTTGCCGACCGCCGCACGACTATCTACGTCGGCGGTCAGCCCCTCACAGGCAAAGTGATGTAGGGCTATGTCACTAGCTTGTGAGGGTCTAGGGAGCGAGCGCGCGCCACCGGAGGCGCGCTCCCGCTCCCGCGTGGTCACGGACCCCCCCGCGCGTGTGACCAGTGGACCCGTTGTCTGCCGGCCACTCTGCGATCGGCGGGGGAGAGGGAGAAAGTCAGGCAGCTTGTGTAAACAAGCTGCCTGTCATTCTCCTCTCTGTATGAGAGATGATCATATGGATCTACTATGTAGATCCGTTGATCACTCTGCATACAGTTGAAGCCACAGCCAATCACAGTTAGAAACATGCCCCTAGGGACACACACAGCCCCTCCCTCTCAAATAAAGTTAACCCCTTCACTACCAGTGTATTTTTACAGTAACAGTGCATATATATAGCACTGATTACTGTAGAAATGTCACTGGTAACCCCAAAAGTGTCAAAAATGTCAGTCAAGGGTCCGATCTGTCCGCCGCAATGTCGCAGTACCGCAAAAAAAATCGCAGATCGCCGCCATAACGCGTTAAAAAAAAAACAACAAAAATGACAAAAATCTTTCCCTTTGTTAGTAAACGCAATAACTTTTGCGCAAACCAATCAAAATACGCTTTTTGCAATTTTTTTTACCAAACATAGGTAGCATAAAACAAATTGGCCGAAAATATTAAAAAATTTTGATTTTTACATTTTTTTGGGGGGGAATTTCATATAAAAAAAAGGGAAAAATATTGCTATTTTTGCAAAATTTACGCTCTTTTTTTGTTTATAGCGCGTGATCAAAAAATCGCACAGGTGATCAAATACCACCAAAAGAAAGCTCTGTTTGTGGGAAAAAAAGGACGCCAAATGCGTTTAGGTACAGTGTCGCACGACCGTGCAATTGTCCGTTAAAGTCACGCAGTGCCGAATCGCAAAATACCCCCTGGTCGTTTAGCAGCCAAATCCTCCGGGGCTTAAGTGGTTAAAGAAAAAGTGCAAGAAAAGAAAAAAAAAAAAAAGACACACACAGCTGTGAGTGATCGCATGACCACTGATTGCTCAGTTCTTTGGTCAGCTCTGAGCGGAGAGCGATGACTGTCAGTCACATTCTGTGTTCTGCCCCTCCAGTATTCACCAGAGTACCGAGCAGGAGAGTGAGAGGGAGCAGCTGGCTCAGGCCCTCAACTGCATGCTGAGAATCACACACGGAATTATAAGGAAACTTACTGAGGCACCTGCTGTATGCTTGGGGAGGGGGGCATCACCTGGAATTCTATTGTATCGTCATAGACTATAAAGAGTGACTCATACAGATAGCAGAGGGTAAGGGAGATCAGAGGGAAATGGCATTCTGTGCTTAGGACTGGGGCAAGTAAACCCTATAGAAAGACATGCTTTGTTTGCTTTTCTGAGTCTGAGGTTTACAACCCCTTAAGCTAAAAAGTGATATTTTTTTTTCAGAGACAAAAGGACCCCACCAAAGACTTTCCTTATAGATAATAAGAAGTATCCAGATCACCAAGGAGTGATGTGGGCACTCAAAGAAGAACCCTCACAAACCAAAGACCTGAATAAAGTAGACTCGGAATCTGGGCTGCAACATTATGGACTTAGTTGAGACTTAGCGGCATATCATTTTTTCTTTTAAGTAAAAAGGGTGGATTAGTTAAAGAGGGTAGGGATACATTTGTTTCTCCCTACATGGAGAAAACCTGAAACAGTCTATAATCCAAGGTAGTAATTTGTTCAATCATTATAACTTGGTCAATCCTGTAGGTTAGTCCTGGAAACTGGAGTGCAATATGGAGGACAATAAGGACAAAATTATTGTAAAATTTGGTTCTGTGAGATACAGTTTGTTTTTTCATTAAATACGGAAAAACTCTAATGTTAAGCACTGGAATGGTAAATGTTATATCAACACCTTTTTTAATGACTTGTATTCTCAAAGGTATGTATTACTTTTGCAGGAGAGGGAAATACCTAGAAGAAAAGAAATGGTCAAATTGGGATTAAAACGAGGATTTAGTTTGACCACCACCTCATAATAAGTTCATAGGTCTCTTTAATTAATGAGAATTTAGAAATCTTTGCTGATGGTAACATGACCCAAATCTGACAATAAAGAAAACATGCAGGATATTTTTGAAGAAAATAAAATACATTTTTGGATATAATGTCTTAAGAGGATGGCGAGGATGTGCAAAAACATCTTCACAATAGGTGATAGAAAAGAAATTGTGCTTGAGTGAAGATGAGGAAAAAATAATAATTTGTAAACATCCATACCTCTTTCTATTCTAGTATGCTAGAGTTCTAGTCAATTGTAGAATGTCAAATAGAACATGTGATCAATCACTCAAAACATACCCAGAGTAGTAGAAGAATATCCCACACAAAAGGAAGATTGTTTATTTAAAGATGGAAGGAGAGGTGGATTGCAGACATTTCTTTGAAGAGTTGATTTCTAGGAAAAAATTCAATATGTCTTATTATAGAGCATCTTTAAAAGAAGTTGGCAACAACTTTACTGTTATTATATGCAACATTATATGTTCTATTTAACATCACAACAGAAAATACACAAACATGTCCCTTCAACTTGTATTGAAAATTCTTCGGACAGTGTTCAAAATAAGACGTCAATAGCAATTATGCTACAGGGCTTGCATTTTTGCATTGTGGAATTGACCAAGTTAGACTTTTTTTATCTTAGATTTCTACACACAGATGTCTAAATGATTTATAGGTGAACACAGCTTTTCATATATCAGTGGCATCACCAGACCTAAGCACTCGGGCAGTTGTGTCCCAGTTTAAAAGGCCACTACAGCTAGAGCATATGTTGAAACATATGAGGATGCTATTAATAACACTCAAAAATATATGCTGTATATACAAAGTTATTTTACCTTAAAGGAAAATGATGCTGTATCTGTATCTATGAATGAATATTTGTTCTATAGAAGGAAGCATATTTACTTCTATAATCAAACACTAAGAGATGGTTAGGACCCAATAAAATTCTATAAATAAAGGGATCAACCCATTTGTATTGGCTAAAGATGACGTGGATTTTAAAAGAGTGCTTTATATTAGCCAGTCAAGCATAGGCATAAAGTGTATGTAAGCCATGATGTAATATATTACAGCTTACCAGCTCTTAAATGTGGTGTTTGCATACATTTATTTTTTGTTTTATGTTTTTTTTTTTTTACCCTTTATTTTTACTTGATAATGCTGCTGGTATCACTTTATGTCCTTGCGTAACAACATTCACTGTATTGTATCTATGGATGAGCAGCATTGTTATCCTAGGGAGAGGTGTTCTGTATCTCACAGAGGTGAACTGGGTAGGGCTGATAACACTGCTTGAGATAACACTGCAGAATGCTGAGGACACAGGATAGTAATGGATTTCTGATGTAATCAATGGGCGATTTTTGCACTTACTGATCAGATATTAAAAAGCTTTTAATTATACATTTACCAGTTCAAAATGTTGCAAATAGGAGACATTTATTATTGGGATTTTTATATACTATAATATTAGAAGCATCACGTCTGCTGATTCTGCTGAAGATCTATTGCCTATCTGCAATCCTCTCACTGAAGAACCTTTACTTTCCACATGTGTTCTATGCAAATCTGGGACAACAGCCAATACGACTGTAGAGCATTGATTATCTACTGTATATAAACAACTACAGGCCCTTTTTCACTAATAGATTTTATTCTGTGCTTTTTCTGTCTGCTTTTCCTGTCCTAGATCCATTACCGAAGTAATGGCAATACTCATACTTAGAAAGAAAATAAAGTGGATACTTTGGGTTGAGTAACTGGATCATTATAATATGTAAACTGATTGTCTCAAAATACACTGTATTGTCAAAAGTATTGGGTCACCTGTCTTTACAGGAACATGAACTTTAATGGAATCCCAGTCTTAGTCCATGGGGTTCAATATTGAGTTGGTCCACCCTTTGCAGCTACAACAGCTTCAACTCTTCCGGGAAGGCTGTTCACAGGTTTAGGAGTGTGTCTACGGCAATGTTTTACCATTCTTCCAGAAGCACATTTGTGAGGTCAGGCACTGATGTTGTACGAGAAGGCCTGGCTCCCAGTCTCCACTCTAATTCATCTCAAAGGTGTTCTATCGGGGGTGCAGGCCAGTCAAGTTCCTCCACCACAAACTCGCTCATCCATGTCTTTATGGACCTTGCTTCATGCACTGGTGCTCAGTCATTATTATTATTATTATTAAGGATTTCTATAGCGCCAGCAGTTTACGCAGCGCTTTACAATATTAGAGGGAGACAGTACATTTACAATACAATAAAATACAAGAGGATTAAGAGGGCTCAGAAGAGCTTACAATCTAATGTGGTGGGGCAGGTGTTACAAGAGGTTGTAAGAGTAGGGAATGAGCTGATGGCAGATTACTTGGCGGTGCGATAGGCTTCCCTGAAGAGATGAGTTTTTCAGGGATCGCCTGAAAGCAGCTAGAGTAGGAAATAGCCGTACAGGTTGAGGTAGAGCATTCCAGAGGATGGGAGAGGCTCTGGAGAAATCCTGAAGACAAGCATGGGAGGAGGAGACAAGGGAGCTTGAGAGTAGGAGGTCTTGAGAGGAGCGGAGAGAACGGTTTGGTTGATATTTGAAGACAAGATTGGTGATGTAGCTAGGGGCAGATTTGTGAATGGCTTTGTATGTTGTGGTTAGTATTTTGAATTTAATTCGCTGGGCAATCGGGAACCAATGTAGGGATTGGCAGAGAGGGGAGGCAGATGCTGAGCATTTGGTAAGGTGGATAAGCCTGGCAGCAGCGTTCATGATAGACTGAAGAGGGGATAGCCTATGAAGTGGTAGGCCTATGAGAAGGAAGTTGCAATAGTCGAGGCGAGAAATAACAAGGGAGTGAATGAGTAGCTTGGTGGTTTCAGTTGTTAAAACGGGGCGAATTTTAGAGATGTTGCGGAGGTGAAGTCTATAAGCTTTTGACAATGATTGCATTTGGGGCTGAAAGGACAGGTCGGAGTCCAGGATTACACCTAGTACCCTGGCATGAGGGGAGGGATTGATGGTTGCATAACTAATTTTGATAGAAAAGTCATGGAGAGGGGCACGGTCGGGAGGGAATATTACCAGCTCAGTTTTAGAGAGATTTAGTTTGAGGAAGTGGTGCGACATCCATGTTGATATGTCAGTAAGTAAGTTAGCAATGCGAGAGGAAACTGAAGGAGTGAGGTGAGGAGTAGACGGATAGATTTGAGTGTCATCGGTGTATAGATGGTATTTGAAGCCATGGGCGATTATCAAGTGACCAAGGGATAGAGAAGAGGAGGGGTCCAAGAACAGAGCCTTGGGGAACCCCCACAGAAAGGGGCAATGGGGAGGAGGAGGTATAGTTGTGGGTAACACTGAAGGAGCGCTGTGATAGGTAGGAGGAGAACCAAGATAGAGCAGAATCTTTGAGGCCAAGGGAACAGAGATTATTAAGAAGGAGCAGGTGGTCAAAGGCCGCAGAAAGGTCAAGTAAAAGAAGTATGGAATAGTGGCCATTGGTTTTAGCAGTTAGTAGATCGCTTGTGAGTTTTAGTAAGGCAGTTTCTCTAGAGTGCTGTGAGCGAAAGCCAGACTGTAAGGGATCAAGAAGGTTATTTTCACTGAGGTAGGAGCTGAGACAGTTGTAGACTAAGCGTTCTAGGAGTTTAGAAGTGAATGGGAGCAGTGAAATGGGTCTTACGTTGTTCAGGTTGGTGGGGTCTAGTAAGGGCTTTTTAAGTATGGAAGTGATCTGCAGATGTTTTAGAGGGGAGGGGAAGGTGCCACTAGAGAGGGAGAGATTGAAGATGTGAGTAAGGGAGCATAGGATAGAGTAAGAGGGTGTCCGTAGTAGTTGTGAAGGAACAGGATCCAGGGAACAGGGGGTTAGGTGGGCATCTGAAAAGAGTTTTTTAAGCTATTTAGTAGTAGCCAGTTCAAAGGAGGAGAGTGTTGACTGTGCTGTTAGGCAAGGTATGTTGAGTGGGGAAGATGTGCATGCAGTGGAGGTGTCCTCACGTATTGCATAAACCTTGTCTTTGAAGTGATTGGCAATCTCTTGGGCAGTGAGTGAGTTAGTGAGTAGAGGGGGTGGGGGACGAAGTTGAGAGTTAAAAGTTGAGAAGAGCCAGCGGGGACTGGATGACAGGGTAGTGACAAGAGAGACAAAGTAGGCTTGTTTGGCAGCATGGAGGCATGAATTGTATGTTTGGAGGGAAGATTTATATAGGGTGAAGTCCTACAAGCATTTGGTTTCATGCCATCGTCGTTCAAGAGCACGGCAGCATCTCTTGAGATTTATACTGTTGTCAGTTTGCCAGGGTTGCAATGGTCGAGCCTGATTCTGAGTGTAGTTAGAGGAGCAAGTGCATCAAGTGATGACGAGAGTGAACTGTTGTCAACAGAGGTGGCCAGGTCAGGACAGGACAGGGGAGAGATTATGTCATGTAGGTGGTCAGTAGCATAATAGAGGAGAGAGGGGTTAAAGTAACGAAGGTTCCTACAAGTAATTGTTTGCTGCTTGGGGGGTTGGTTGATTTGAGGCAAGGATACAGTGAAACTGATGAGGTTGTGATCAGAGAGAGGAAAGGGGGTGTTGGTGAGGTTGCCAGCAGAGGAGAGATGGGAGAATATAAGGTCGAGGGTATTACCATTGGAGTGAGTGGAAGTGTGTGTCCATTGGGTTAGGTCAAAAGAGGAAGTTAGGTTGAGGAGTTGAGTTGTAGCTGTGCTGTTAACATTGACAGGGATGTTGAAGTCACCAAGAATGATAGTGGGTGTTTCAGAGAAGAGAAAGTAGGGTAGCCAGGCAGCAAAGTTATTGAAAAAGCGTGATGCTGGTCCAGGGGGCCGATAGATTGCTGCAATCCTTAGAGAAATTGGAGAAAACAGACGAATACAATGCATCTCGAAAGAAGAGAGTGACAGAGAGGGAGGGTTTGGAAGGACTTTGCATTGCGGGGATAAAAGGAATCCAACTCCACCTCCTTTCTGTCCGGTGGGTCTGGGGGAGTGAGTCATGTTGGAAGGGGCCATCCGCAAACTGTTCCCACAAAGTTAGGAGCATGAAATTGTCTAAAATGTCTTTGTATGCTGACTCCTTAAGAGTTCCCTTCACTGGAACTAAGGGGCCAAGCCCAACCCCTGAAAAACATCCCCACACCATAATCCCCCTCCACCAAATGATTTGGACCAGTATATATTCATATATTTATATGAATAGAGAGAGATAGTTATATATAGTTTACATATAGTTACCAGCGAATCCTCAAAGTTGTATATAGTTATATCAAACGTAACAAGATCACGGTAAGGAATATTTTTTTGCCCTATGACTCATTTATTTAAAGTTCTCTTAAGGTCAAACTTTTGTTCAAGTCAAACTTGCTATGATGATCTGGTAAAGTACAAGTATGAAGAGGGGTATACAGTTTATAATTTATGTTTAGTAGTTATGTTGATCGAGTTACAGCAGAGATATGGGTTTCCTGTGAAGTAAATTAAGGGGAGGTCCATGTATTGAATAAATCAAAAACAAGCATGCCACTGAACCAGAATTCTCAAATTAATAAAAAAAAAATAATAGATTTGTTTTACAATAATACAACATTAAATATTAGAAACAGTAAAAAATGTATCTATTTTTAAACTATACTCATATGGCCCTTTTTTATGTATAATATTAGCATGAAATTATGCATGACATAACAGAACAATAAATTTACACAGAAGCAAGTCAAGATTTTGCATTAGGATGCTTGGTAAATTGACTTAAGGATGACTATAAATCAAAGCCTGTTTTGGGGGAAAGTTACATTAGACATTCAAATCAGTGGCAGTGAAGAAGAGATGTGCTTACTTTGATGTTGCGTTAAATTATGCAATAATGTTAAAGGTTAATCAAAGGAAAGATGGCCAGATATAAAATAGGGTTGAAGAGGTAAAGGACAATCAACCCTCAAAAATAAAACCTTTAACATGGAAGTCAGCTAGTATACTAAAATATTAAGCTTGATTTCAGTTGTTACATCAAGCATGATCACTTTTTTTTTTTTTTTTTCCATAAGAAATTTTTATTGAGTTTTAAATAGAAAACATACATAATATACATTATACATAAGTACAAAAGCATGGAATGTATACACAAATAAAGAAGAGTGAATGGTAAGATAACACAAACTTGGAATAACATGGCAAAAATTAAGTGGAATAAACATCTTCGTTATAACAGTGGGTTCATGGAGAGTAGTCATACAGATAACATGGCCACGAGTCTGTCTAATCTGAATATCGGGGTTACCTGAGGCAGGGGGCCATATTAGTTAAGGATATGCGTGGGGAAGGAAACATGTGCCACAGCGGCACCATTAACTGGGAGGTGCTATCCATGTTGTACATAGGGCAAGGGTTGAATATGGCCGGGATGCAAGCTAGTACCCACTAATTATCGGATAGGTAATCAATTTTTACCAAGAAGAGGAGACAAACAGACAAACAACAGAACGGGTGGGAATGATGGGGAAGGGGAAGAGGGGTGAGGGGTGGGGGAGAGGAGGGGGAGATTGAGAAAGAACGTGAAGGGAGGGAGGGGAGGAGGGGGAGGAAGCAAGGGATGTAGAGGGGGGTGAGTGGGGGTTAAAGTAAAGAAAAGAGGGCAAGCGGGGATGAAAAGGAACAGTATATGATCAAAAGTGTATCAATTAAATCATGAAGTGTTGTCTTTGGTTTCCATAATCGATTTGTAAGTGGCGGTATCCTTGAATCTGATCCAATCTATCCATAGGGCTGAAAACTTGTGGATTTGATCATTTGAAATGCTGATTAATTCCTCCATTTCCTGAATTCTATTGAGTCTAAGGAACCATTCCCTAGAAGATGGCATGGAGGTTGATTTCCAATGGCATGGCAGGCATAGTTTAGCAGCAGTTAGCATGTGACGGGCAAGGATCGGCCTGGGTGTGTTTTGAGTGGCTGGGACGTGGTTGAGAAGAAAATGGCCAGGGGTCAGGAGAAGGTCATAAGACGTGACCTCACGCACCAACCTGTGAACCATCTCCCAGAAAGGCTGGATATTGGGGCAGGACCACCAGATGTGAAGCATGGATCCGGTTTCCTGACGGCACCTCCAACAGGTGTCGGGAACCCCAGGTTGAAATTTATGAATTCTATCTGGCGTCCTGTACCAACGCGTTAGAATTTTATATCCATTTTCCTGGGTGGTGACGTTAATAGAGGCCCGGTGAACCGAGCGGCACATAGTTTCCCAGTCCTTTTCAGAAAGGGAGAGTTGGAGGTCACGGGACCAGGCTTGCGCAAAGGGGGTGAGAGCGACTGGAGGAGCGTCGAGTAGGTGGCAATAGAGTTCCGAAATCAAGTGTCGCTGTGGTTTGGCGCGGATGCTGATAGCTTCCAAAGGGGTCGGGGGTCTCGACCAATCGCTAGAGGTAGCTGAGGTAGTAAGAAAGTGTCGAATCTGGAAATAGGACCAGAGTGGAAGAGTGTATGGTGTTATGGAGCGATTAATCTCTTCCCAGGAGAGGAGATTTCCATCTTTGAAAAAACAGTGAGCAAGTATTTCCTGATGAGGCCAATTGTGTCGAAGGAAATTAAGTGAATTGCCGGGTGGAAATGCGGGATTCCTCCTCAAAGAGGTCAAGGGGCCAACCCGCGGGTTGATCCGGAGCTTTTTGCGCCACTTGTCGTGGACCAGGAGCGGAGGTCCAATTAGGGGGTGACATTTAAGAGATGGGGGAACGGAAGAGAAGGGCATCCAAGCCAGTAAGTGAAGCGGGATTTCTGAAAAGGAATTTTCAAGATTCACAACCAGTTTGCTGGAGGAGTGAAGATTCCAGTCCAGAAGTCTGGTCAGGATGCATGCCTTGTGATAGGTCTGTAAGTCCGGGAGGCCCAGGCCGCCTTTGTGTTTAGGGGCCGTCAGGCGGGTGAGTTTGATCCTGGGAGGTTTCCCATCCCACAAAAATTTAGAACAGGTAGTCCGAAGGGTCGTGAAGAATGAAGCCGGGAGTTGAATGGGAGCCGCCTGGAATAGATACAACAGTCTGGGAAGGATAGACATCTTGAGTAGGGCGGCCCTGCCAAACCACGAAACGCGTATATTCTTCCACGCCCGTAGGTCGCTGCAAATAGATGTCAGTAAGGGTTTATAATTGGTGTCAAAGAGGGATTCAAGGCGGCGGGGTATGTGTATGCCCAGATAGGGGATGGACGCTGGTGCCCATATGAAAGGGAAATTAGTTTTGCATCTCTGCAGGTCCACATTAGGTAGAGTGACATTCAGGGCCATGGATTTGGAGTAATTAACTTTAAGATTTGAGAGGGAGTGAAAGAGTGCAAGGTCTTGAAGCAAGTTTGGCAGGGAGACGTGCGGGTGGGAAAGAAAAAGTAGCATATCATCCGCGAATGCCGCTACCTTGTGAGTGTTGTCACCTATCGGGATTCCACGTATGTTGGGGTTCGAGCGCATCATATTTAAAAAGGGTCCCAGAGAGAGTACAAAGAGGATGGGGGACAGGGGGCAGCCCTGTCGTGTACCATTGGAAAGGTGAAAGGCGTTCGACAGGTGGCCATTAACCCGTACTCGGGCTACCTGATTGGTGTATAGAGCGCGTATACTCAGTAGCATTCTCTCTCGCAATCCCATGGATGTCAGCATAGAGGAGAGATAGTCCCAGGCCACTCTGTCGAACGCCTTTTCAGCGTCCAGGGAGAGAAAGAAACCGGGGAGGTTATGGGAGGTAAGCCAGTGGTGAACGTTAAGTGCCCTAGTGGTGTTGTCCCGCGCCTCCCTCCCCGGGATGAACCCAACTTGGTCCAAAGAGACCAGGGAAGGAAGGAGCGGGACAAGCCGGTTGGCCAAAATCTTGGCATAAAGTTTAGCATCTACATTTAGAAGGGAGATAGGACGATAGCTGGAAACTAGCGTCTCGTCCTTACCTTCCTTAGGGATCACTGTAATGTAGGCTTCTAAAAGCGACGTGGATTGATGCTGGGATTCTGCAAGACTCCTAAAGGCTCTAACAAAGTGAGGTTTGAGTATGTCCTCAAAGGCCCGAAAGTATAGGAGGGGAAGACCATCAGGTCCAGGTGCTTTGCCCGGCTTCATCTCGCGTAGAGCTCTAGTGAGCTCTTCGGTGGTGATGGGAGATTCAAGAGCTTCTGCGTCTTGGGTGGATAGGGGGGATAAGCCATGAGATTTGAAAAAATTCTCGAGTTGAGATGTTCTTGATGCAGTCTGGGTAAGACTGCCAGGAGCTGGGGAGAGGTTGTATAGGCCCTTATAAAATTCCTCGAATTGACGGGCGATAGCCTCATTAGAGGAGTGGAGATTGCCCGCCGAATCTCTGATGGTATAGATGGAGGCGAGATTAGTTTTAGGGCGGGAGGCCCGGGCTAGAAGACGACCACTTTTATTACCCTGCTCGTAAAACACTTTACGGCTAAGGACAAGTCTACGATGTGCTTGGAGGCCTAATAGTTCTTTCAAGCGCGAACGGGTCTCAAATAGTTCCGACGCGGCTGTTTGGGCATGGGAGCGTTTGTGTGCCGTCTCGAGGACGGTAAGTCGGGAATATAGGTCTTGAAGCTCGCGTTGGCGTTCTTTTTTCAGGGATGCTGCTATTGCTAGGAGTTCGCCTCTAATTACGCACTTATGTGCTTCCCATTGAACAAGAGGTGTGGTGTCCGGAGTGTCGTTAATCTCGAAGTATTCCCTAAGTTTAGACTGCAGGCTGGAGAGAACTGGCCCATCCTTGAGGAGCGAGGGGTTCAATCTCCACGTTTTGGACTTTGTGACAAGTTCAGGGAATCGGAGCGTCATGGTTATAGGACTATGATCTGAGAGGATCCTAGGTTCAATAGTGGGACCCGAAAGGAATGGTAGGTCTGTTTGTGAAAGAAAAATTTAGTCGATTCTTGAAAATTTGGAGTGGGGGGCAGAGAAGAATGTGTAGTCCCTATCGTTAGGGAATAGCGTCCTCCAGGAGTCATGAAGATGCAAGGATCGAAGTTGAAGGTGAATTTGGCGCAGTGCCCGGAATGGCAGCACTGAGGCACCGGTTGATGAATCTAGGAGGGGATTGAGAGGGGCGTTAAAATCTCCCCCAAATATCAAGAGCCCGGTAGTGAAGTCTGCAAGTTCCTGGCATACTGTTCGGAAAAAAGGTACTTGTTTGGTATTTGGCGCGTATATATTGGCTAGGGTCACTGGTCGAGAGTTAAGGTGGCCTTTAACAAAGAGGAATCTACCCTCTGGATCTGATCTAACGTCCAGAGGCTTGAAGTCGACTTGTTTAGCAAGTAAGATAGAAACTCCACGCGATTTGGAACCTTCAGAAGTAGCATGAAACGCTGTAGGGAAGTGCTTATTAGAGAAGGAAAGCGGATCACCCGTTTTGAAATGAGTTTCCTGCACTAATACTATTTGGGCCCGCAAACGTGAGGCTTCGGCTAGAAATTGTGAGCGCTTTTCAGGAACGTTCAATCCCTGGGCATTGGACGAAAGAATCTTGATAGTGCGTTGCGTTTTGGTTATGGCAGGGGCAGGCATGATGACGTCCACTCAAAAAGGGAGACAAATCAGGGAGTATGAGAGGGTGTATCAGAGGGGGAGAGGAACGAGGCAGAGGGGGGAAGAGATAAAAAGGGGTGATAAGGGATGAGGGGGAGAGGAGATATGTAGGGGGGACCAGAAGGGAGACAAGGGGAGAGAGGGAAAGGGGGGAACGGGGGGATAATGTGAGGAGGGTCGGGAAGGAGGAGGCTGGAGAAAAACACAAGGAAAAGGAGAGCAAATAAGGTCCCCTAGCTTCCCTCTATCAGCAAATCGGAATGACCAGCCGCTAGAGGAGGGGTAGGGGGGAAAGACACAAAGGGCCTAATTCATAGTACGGCGAATTGGCGTTTCGGCGGGATTTTGCGAACCGGCGATTATTTAAGTCTGAAATTGGCATTCAAAGAACGGCGGGCGGAAAATAGCGCCTAGTGTGAGATTCATTAAGATGCAATATGGTCAGAGCGCGACTTAAAACCACGCCAGCTAAAAGCTCGACTAAAGTTTAGCCAAATTTTCCCCTGTACCCCCAAAAATCCCAAATCACTGTGGAAGGTGTGGAAGTCAATTTGGAGATGACTTGCGTTTAAAAAATGTCAAAAACTGACTTAGAAAGAGAGATATCTGCGAAAGTGTAGAAAGGTTAAACAGCTCCTCCAGCCTCGAGCTGCGAACGCGCGAATGTGCGCATGCGTAACGCCAAATAGGCTCCAAAAATTTCGCCAGCGCGATTTTGGGTCAAATTTTTTTTGAATACCGCTTGGAAATCCGCTGTCTCGCCCATAGAAAATGGCAAAAACCGGCGGAATTGGAAAAACATGCACACTTCCAACAAGGGATCCCTTAGTAAACACCATCACATTCCATACACCTTTCCTGCTAACTCAGAAATCATAGCAGTCAAATCTACAGTGTTTATATAGAACCTCCACATTATCGGAAAAAACCCACAAAATATTACATTGGGGAATTGGTCGTCAGATATAAAAAAAATAGATGTAAAACATATTTCAAAGAAAGATTATTAGCATTTCACACATATCAAGGAAATGTCACAATTTTGACAATATTTTATGTGTTTCCAAAGAATTTTTTTAGAAATATATTGCAAATACTACATTTTCTTCCATATGGGTATGGCCAAGTGTTACCATTTTAATACACATTTAACTGAAGGTATATATATATATATATCTCATACTTGGCTAATTAGCAAAGTATGCCCAACAAACAACTAGAGCTTTAGCTCACGATATTGCTACATATTGACTGGCATCTTTTGTATTTTGTTCATGTCTTTAGATTAAAAGTTTGCTGATACACATGCCTTTTTCAAACATGAACAAAATTATTGATGTCAACATTTGGAGAATTGGAGATATCCAAGTGTTGCCCATACAGAGGGCTCCTTCCGGATTCGAACTTACAAACCTACAGCAGGAAGGCAGACTCCCTAATCATTGTGCTATTTCTCAGTGAGCGTTGGGTGTTTTCCTCATGCCGGCAAAATGCTCACATGGGAAAAGGGGCCATTGAACTGAATAGGATTGGATTTTTTGCCTGTTTTGGGAGTTGATCCTTGAGCTGGACAAATCCCCCTCAAACGCCCCCAAACGGGCTACGTTCACATGTAGGTGTTTGTGGTCTGTTTTTGGGGCTTTTTTAGGTGATTTCATATAACAATGCCTGCCCAAAAAATGCATGTCAAAACGCCTGTGAAAACGCCAGCCAAAACGCACATAAGAACGCCTGATATAATTGCCACGCCAAATTTAGGGATGTTCATGAGTGATGAGTCAGATTGTTGGCTTACATATCTGTTCAATCGTCACAATCTCACTTCCCAAATCCCAAAAGGTGTGTTTCAATTGTTTCCCTAAATATATATTTCTCTCTCTCTCTCGCTCTCTCATGTAATTGTATATATATGTATGTATTCCTGTATCTAAACATTCTAAATAATGACTAGCAAACTTGAAGAGAGAATTTTATCAATTCACATATACTATACACACCTACATACATACATACATGGATTTGGGCAGTTTAGGTCTCTCTCCTCCTCCTCATTTCTATTTCCCTTGTTTTGGCAACTGAGCATGCTCCAAAACACACAGGACACACACAGTTAATTTTTGGACTGGGCGTTACCATTCTGGGTGTGTGTTTGCTTGGATTATATATAGCTCACTCAGACATCAGGAAAGATTTGACCTACAAAGAGGTCCAAAATATTTGTGTGTCACATGCTTTATGGTTCACATTTGTGGCCCTTTGTTATTTATGGAGGTGAGATTTGGCTGTGTTGTGTGTTGACTCTCTGTAAGTATTTATTGCTGTTAACATAATTCTGTCAATCTGCACATGCATCTGTTGATTATGGGCTCTTTGTCGATGTATATGGTCTAAATGTTGTACAAAGGTTGTTTTTGTTTGAAAAATACAAATCTGTGGCTTCAATGGGATACTGTGGAGACTGTGCCAAAAATATGTCATGTGAAATGTTTGAGCTGTGTATTTGTGTATTAAACAGCATGTTTACAATCTTTTTTACAAATGTCTTCATGTGTCTAAATAAAGTTTTCTGGTGTCCACAAATGTATGTATTTGTATTTCTTTTTCTAAGTTAAATATGCTTAATGGTTGTGTATGGTGACTATTCGCGAATTCGCGAATATACAAACCCACATTCTCACATTTATACATGAAACCGGAAACGAAACTTTTGGTGCGTGCACACGTTTCCGGAAATTGTCCCGGCCCTTATCGCAATCATGGCTCCTGCGCTCTACACGTCCGAAATTGTGGCATTTGTGTGTAAGGTAAGGAGGGGGTGTGAATGTGCGGGATGGGGGATGGTGGGTGGGTGGGTGGGTCGCTTATCTAGCGGGTGTGCAAGAAACTTTTGGTCTGCTGATCTGCGCATGCACTTTCTGCCTATTAGACGTGATCTAGAAGCTTCCTGTTATAGAAACTTCCTAGATGTGAACCTGTTCCCTATATATATATATATATATATATATATATATATAATGTATGTATGTGTATATATATATATATATATATATATATACAAAATATATATTATCGAAAATATATATATTCGAGACAATATATATACTATGTATATATTATATACAATATATACATTATATACAATATATACATTATAGAATATGTTATATACCATATATTAGTGTATATAATAGGGAACAGGTTCACATCTCTGATCTTTCTATATAGATAGGCATACCCTGCTTTAAGTACACTCACTTTATATACAATCGTGAGTAAGGACACAGCTTGTTCAGCTTGCCATGACACTGCTCACAAACCATAAGTGACAGGGATAACAAACTTAGGGAGCAACGAGAGGGTACCCAGGACTACACCATATCCATTTTGTGGCTGGGCAGCTTGCCTAGGTAATCTATCATGTCATAGTCCTGGATCCCCTTAACATGCTCCCACATGGTTTCGGAGTAAGGCTATGTCAATGTGGCCAAAATTTACAATGGAGCTGGTGTATTTTCATGCATTGAGAAAAGAAAAAAGGGATTGCTTCACTTTAAGTACATTTTCAGTTTACATACATGCCCTGGTCCCATTGTGTACTTAAAGTGGGCTATGCCTGTATATAGATAGATTTGATTAGTTTCAACGTTTACACAAAATGAAACACAATTATCTGTGACAGATTGCTCTGACGCTTTGGAATCTGTCTAGATAAAGACAAATGTATTGACCCTTTTCATATATGCAAGATTAGAAACATTATTATATTCCCTAAATGCATAATGCCAAAAATTATTGCCTTACATACATCCATACACACTGCAAGCTCGGCCCCGTTTGTCTTGTCTGACACTCTTACCATCATAAGCTGGATCTGCACACAGCAGCTAATTGGTTCACCTGAGATGGAATCAGTGATCCCAAAAATCTGGAATGGTCATGTCTTCAAAGGATTGCCTTGAACAAATCACCTCTAAAAGAAACACATGAGTGTATAATCACTTTTCTTAATGGATCACATTCCCAACACACCCATCTCACACTGCCATATGATAATGAATGGGGGTGTCCATTGCAAGTTAAATACACCCCCAGATCACATTGCTTTGTTAATTTACAGATCTAACTGGAATTTGATGGCACTGCTGTGAACCACTATGCCATCAAATTCTGCTGGGGACCTTTAAAAAGGATTATGTGTGATTGTGTGGATAATTATGCCACCTTAAATTTGCATCTCCCACATACCATGTGCAACTCTTGCAGGAATTGCGAATCAAGGATAATTCAGCACAGCATAATGAACAGACACATTGAGGAGTGTAGGAGCACAGCGTCAGATTCCCCAATCACACTATGGGGTTTTAACTCCTCCATAATTTTGCCACTTTGGAAACCAAGTGCTTACTCTATGTATACTTTTTAGACGGAACTCCAATTTCTAATAGGGTGATATCATTGCATGAGATTTCCCCTCACTTCCTGTCTTAGTGTCACCAAGACAGGAAGTGAGGGGAATATCACTGTGGGGAAATAGCTTGCAATTGTTGCCTTATAATGTCCATAGTATATATAAAAGGAAAGAATTGCTGGCTATATCCCCACGGGAGATTCCCTCATTTCCTGTCGTGGTGACACCAAGACAGGAAGTGAGGGGAAATCTCATGCAATGATATAACACTGTTACATGTTCTAGTTATGTAGCAAACTTAAGAATATACAAAGCAAACCTCTTTTTTTTCCATTTTGGCAAAATCATGGATTAATTACAAAACTATCTTTGTTTGTCCCGTGGCTTGCAGGAAAAACATTTTGCCTTGATTCCACCATCAACACAGACAGGGGAAACCCTCCTGCGGAGCCATTGTGTTCACCCAGTGCTGCCCCTGCCAGGAAAACACAGTGATTATTGCTAGTGGCTACAAGAGATGCTAGCGATAAGTGTGTGTAAAATCTGACAGACTGGTTGTACGTTGTCCTCCAGGTGATCGAGCAATCCACTTGGGTACCTTCAGCCTGGCCATACATAGTTTAAATCTGCATCTCAAATGAAGCAAGGGACCTGAAAAGCAATCTGCATGGCTTGCTTTTCCAAGCATTGGCTAGTTTAGTGAGCCTGGACTAATAACAGTCACTGTAATGCTACCCATACTGCTGTCCTTTTAACATGGTGACAAAAGTTGATACCTATGCTACATGTGTGTAAAGTTACTTTCACCCTGCTAAATGGACAGCAATAAGGTTGTAAATACAGTGACTGCCTGTCCCCCCCTGATGGCGGCCCTGGGTGTGTCATGAAAGGCCAATTGAGAAAATGGCTATATCATGTAGAGGAAATCACCAGTGTGGGGCAACCTATGTCATGGAGGTAGATTTGGACATCGATGTATATGTATCACCAGAAATGGAATTCTTTGTTCTACAATATCTCAAAGACGACCTAGCATGTTATTTGAAGACTGTACTATTTTGGACATACTTGGACTCAAACATACACTGCTCTTTCCACAGCTCCTCCTCCTCTGGGGGTATGATAAGGTGAACATGCATCTTCACCAAAAGCACAAGATGATGTGTCGTGTCCGTATGAGGCTGCAGCGGAGATTTCAGTTCCAGGCTGATATGGTGGATCTGCAGCGGGCCTGGAGTGATGCCAAAAGGCGCTCACCCAGGCTCCTGCTAAAGGGTGTGGAGCAAATCTCCGGTAAGTAAAAATATACATTACATGTGACCAGATAGGTTACAATTTTTTGGGTAGGTGGACATGTGTTTAGCTATGCAACAACACTAATACCAACACCCCCCCCCCCTCCCTCTCGCTCCTACCTTTCCTACCTCCATCAAGTGTCTCTTCACAACCTTTAATACTACTATGTACATTCGTATTTTTTATGTTTCTTTTTTTTCTTCTGCTTCTAGCCAAAGCGGACGGCCGGCACCCTCTTGTGCTTTTGGTGAAGAAGGGGAGGAGGAGGACGGCCACACTCCAATATGCCTTCAGAGACAGCGAGCCATTTGAGCAGCTGAAAATTGTGGATCGTAAGTAGAAAATAAAAATGGTAGAAATTTCAAATCTCTAATCACATTTTACAGAGCCCCCTTTACATCGGAGTCTCCAGACTTACTACACTGTAAGAGGGAAGTGTGAAGACTCTGATGTAAGGAGAGTTCTGGGAACCATTATTTGAGGGGGGAAGCTGTGGACTCTGGTGTAAAAGGGAACTCTGTGGTCCCCAAAGCTCCCCCATACATCTGAGCTTACAGAGACCCTCTTACACTTCCCTTCCTCAGTCCACCACAGTCAAGGGCACAACAAGTCCCACTGCAGAAGGCTACCTGCTTGGACTTGTAATGCTCTCTGTAGGGGAATGAGGAACTACTGCCTGCTATGCTAAGACTTGTAGTGCCCTCTGTTAGGGACTAAGGATTCCTCAGTCCTCAACATTCTAGGGCACTATAAGTCTCAGCATAGTGGGCTGTCATACCTCAGTCCCTCACAGCTCGGGTCAAAAACAACAGAGTTAAACATCTAAAGGACAACTCCAAACAAAAAACTACCAATAATGGACAGAGTCCATATGCTCTATAATGTCAAAGACCCGCTACCACTCACCTTCCACCTCCGGTGCTGTCATTGTGTAGGGCAAAGGGCTCCATCTACACCATGTTTGGCTTTCAGGTCAGATAGGCAGGACTTGCTCAGCTCCACTCTCTTCCCTGGCAATTGACTCTGGCGTCATTGTGGATCTTTCCTCCTCTAGAAAACACCCAGGGGCCCTCTCCTTGTCCCCCAGCCACCCAGGGCCTTCTTCTCCTCCTCCTCCACCAACCATTTTCAGACTCTTCCAAATTCCCTGGGGCTACTCAATCCCTTTGCATAGTGGACACCACAAATCTATGACCAGCCTGCAAAATATCAAGTCTGGGCCTGGTTACCTGTATGTTCCGGGTCCAGGGCGGAGCTCTCCTCCCAGAGCAGCAACTGATGATAGCAGAGTGAGTTGACTGGCCAGTCACTTCCTACTGGTGCAGGTACACACCTACCGATTCCTCCACATCTTAGGATAACATGATCAGACGGCCAATCCCCAGTCAGAGAAGGAGGAGTAAGTGTCAGCGGACAACAGACACCTGGCAGGCGCAGTGAAGGGACTGCAGCAAATTTTATATCCGAGGATTGAAAGCAATCTTTTACTTGGGAGATTTCCCTGACTGCGCCCTTCGAAATGTTGGTGCTCCGCCACTGGCCGCAAGGCCCCTGTAGGTGCGAGGCCTTAGGCGCCCGCTTAATTTGCATGGTGCCCTCCTGTTTTAAAACATGGTCAATGCATCTCATTGGTGTAAGTGCACTTCTATGTTCTGAATTGTAGGGGCATTGAGTATGGTGCTAGCATGATGAGAGGTTACTGCCTATTTGTGTCCATAAATAATATATAATGTTTTTCTTTTATTTTAGAAACCAGTGATCAGGATGTGGAGGCTCAGCCTTCTCAGGCCCCCTGTAAGTAATGTGGATGTGCTGGTGTGTTGTGTATTAGGTCGAACTTGGAGGAATGATTGTTTGTTTTGTTTTCTTTTGTGGTTGATGTAACTTCAGCAAGAGAGGAGCCTCAGGCAGGGCCAAGTCGCCTGGATCCGGGCCAGGAACACATTGGTGCCCAAGAAGAGGCCAATTGGTCTGAACCGGATGAGGACCTGGGCTCTCCTCAAATGGGAAGTAAGTATTCTACATGTGTTTGTGTGTTCAATGTGTCCTGGGAAATCTAAGGGCTGTAATATCTATATTTTGCCATTGGGGTTATGTAGCAGCTGACATTGAGGATGTTAGTTGTGGAGGACTGGTGAAGAGGGGCTGCTGCTTACCCAGTCCAAAGTAACTACTACCTTCAATCTTTCCCAACTACTTTCTGTGTGCCTTTATCAAATAGCTTTGGTTCAAGGATTGTATTTGTGTCTTTGTGTTTCTAGGAGATACGACGCCATCCCCCCATGAAGGGACACCATCCCCCCATGTAGGGTCTCCCCCATCCTCCCCCACTCCAGGCTCCCCTGAACTAGTCTGTAAGTACCTAAAATTAGATTCTCACATGAATTGTGTGTGCTAGGATGATGTGTATCTAGGATAATCTAAGTTGGAGTCTAAGCAAGTGTAGTTTTGCTATATGTGACAGGAAGGTTGGTCATGAAACACTCTTGCTTAACCTTCATGTTTGAAAGGTGGTTTTGGGGAGCTTTACAGGACATGTTATCTTTTGTAAGTTATCTCAAGCCACCCTATTCTAAATTGGTGTTAGTTTCTCTACATTGGAAATGGTGTGCTTTGTACTTGTAAATTTTTTGTGGACATTGTAATTTAATCATGTCCTGATTTAGTCCACACTGAAAATGTGTGTTTGTCAATCTTTCATAAATACTCTTCCTCGGTAATGTACCACATTCCAGTTCACAATTTGTGTTCTTTTTGTGCAGTTTCTCCAGAGCCAGCCACGCCATCCACTTCAGGGGCCCAAAAAAAACCTGATGATGGTAAGTTGTGTGCTTTTCCAGTAATGTGTCTACTTAGTAAGTGGAGAAATGCTAACTGTGTATGTCCCCGCTCAGGCTTCAAGTTGTTCTAAAGGCAGCAGGTTCTTTATGTGAATGCATTCTATGCATTAGTATTCCAAGTGATAGGTGTGCATATTCCCCCTAAGACTTACTGGGACCATTTTTTACGGTCCAAATTTTTGCACTAATACTTGTCTGGAACAGACTCCCCCTCCTCCTTAACTGAGGTGACAGCATGCCAATATTGCCTCCTGATGCTGTCACTCCTAATCATTGAGACCATTGGAAGGGAGGGGGGCAAGGCTGGCTCACAGCCTAGTGCCTGAACAGGCACAGGGTGCTTGGCTTCATCTCATGTGCCTCCATAGCAAGCTGCCTGCTGTGGGGTCAAACAACAGGAGGGAGGTGCCTAGAGGTGTGTACAGGGGCCATGTAAAAAGGAGGATTGTTATTTCTCTTGTCCCCAAAAACCTAGAGAGTGTAAGTCTAACCTGATTAGTTTTCCGCAGCCCTCCCAAAATGATATGTTTCCAACACTTAGAACAGGCAGGGCTGAGGCACCAAAAACATCTGAAAAACACAATCAGCACAAAAGCAGGGAGTACGTATCCTTAACGCTACAAGCTTCACCCAGAAGAATGACGCTTGACCTGTACAAATCTGCATCACCACCATATCAATGTCTAAATAAAACGTTCAGGGAAGTGTGGAGGGGTAAGGAGTGGGTGTTAGAGCGTTTTCATGACTGCGTAACCTACAGTTAGCGTGAGTCCATTTGTTGAGAAACTTTTTCTTCTCTCTTAACACAGCTGGGATGGCGGAAAATAAAACGGTGGAGCAGACACATGTACTCCGGCCACAACTGGCCCTCCGAATTCCAAAGGGTAAGTCTCTACTATGTGTCAGGTTCAATCTATAGACAGTAAGAGGGAGAGAGAACGCTACACAAACTCCAATGGTGATAGAGATAAATGTGTGCACATGTATCGTGTTGACCAATTGAACCCAAAACACCTTACATTCTTCTAAATGATTGCTTGTGTTGACATGAAGAAAAGCCTTTTACTTAGCTTTGGTGGAACTGCTACTAACATTCCAAGCCATCTTATGTAACCTTTTGAACAATTTGCTGTGAAAGTTTGAGTTTAAGGTTTACACCAGCAATTTAGCATATTTGCTTCAGAGTGTTGATAAAAGCCAACCAATAGACTCCTAGGCATATTTGTTGAGGCACATTAATTACAATCGTTGTTTGGATCATTTTGCATAAAACTAATTGTCATGTCTTTTTCTACCCAGGACACACCCACCTCACCTATGAGGTCCTTTTGGAATATGTTACGTGGTGCATAGAACGAATTTTAGTTTTGGAACACACTTATGGGGCGGATCCAGACCCTCAGGAGCCATTTGTGAGGAATGTGTCACCCTTAAAAAGATTGTAGTTTTTATTTTTTAATTTGTTGTGTTAATTTTCCAATGTTTTTTAAATGTCACATTTCTACATTCTAAAAAAAAATATACCAAAAAAAGAAAAAAATTAAAAACCCTTTTTTTTGGGACCCAAAAAAACCAAAAAAACAAAAAAAGCCTTGTTTTTGGCAACCAAAAAAAATATAAAAAGTTAAAAAAAACCCTTTTTTTGGGACCCAAAAAAACAAAAAAAAACAAAAAAAGCCTTGTTTTTGGCAACCAAAAAAAATATAAAAAGTTAAAAAAAACCCTTTTTTTGGGACCCAAAAAAACAAAAAAAAACAAAAAAAGCCTTGTTTTTGGCAACCAAAAAAAAAAAAATGTTTACAAAAAAGCCTTGTTGTTTTTGGCAACGGAAAAAACCAAAAATGTTTACAAAAAAGCCTTGTTGTTTTTGGTAACAAACTAAACCAAAAATGTTTACAAAAAAGACTTGTTGTTTTTGGTAACAAACTAAACCAAAAATGTTTACAAAAAAGACTTGTTGTTTTTGGTAACAAACTAAACCAAAAATGTTTACAAAAAAGACTTGTTGTTTTTGGTAACAAACTAAACCAAAAATGTTTACAAAAAAGACTTGTTGTTTTTGGTAACAAACTAAACCAAAAATGTTTACAAAAAAGCCTTGTTGTTTTTGGTAACAAACTAAACCAAAAATGTTTACAAAAAAGACTTGTTGTTTTTGGTAACAAACTAAACCAAAAATGTTTACAAAAATGACTTGTTGTTTTTGGTAACAAACTAAACCAAAAATGTTTACAAAAAAGCCTTGTTGTTTTTGGTAACAAACTAAACCAAAAATGTTTACAAAAAAGCCTTGTTGTTTTTGGTAACAAACTAAACCAAAAATGTTTACAAAAAAGACTTGTTGTTTTTGGTAACAAACTAAACCAAAAATGTTTACAAAAAAGACTTGTTGTTTTTGGTAACAAACTAAACCAAAAATGTTTACAAAAAAGACTTGTTGTTTTTGGTAACAAACTAAACCAAAAATGTTTACAAAAAAGACTTGTTGTTTTTGGTAACAAACTAAACCAAAAATGTTTACAAAAAAGCCTTGTTGTTTTTGGTAACAAACTAAACCAAAAATGTTTACAAAAAAGACTTGTTGTTTTTGGTAACAAACTAAACCAAAAATGTTTACAAAAATGACTTGTTGTTTTTGGTAACAAACTAAACCAAAAATGTTTACAAAAAAGCCTTGTTGTTTTTGGTAACAAACTAAACCAAAAATGTTTACAAAAAAGACTTGTTGTTTTTGGTAACAAACTAAACCAAAAATGTTTACAAAAAAGACTTGTTGTTTTTGGTGACGGAAAAAACCAAAAATGTTTACAAAAAAGACTTGTTTTAGTGAAAACCTCAAAAAAAATTTTGGAACACAAAATATGTTTATCTAAATAAAATTAAAGTATGTTGCTCTTTGCAACACAAATGTTACATTGGCAATTTAGTTCATTCTATTATTTATTGTAATATATTTTTTGTACGCTACAGTTGGTAGACACCCACATGTGTTATTAAAAAATTTATTTTATTACCCAAGTTTTCTTTTTGGTGTACACATCGAATGTCTTTTGTGTTGTATTTGTTTAGTCGAGTGGTGTGGTCTGTAATTGTTAGTATGTTGGCTTTGGTTTATGTTAGCCTTGAGACTTGTTTTGAAGCTACATTTGAAGGGAGACCTTTTCTTGGGTCGTTATGTGAACATTGAGTTATCTAAATTTACATGAAATCATATGTTTGGAGATCGAGAAGCACGTGTGTATAAATGCCTACATTAACCAGGGCCATTACTTGGCCACCAACACTCCTAAAAAACCAAAGAGCAAACACAAACTAATCATTTTGCATAAAATTTTATTTCATCCCCAAAAGAAGCACTATAATAAATCATATTGTGCCACCCTCAAATTAAAAAAAAAATGGCCCAACAAATTGGCCAATGTAACAATCATTAACAAAACTGAACCAAATTAAACAAAAAAACAAAAAATTAAGTTGGTGGTGGTGCCTGAAGCAGTGTGGTGAGCACTGTTAAGGTTCCTGCCATCAAATGGTGGGCCAATAGTTCCATCTGGTCTGGGGTTAGCTGTAGAGTTGTGGTCAAGTGGCCCATTAGGATCATATCTTGTGTCTGAGGCTGCTGATGATGCAGGGTGTTGAACCTTGGAAATGTCCCAGACAGAAGATGTTGTGCCAATAGTCTCATCTGCTCTGGGGTCAGCCTAAGAATTTGGGCAACGTGTGCCATTAACATGAGATGGGATCGTTGCTGCTCCAAGGCTATTTGATGCTGTTGGTGGTGCAAGGGTTGTGAAGATGTGTGGGGAGTGGTGGTTGATTGGTTGTTGTGGTCCACGGTGCGGGGGCAAACGACATGTCGCATTGGTGACAAAAAAGAAGAACGGCCTGGGGAGGAGTGAAGTGATAAAGGTGTGGAGGGAATGTAGTCAGGTGGAAGGGGTACTGTGGAACCAGTGCGCATTGAGGTTGTGCAGGAGGATTGCTCATTGAGGGGTGTGGGAGTCCGAACGGAGTGTGAAGTGCTAGGAGTGGCTACAGGAGGAATTGTCCCATCCCCAGCTGCCTGACAAGTGGCCAACACTGGCATTACCCTCCCACTACCACAACCTGCAGTGGCAGGTGAGTGAGATGTTTGGGAGGGCTATGCCAATGGGGCATCTTCAGATCCAAACAGGCATTGGCGTGTGGCCAGCACCTGAGTGTCAACACTTTGCCGATCCCGTTGATGATGGTCTGCTAAACTTACCAAGCTGTTACGCATATCCTGTTGAACCTGTAACATATCCTGGTGAACCTGTACCATTGTTGCTACAGATTCCTGTATGAGCCCGAGCAGACGTACTGCCTCAGTAGATTGCTGAGTACGCCTCCTTAACTCATTTTGGACCTGATACTCATCAAGCAGCCTCTCGGCTACATCCAGCATAGATGGACGAACTTCGGTAGGTGACAATCCCTCTGCATCTAAGGCTACCTGAAAGCAGAAGAAATAGAGCAAATCATTATCAAACATCATGACTAAATATTTCAGATTAGTTTGACAACTTAACACCCCAAGCAGAACGTTGAAAAGTTTGATGTGCTTCTAATGAGTACTTGTTCATTGTAAGATTATCCAAGCTAACAACACTTCTGATAATGGGTACATATTATATTGGTAGGACTAATATGACAAAGGCAAAAAAGATTCAACATGAAGGTGTTCCCAATTAACCCTGGTGTGGTAGGTTGTTTATGCTTTTGGTAAATCTGTTACTACACCAATGACTTTATACATCTACGTATGTTGTCTAAAATCTTGCCATCAATCGGCTAGAGGACAACCCAACCAAACGATACCCATGAATTTGGACCTGGAAAATCAAAGACGGGCCGGACTTTAAAGATCCTGGATGTTTTTGGAACATTAGTGGCACACCAAATTATAACATAATTCCCTGATGTTCAAGATAGAACTCTTGTTGTGCTGGTGCATCGTCAGAATGTCATAGCACTAATTTAACACACACAATGTAAGCCACATCTAGTCCAAAATCAATGCTACCATTGAAATGTTACATGTGCACCTTGTTCCCTTATATCACATACCACAGCACTGGATGCAGAATCGTCGCCAGCTCCTGATCCAACTCCAGCTGCAACGTCAAGAGGGGCCTGATGTTCTTTTAAAAACAAAAAAAAAAAAACATGTTTAGTACATAACCTTAGTCAGTAATGATTATGGCCAGATTGCCCTCCTAGCTTCATGAATGAAGCATTGAGGCCAAACATTCAAAAGTGCTTTCCTGGGCTCATAGGTCACTTGCTAAACCCTCCCAAAGGTTAAGAAGGCTTGGTCTGCCTACTAATGACGGCACCCATTAATGCTGTCAACTGTGTTTTGCAGGGTAAACATCTAAAAGGCAACACTCTTTCATAAGAAAAAACATGTGTGTTAATGGGGTTAATAAGATTCCAAAAAACATTATTTGGCTAGACATACCAACACCTTCCTCCAGGCCTAGCTGCACTGGGTGTGTTCCCTGCTGCGGATCTTCTGTAAAGGACATAGCAATATGAGCTATCTTGGAAAAAAAAAAACATCTACATTGTTTGGCACAGTATGATATTGGACCTACCAGGAGGAGGGTCAGCACTGATGTCAACACCTGTGAGTCCGTCTGGTTCGCCAAGCTGCATGGGCTGTGGAGGGGCTGAGATCCGTGCTACAGATGAACAAATTGCAGGTTGGGGAAAACAAAAAAAGGACAATTGGAAGGGCAAGTATCACATTCTATTAATGTCACACATAGGATAGTAGTTAATCTTTTCCAAACAACTCACACAATTGACATCCAAGATAATATCCTACCTCGGTGCAAAGCATCCGAATCTAAGTCCTCTCTGGTAAAGATGGTATCAGGTCCTATGATGTTCAAGAAAGGTAATTGATAATCCCAGAGAGAACTTCGTGCACGTTCATCCAGCCGACCTTGTCGGTCATAAAGACCCTCCGCAGCCCATGCAATTAGCTTCTTCCGAACGGACCCACAGATGTCGTTGACCTTCTTCCGCACACTGTCACGGTGGCGAGGTGCTTCACCCAGTGCATTTACAGCATCCCGGATTTCATCCCACAATCTGTTCTTCTCTGTTACTGAGTAAGACGCGGCCCTGGTCCCATGTATCGCCTGATATCTGGCCATATAGGCGTGGACCAGGGCACAGCACTGATTGTGGGTGAAACGGGGAAGCCGGGATAATGTGGACAAGCTGACTCTGGTGGACGGACCCGCTCCAGGACTACTGTCAGAAGAGCCAGCTTGTCCACTTGGTGTGTTACCACCTCCCCCGGCTTCCTCCTCCGGGATGGGGATGGTGGACTCCCTCATGGATACAGCTGGAGCCTCCCTCACACCAGAGCCAGACGATCTGCCCACCCTGCCCCCCCTGCCCCCCCTGCCCCCCCTGGCCACCCTGGCCACCCTGGCCACCCTGCCCCTTCTCATCCTTCCAGTGGGTGGGGCCATGGGAGCACGAGGTGGGCAGAGAATCTGGCTGTCTAGCAGCAGCAAAGAGCCCCAAACTCCTAAATCTGAAATGACAAAAGAGAAAACAGAAAAAACAGGATTTGCAGATTGCTCTTCATATACAGTATAATTAGTGAACAGTTACAGAACACACTTACCTAATGGCACAAACAGACTTGGTGGTGGTGGTGGTGGTAGTAGTGGGCAAAGAGCAGAAGAGGCTGCAAAGAAATGGAAAAAAAAAACACATAAGAAAACGCATATGGGTACAAATCACACGAGGCCCTCCAAACACTTACCTAATGGCACAAACACGGTGGTGGTGGTGGTGGTGGCAAAGAGCAGAAGAGGCTGCAAAGAAATAGAAAAAAAAACACATAAGAAAACGCATATGGGTACAAATCACACGAGGCCCTCCAAACACTTACCTAATGGCACAAACACGGTGGTGGTGGTGGTGGCAAAAAAAGCAGAAGAGGTTGCAAAGAAATGTAAAAAAAAAAATAAGAAAACGCATATGGGTACAAATCACACGAGGCCCTCCAAACACTTACCTAATGGCACAAACACGGTGGTGGTGGTGGTGGTGGCAAAAAAAGCAGAAGAGGTTGCAAAGAAATGTAAAACAAAAAATAAGAAAACGCATATGGGTACAAATCACACGAGGCCCTCCAAACACTTACCTAATGGCACAAACACAGTGGTGGTGGTGGCAAAGAGCAGAAGAGGCTGCAAAGAAATGGAAAAAATACACATAAGAAAACGCATATGGGTACAAATCACACGAGGCCCTCCAAACACTTACCTAATGGCACAAACACGGTGGTGGTGGTGGTGGTGGCAAAAAAAGCAGAAGAGGCTGCAAAGAAATGGAAAAAAAAAACACATAAGAAAACGCATATGGGTACAAATCACACGAGGCCCTCCAAACACTTACCTAATGGCACAAACACAGTGGTGGTGGTGGTGGTGGCAAAGAGCAGAAGAGGCTGCAAAGAAATGGAAAAAATACACATAAGAAAACGCATATGGGTACAAATCACACGAGGCCCTCCAAACACTTACCTAATGGCACAAACACGGTGGTGGTGGTGGTGGCAAAAAAAGCAGAAGAGGTTGCAAAGAAATGGAAAAAAAAAACACATAAGAAAACGCATATGGGTACAAATCACACGAGGCCCTCCAAACACTTACCTAATGGCACAAACAGACTTGGTGGAGGGGGGGGTGGTGTAATCCTTTATAGGCAAAAGGAGGCTGCAAACATTAAACATACATGAGAAATCGCATGACCTACATACGTGCACATAATAAATTACAGTTATCAGGAAAGCAAAAATGGTGTCTTTGGAAGCTGGGAAGGTAAGGGGGCAGGTTTAGATGCCAAATCTAGACTGCACACCTTTAACAAACATGAGAAAACACATGTCCAAACCACATGCACATGGGGCCAACTGCCAATGATTAAAAGACACTTGAGGGGTTCCCAAGCTATTGTGGGTTGGAGGGGATTCACCATAGACAACTTAAGCACACCCAAGATAAGTACAAATTCTCTCCTTCCTTTTTTTTGGGAGAGAGAGATACAATTGTCTTACCTCCAGATAATGTAGGTTGTGGGTCACAGGGTCTTGCTAGCACATAAGAAACATCGATCTATAACATCCAGCAGCCATATTGGCCATGTGCTCCTTTTATAGCTGGCTCACAGGTGTGATAATTAGGGCCGTTTCTATATATATCTGCGCATTCGCGAATTTGCGCGTTCAAAATGGAGGACGATATCCCAGACGCATTAGATGGTGCAATGCTGGCATTTATCGGTGCCTTGTTTGAGGAGGCCCTGGCACCGGAGGCAGCAGAAGGTGGGGAAGCTGCAGCAGAAGGTGGGGAAGCTGCAGCAGCAGCAGCAGCACCTCCAGCAGCAGCACCTCCAGTCCGTGTGCCCTTACCTCGCCAGCCACGCATTTTTGCTCCAAGGATCTATTTGGACAAGCTGCGGGATTCTGATGTCAGGAGGAAGTTCCGGCTCGAGCGAGGAACTATTCTACACCTCTACCAGCTCATAGCAGACAAAATTGACCCGGACACACAGCGCGGCCATGCGGTGCCCGGCATGGCCAGATTGCTGGCCACTTTGTATATTTTAGGGCGTGGCAGCTTCCAAGCAACTTCGGGAAGTATCATGGGCATTAGCCAGCCCACAGTTTCAAGGGTGTTCATGTTGGTCATTAATGCCATAGTGGATATAGTGCCCAATTTTATCCACTGGCCACAGAATGAAAATGAGTGGAATGAAGTCAAGTTGGGTTTCTACCTGCGGGCACACATGCCGCAAATCCTAGGGGCAATCGATGGCACCCACATAGCCATTAGGCCACCAAGGAGCCACGAAAGTGAGTACCGGAACCGCAAGCAGTACCACTCTGTGAACGTCCAATTAGTGTGTGACGCCAAACAGCGCATCATGAGTGTCAACACTGGTCACCCAGGGTCGTGCCATGATTCCAGTATGTTAAGAACCAGTACTCTGTACGAGGTGTTTGAAAGTGGACAAATGCCCGAAGGGTGGCTTATTGGTAAAGTATTTTGTCTTAACAACATAAACTGTAAGATTACATAGACATAGGAATAAGCTACATCGGTGTACACCCTGATTTAAGCAAAGCCTACCTAAAATGGATGTGTTAGGAGTTGTCAGGCTGTTCACACACAACCAGATCAGCAGCTTAGCAGCTCACAAAAGAAAGATTTGCAAAGTTGTCTTTGAGTCCAATGAAGGTGGTTAACCAATGTGTAAATGGTGTCCTCTAGCCACCCAAAGAAAACCTACAAATGATTCCAATGGTATTGCCATATCCCCAAAGTACTTTGCATAAGTGAGTCAATATTGGTTTCCTCACTCTAGTTGCAGATATATTCCAGAAGTAAGACCTAGGCTAATGTAATAGGAACAAAATAGGGGCCAAGTTGTAACTTGCAAGAGAAACCCACCACTTTGTGTGTCCTTTTTCCCATTTGTATTAGTGATTTAGGCAGTTAGACAGAGTTGAGATGTTTCATATGATTTTTTGCAAACAGACGAGCAGGTTGTTTAGTAAAATGCCTAATTGTCTCCCATTTTGAGGAGTCATCTAAAGTCACATGATAGGAAGAACTAATGTATATTTTTCTTATTTTTCAGGGGATGCTGGTTACCCGCAGCTGACGTGGCTGATGGCTCCAATCAGGTACCCCCAGGGCCCAGCAGAGAGGAATTACAACAGGGCCTTGCGGAGAAGCCGGAGTATCATTGAGTTGACCATAGGTCTTCTCAAATCCCGGTTTCTCTGCTTGGCCCGGCCTGGGGGTGAACTCCTGTACTCTCCTACAAAGGCTTCCAAGATCATCCTGGCGTGCTGCGTGTTGCACAACATGTGCGTTGCCCGGGATGAATCTTGGGAGCTGACGGAGGAGAGGGAGCCAGAGGTCCGTCAGCCGGCGGCCCCCAGGCGGCGGAGCACCGCTGCCGGTATGGCCACCCGGAATACCCTGGTTGCTAGCCACTTTACATGTAAGTACTGTAACCGGTCAAGATAGGGCATGTGTATTAATTAGCTAGTTAGCAGAGGTGCCACTCACAGGGAGACAGAGGGTCATTATCATCTGCCAATGACACTTGCCATTGTAGATAAAGTGTAGTCAACATTGGTAAAATTGTGTTACTTGAGCAAAAACATGCACCTCTAACTAGGGTTGAGCGGACACCTAGATGTCCGTGTTCGACGGGTTCGGCCGAACTTTAAAAAAAAGTCCGGGTCCGTGTCCCGGACTTTTACCGAACTTTTCCCGGACACCGAACCCCATTGAAGTCAATGGGGACCCGAACTTTAAGGCACTAAAATGGCTCTAAAACACCAAAGGAAAGGGCTAGAGTGCTGCAAATGGCAGCAAAACGTAATTAAGAGCATGGCAAGTGCTCTGCAAACAAATGTGGATAGGGAAATAACTTAAAACAACAAAAAAAAACAGAAAAATAAAACAATGTTCTTCTTCATCTCTGAAGGACGAGGCCCATATGGAGTAGGAGGGAGGTTGAGGTGGTGGTGGATGTGGCGGTGACATAGGCGTGCGCACAGGGTGTGCTGGGTGTGCCTGGGCACACCCTAATCACCTAGGGCACATAGCATTGCCAGTGAGGAGATGGGAAAGATCTCCCTGGGACCTGCTCTGCTCTATTTCTCCTTGCCTACAGGTACATGGCCCCGATACATTACTCTCCCTGCTGGCAAACACATGCATGTGTATTTCAACTTTGGGGTGCACACCTTAATGCAATAGGCTGCGCACACCTATGGGCGGTGTAGGTGGAAGCGGCGGTGGAGGAGGACCAGGGCCGGATTAACAGCATCATGGGCTTGGTGCTGAGGATTTTGAAGGGCCTTAGGGCCGTGCCTTGCCATGCACCCAGAGGAGGAAGGGTGCAGCCATGCATGCCTAATTCAACATGGGATGCTGTCTCTGAAGCCCATAAACACATCCATGCATCGCCAACTGTCCCTCCTTGTCCGGCCTTCACGCTGTGTGGGGAGGTTCTGAGGGTGCTGCCTGGGGAAGCGAGCATAGAAGCCAGACTTCTGTGTTTACAAGTGACAGAAGAGCGGTAACAGTGAATATGGCCAACCCGGGGCCTATATAAAAGGTAGGGGCCTGGAGCTGCAGCTCCAATAGACCCTACATTAATCTGGCCCTGAGGAGGAGGACGAGGTAGCCAACACTGCTTCTTTTCACAAATTTTAAATGAGGGTACACCCCAAAAGAGTGAGAAAGAGCAAAAATGGAACAATGGGTGGGTAAGGTCGGTATCCATTGCTATTCTGCATAAGGTACGGAAAAGTCCCGTGGGATCCATGCCTGGTTCATTTTAATGAACGTGAGCTTGTCCACATTGTCTCTGGACAGGCGGCTGCGCTTGTCTGTTATAACGCCCCCAGCCGTGCTAAATACCCGTTCAGATAATACACTGGCTGCAGGGCACGCCAGCACCTCCAAGGCGTAAAGGGCAAGCTCAGGCCATGTGCCCAATTTGGAGACCCAGAAGTTGAAGGGGGCAGACCCGTCATTCACTACATGTAGGCGTGTGCACACATACTGCTCCACCATGTTGGTAAAATGCTGCCTCCTGCTAAGACGTTCCATCTGAGCTGCTGGTGCTGCTGTTTGTTGTGGCGTGCTGACAAAGCTTTTCCACATTTCGGCCATGCTAACCCTGCCTTCTGAGGTGCTGGCGGTGCCCTGGTTGCGTTGGCGACCTCCTCCTCCTCCTCCTCTGCCTTGTGCTTCCACTGTGGCCCCGCTGTCAGATGGGAATGCCAGCAGCATGGCGTCTACCAGCGTGCGCTTGTACTCGCGCATCTTGCGATCGCGCTCCAGTGAGTGAATTAAGGACGGTACGTTGTCCTTGTAACGGGGATCCAGCAGCGTGGCCACCCAGTAATCAGCACAAGTTAGAATGTGGGCAACTCGGCGGTCGTTGTGGAGACACTGCAGCATGTAATCGCTCATGTGTGCCAGGCTGCCCAGAGGCGACGAAAGGCTGTCCTCTGTGGGAGGTGTATGGTCCGTGTCCTCTGTATCCCCCCAGCCACGCACCAGTGATGGCCATGAGCTGGCCTGGGTGCCACCCTGCTGTGAACATGGTTCCATCTCCTCCTCCAGCTCCTCCTCCTCCTCATCCTCCTCATCCTCCAGAACTGTGCCCCTGCTGGACAATTGCGTCCCTGGCGTTTGCGTGTGCAGGAACCCACCCTCGGAGCCCCTTGCGAATGACTGCCCTGAAAGCCTTGGAAATGTTACCTCTTCATCCTCCTCCTCCTCCTCATCCTGTGCCACATCCTCTTCCATCATCGCCCGAATTGTTTTTTCAAGGAGGCATAGAAGTGGGATAGTTAAGCTGAGAACGGCGTCATTGCCACTGGCCATGTTGGTGGAGTACTCAAAACAGCGCAACAAGGCACACAGGTCTCGCATGGAGGCCCAGTTATTGGTGGTGAAGTGGTGCTGTTCCGCAGAGCGACTCACGCGTGCGTGCTGCAGCTGAAACTCCACTATGGCCTGCTGCTGCTCGCACAGTCTTTCCAGCATGTGCAAGGTGGAGTTCCACCTTGTGGGCACGTCACATATGAGGCGGTGAGCGGGAAGGCCGAAGTTACGCTGCAGCGCTGCCAGGCGAGCAGCAGCAGGGTGAGAACGCCGAAAGTGCGCACAAACGGCCCGCACTTTCTGCAGCAGCTCTGACATATCGGGGTAGTTTTTAAGGAACCTCTGCACCACCAAATTCAGCACATGCGCCAGGCAAGGGATGTGCGTCAAACCGGCTAGGCCCAGAGCTGCTATGAGATTTCGCCCGTTATCGCACACCACCAGGCCGGGCTTGAGGCTCGCTGGCAGCAACCACTCATTTGTCTGCTGTTCCATGCTCCTCCACAACTCCTGCGCGGTGTGTGGTTTGTCCCCCAAACAGGCAAGTTGTAAAACTGCCTGCTGTCGTTTACCCCTGGCCGTGCTGAAGTTGGTGGTGAAGGTGTTACGCTGTCCGGATGAGGAGGCGGTAGAGGATGAGGAAGCGGAGTAGGAGGAGTTAGGAACAGGAGGCAAACTGAAGCGCCCTGCAATCCTCGGTGGTGGAAGGACATGCGCCAAATTGCTATCCGCCTCAGGCCCATCCGCCACTGCATTTACCCAGTGTGCCGTTAGGGAGATATAACGCCCCTGACCGTGCTTACTGGTCCACGTATCCGTAGTTAGGTGGACCTTGGCACAGATGGCGTTGCGCAGTGCACACCTGATTTTTTCCCCCACTTGGTTGTGCAGGGAAGGGATGGCTTGCCTGGAAAAGTAGTGGCGGCTGGGCACGACGTACTGTGGGACAGCCACCGACATAAGGTTTTTAAAACTGTGCGTCTCCACCAGACGGAATGACAGCATTTCAAAGGCCAATAATTTTGAAATGCTGGCATTCAGGGCCAGGGATCGCGGGTGGGTAGGGGGGTACTTCCTCTTCCTCTCAAGTGTTTGGGAGATGGAAAGCTGAACGCTTCCACGGGACATTGTGGAGATGGTTGTTGGTGACCCAGGTGGTGGTGTTGCTGACAGATCGTCTGTTTGCGGGGTGGCAGGTGCCGGTATCACTACAGATGTGGCTGGAGCGGCCGAGACTGCAGCAGAAGAGGAAGCAGGATGAGCCAGAGACGTTTCTTGGTTTTGAAGGTGTGTACTCCACTGCAGCTCGTGCTTTGCACTTAGATGCCTGATCATGCAGGTTGTGCTCAGGTTGAGAAGGTTCATGCCTCGCTTCAAGCTCTGATTGCACAGGGTGCAAACCACTCGTGTCCTGTCATCAGCACATTTTCTAAAGAACTTCCACGCTAGAGAACTCCTTTGAGCTGACTTTGGTGCGCTCGTTCCCTTGCTGCGTTGGGCAGTAGCGGGCGTAGTGTCTAGGGCACGGCCGCTCCGCTTCTGCACCCTGCTCCCTCTTCTGCTGTGCTGGTGGCTCTGTGCGACCACCGCCTCTTCCTCCAAACTACTCAGTTCACCTGCATGACGTTCATTCCATGTGGGGTCGAGGACCTCATCGTCCTCCACATCATCTTCCACCCAGTCTTCACCCCTGCCCTCCTTGTCGGTCTCCACAATGCTGAACGCCGCAGCAGTTGGCACCTGCGTTTCGTCATCATCGGAGACGTGCTGCGATGATCCTTGCATGTACTCATCTTGAGGAATAAGTGGTTGGGCATCGCTGCACTCAATCTCTTCCACTTCTGGGGCAGGGCTAGGTGGATGGCCCTGGGAAACCCTGCTGACAGAGTCCTCAAAAAGAATAAGAGACTGCTGTATGGCTTGGGGCTCAGACTGCTGGCCTGATTTGCAAGGGGGTGAGGTGAAAGACGGTTGGACATTGGCTGCAGGTGCCAACTCTGACCTTTCTGCAGTAGACTGGGTGGGAGACAATGTGAAGGAACTGGAGGCACTGTCAGCAGCAAACCAATCTACTATCGCCTCAACTTGTTCTGGCCTCATCACTTCTAGGGGCGTTTGATGCCCTACCAAATACTGATGCAGGTTCTGTCGCCTACTCACACTTGAGGAAGGTGTTTCACTTGTGCGTGTAGCTGGCACAGATCGACCATGTCCTCTCCTTGCAACAGGAGCTCTACCAGCAGCACCACGACCCAGGCCACGGCCCTTATTTGACGGTCTCCTCATATTTCTGTAATTTAAGATCTTGCCCTAGAAAGGTTTTTATTGAATAGCGGAATAGAAAATATGATCCAAAAAAAGTGTATGTATATCACACGTACACAACCACACTAGGCCCCAATTACTATTGTTTGTACCCCTAAAAGGCTAGATGAGGAGTAGGGGGAGTATGGAACAGGCAGCACCCTCAAACCTTCAGAAGTATGAGATGAACCCCAACAACTTGGAAAGGTGGATCTCTCTCACACGTACCGACACAGACTATCCCGCAATTCAATTGATCCTCAAAGGTTTTTATTGAATAGCGGAATAGGAAATATGATCAAAAAAAGTGTATGTATCTCGCACGTACACAACCACACTAGGCCCCAATTACTATTGTTTGTACCCCTAAAAGGCTAGATGAGGAGTAGGGGGGGTATGGAACAGGCAGCACCCTCAAACCTTCAGAAGTATGAGATGAACCCCAACAACTTGGAAAGGTGGATCTCTCTCACACGTACCGACACAGACTATCCCGCAATTCAATTGATCCTCAAAGGTTTTTATTGAATAGCGGAATAGGAAATATGATCAAAAAAAGTGTATGTATCTCGCACGTACACAACCACACTAGGCCCCAATTACTATTGTTTGTACCCCTAAAAGGCTAGATGAGGAGTAGGGGGAGTATGGAACAGGCAGCACCCTCAAACCTTCAGAAGTATGAGATGAACCCCAACAACTTGGAAAGGTGGATCTCTCTCACACGTACCAACACAGACTATCCCCCAATTTAACTGATCCCCAAAGGTTTTTGATTAAATAGCGGAATAGAAAATATGATCCCAAAAAAGTGTATGTATATCACACGTACACAACCACACTAGGCCCCAAATACTATTGTTTGTACCCCTAAAAGGCTAGGAGTAGGGGGAGTATGGAACAGGCAGCACCCTCAAACCTTCAGAAGTATGAGATGAACCCCAACAACTTGGAAAGGTGGATCTCTCTCACACGTACCAACACAGACTATCCCCCAATTTAACTGATCCCCAGAGGTTTTTGATTAAATAGCGGAATAGAAAATATGATCCCAAAAAAGTGTATGTATATCACACGTACACAACCACACTAGGCCCCAATTACTATTGTTTGTACCCCTAAAAGGCTAGGAGTAGGGGGGAGTATGGAACAGGCAGCACCCTCAAACCTTCAGAAGTATGAGATGAACCCCAACAACTTGGAAAGGTGGATCTCTCTCACACGTACCAACACAGACTATCCCCCAATTTAACTGATCCCCAGAGGTTTTTGATTAAATAGCGGAATAGAAAATATGATCCCAAAAAAGTGTATGTATATCACACGTACACAACCACACTAGGCCCCAATTACTATTGTTTGTACCCCTAAAAGGCTAGGAGTAGGGGGAGTATGGAACAGGCAGCACCCTCAAACCTTCAGAAGTATGAGATGAACCCCAACAACTTGGAAAGGTGGATCTCTCTCACACGTACCAACACAGACTATCCCCCAATTTAACTGATCCCCAGAGGTTTTTGATTAAATAGCGGAATAGAAAATATGATCCCAAAAAAGTGTATGTATATCACACGTACACAACCACACTAGGCCCCAATTACTATTGTTTGTACCCCTAAAAGGCTAGGAGTAGGGGGAGTATGGAACAGGCAGCACCCTCAAACCTTCAGAAGTATGAGATGAACCCCAACAACTTGGAAAGGTGGATCTCTCTCACACGTACCAACACAGACTATCCCCCAATTTAACTGATCCCCAGAGGTTTTTGATTAAATAGCGGAATAGAAAATATGATCCCAAAAAAGTGTATGTATATCACACGTACACAACCACACTAGGCCCCAATTACTATTGTTTGTACCCCTAAAAGGCTAGGAGTAGGGGGGAGTATGGAACAGGCAGCACCCTCAAACCTTCAGAAGTATGAGATGAACCCCAACAACTTGGAAAGGTGGATCTCTCTCACACGTACCAACACAGACTATCCCCCAATTTAACTGATCCCCAGAGGTTTTTGATTAAATAGCGGAATAGAAAATATGATCCCAAAAAAGTGTATGTATATCACACGTACACAACCACACTAGGCCCCAATTACTATTGTTTGTACCCCTAAAAGGCTAGGAGTAGGGGGGAGTATGGAACAGGCAGCACCCTCAAACCTTCAGAAGTATGAGATGAACCCCAACAACTTGGAAAGGTGGATCTCTCTCACACGTACCAACACAGACTATCCCCCAATTTAACTGATCCCCAGAGGTTTTTGATTAAATAGCGGAATAGAAAATATGATCCCAAAAAAGTGTATGTATATCACACGTACACAACCACACTAGGCCCCAATTACTATTGTTTGTACCCCTAAAAGGCTAGGAGTAGGGGGAGTATGGAACAGGCAGCACCCTCAAACCTTCAGAAGTATGAGATGAACCCCAACAACTTGGAAAGGTGGATCTCTCTCACACGTACCAACACAGACTATCCCCCAATTTAACTGATCCCCAGAGGTTTTTGATTAAATAGCGGAATAGAAAATATGATCCCAAAAAAGTGTATGTATATCACACGTACACAACCACACTAGGCCCCAATTACTATTGTTTGTACCCCTAAAAGGCTAGGAGTAGGGGGAGTATGGAACAGGCAGCACCCTCAAACCTTCAGAAGTATGAGATGAACCCCAACAACTTGGAAAGGTGGATCTCTCTCACACGTACCAACACAGACTATCCCCCAATTTAACTGATCCCCAAAGGTTTTTGATTAAATAGCGGAATAGAAAATATGATCCCAAAAAAGTGTATGTATATCACACGTACACAACCACACTAGGCCCCAATTACTATTGTTTGTACCCCTAAAAGGCTAGGAGTAGGGGGAGTATGGAACAGGCAGCACCCTCAAACCTTCAGAAGTATGAGATGAACCCCAACAACTTGGAAAGGTGGATCTCTCTCACACGTACCAACACAGACTATCCCCCAATTTAACTGATCCCCAGAGGTTTTTGATTAAATAGCGGAATAGAAAATATGATCCCAAAAAAGTGTATGTATATCACACGTACACAACCACACTAGGCCCCAATTACTATTGTTTGTACCCCTAAAAGGCTAGGAGTAGGGGGAGTATGGAACAGGCAGCACCCTCAAACCTTCAGAAGTATGAGATGAACCCCAACAACTTGGAAAGGTGGATCTCTCTCACACGTACCAACACAGACTATCCCCCAATTTAACTGATCCCCAAAGGTTTTTGATTAAATAGCGGAATAGAAAATATGATCCCAAAAAAGTGTATGTATATCACACGTACACAACCACACTAGGCCCCAATTACTATTGTTTGTACCCCTAAAAGGCTAGGAGTAGGGGGAGTATGGAACAGGCAGCACCCTCAAACCTTCAGAAGTATGAGATGAACCCCAACAACTTGGAAAGGTGGATCTCTCTCACACGTACCAACACAGACTATCCCCCAATTTAACTGATCCCCAGAGGTTTTTGATTAAATAGCGGAATAGAAAATATGATCCCAAAAAAGTGTATGTATATCACACGTACACAACCACACTAGGCCCCAATTACTATTGTTTGTACCCCTAAAAGGCTAGGAGTAGGGGGGAGTATGGAACAGGCAGCACCCTCAAACCTTCAGAAGTATGAGATGAACCCCAACAACTTGGAAAGGTGGATCTCTCTCACACGTACCAACACAGACTATCCCCCAATTTAACTGATCCCCAGAGGTTTTTGATTAAATAGCGGAATAGAAAATATGATCCCAAAAAAGTGTATGTATATCACACGTACACAACCACACTAGGCCCCAATTACTATTGTTTGTACCCCTAAAAGGCTAGGAGTAGGGGGAGTATGGAACAGGCAGCACCCTCAAACCTTCAGAAGTATGAGATGAACCCCAACAACTTGGAAAGGTGGATCTCTCTCACACGTACCAACACAGACTATCCCCCAATTTAACTGATCCCCAGAGGTTTTTGATTAAATAGCGGAATAGAAAATATGATCCCAAAAAAGTGTATGTATATCACACGTACACAACCACACTAGGCCCCAATTACTATTGTTTGTACCCCTAAAAGGCTAGGAGTAGGGGGAGTATGGAACAGGCAGCACCCTCAAACCTTCAGAAGTATGAGATGAACCCCAACAACTTGGAAAGGTGGATCTCTCTCACACGTACCAACACAGACTATCCCCCAATTTAACTGATCCCCAAAGGTTTTTGATTAAATAGCGGAATAGAAAATATGATCCCAAAAAAGTGTATGTATATCACACGTACACAACCACACTAGGCCCCAATTACTATTGTTTGTACCCCTAAAAGGCTAGGAGTAGGGGGAGTATGGAACAGGCAGCACCCTCAAACCTTCAGAAGTATGAGATGAACCCCAACAACTTGGAAAGGTGGATATCTCTCACACGTACCAACACAGACTATTCCCCAATTTAACTGATCCCCAGAGGTTTTTGATTAAATAGCGGAATAGAAAATATGATCCCAAAAAAGTGTATGTATATCACACGTACACAACCACACTAGGCCCCAATTACTATTGTTTGTACCCCTAAAAGGCTAGGAGTAGGGGGGAGTATGGAACAGGCAGCACCCTCAAACCTTCAGAAGTATGAGATGAACCCCAACAACTTGGAAAGGTGGATCTCTCTCACACGTACCAACACAGACTATCCCCCAATTTAACTGATCCCCAAAGGTTTTTGATTAAATAGCGGAATAGAAAATATGATCCCAAAAAAGTGTATGTATATCACACGTACACAACCACACTAGGCCCCAATTACTATTGTTTGTACCCCTAAAAGGCTAGATGAGGAGTAGGGGGAGTATGGAACAGGCAGCACCCTCAAACCTTCAGTATGAGATTGTGTTCACTGTACCCCACAAAGATTGAGTTCACTGCACCCCACAATGATTGTGTTCACTGCACCCCACAAAGATTGTGTTCACTGCACCTCACAAAGATTGTGTTCACTGTACCCCCCAAAGATTGTGTTCACTGCACCCCACAAAGATTCTGTTCACTGTACCCCACAAAGATTGTGTTCACTGCACCCCAAAAAGATTGTGTTCACTGCACCCCAAAAAGGATGTTGTTCACTGCACCCCAAAAAGGATGTTGTTCACTCCACCCCAAAAAGATTGTGTTCACTGCACCCCACAAAGATTGTGTTCACTGCACCCCAAAAAGATTGTGTTCACTGCACCCCAAAAATGATTTTGTTCACTGCACCCCAAAAAGGATTTTGTTCACTGCACCCCAAAAAGGATGTTGTTCACTCCACCCCAAAAAGATTGTGTTCACTGCACCCCAAAAAGATTGTGTTCACTGCACCCCACAAAGGATTTTGTTCACTGCACCCCAAAAAGATTGTGTTCACTGCACCCCAAAAAGGATGTTGTTCACTGCACCCCAAAAAGGATTTTGTTCACTGCACCCCAAAAAGATTGTGTTCACTGCACCCCACAAAGGATTTTGTTCACTGCACCCCACAAAGATTGTGTTCACTGCACACCAAAAAGGATTGTGTTCACTGCACCCCAAAAAGATTTTGTTCACTGCACCCCAAAAAGATTGTGTTCACTGCAGCCCAAAAAGATTGTGTTCACTGCAGCCCAAAAAGATTGTGTTCACTGCAGCCCAAAAAGATTGTGTTCACTGCAGCCCAAAAAGATTGTGTTCACTGCAGCCCAAAAAGATTGTGTTCACTGCAGCTCACACACAGAAAAATGGATGTGGATCACTGACACCTGCCTATCTCCAATCCCACACCACACAGCAATATCGATTGTAGTTTGTAGAACACAGTTTCCCTAAAATTCAGCAGACTCTGTCCCTAACAGGATTGAGAAGAGATCGTAGATCAGGATTGAGTGCAGATTCACCCCACCCCCCACACAGCAATATCGATTGTAGTTTGTAGAACACAGTTTCCCTAAAATTCAGCAGACTCTGTCCCTAACAGGATTGAGAAGAGATCGTAGATCAGGATTGAGTGCAGATTCACCCCACCCCCCACACAGCAATATCGATTGTAGTTTGTAGAACACAGTTTCCCTAAAATTCAGCAGACTCTGTCCCTAACAGGATTGAGAAGAGATCGTAGATCAGGATTGAGTGCAGATTCACCCCACCCCCCACACAGCAATATCGATTGTAGTTTGTAGAAGACACTGACCCTATATAATTCAGCAGACTCTATCCCTAAAATGCCTACAACTCGCCCTGCCTAAACACTCCGACCTGTCCCTCAATTCTATCCGGACACAAATGGTTTTTTCCTGCCTATCTTTCCCTAATCAGCAGCCAGCACGTTGATGTGTGCTCTGTCCCTGAATCTAAGCAGCATAATGACGCCGCTGCGGCTGCCTCGAACTTATAAAGACTTGGTCACATGCTTCAGACGGCCAATCACAGCTACTGAGACATTTGCAGGCATGGCTGGGATGGCTTAAGGCACACCAGTTAAACGATTGTTGATTGGCTGTTGAAAGCCCGCCATGAAAAGAGCGCCAAAGCATGCAAAACCCGGAAATAAAACGACCGAACACGGATTTTTACCCGAACATACAGTAAAGTGTCCGTGTCCGTGTTCGGGTACAAAAAATCCAATTATTCGGTACGAACACGAATAATACAGTCCGTGTTCGCTCAACACTACCTCTAACCATAAACATGTTGGTATTGTGAATAGTGTAAAGGGCTGAGAAGAGCTGGCAGGTGTTTATTTGTGTCTATGCCACCTGTGTAGTTATTGATAACATGAACGGCTGCTTGGTATCTTATGGTGTTGTAATTTTCCAGAACATCAACATCTTGGAATCATGGCACGTACCATGGGAAGCCTGTGGTGATGGGCTGTCTGGCGTCACAGGTGTGTATTCAAATGTTTACATTAATGATTTCTGGTTTGTGTAAGTTGGCATAAAATGTGTTATTTCACTCGTGATGTCGAAATTAAATGAAGTTCAGAATGAAGCAAACAGGCATTAAGATGTGATTTTCATAATGAAATGTCTTATCCTTTGTTTTATTTTTCCAGGAGTGGTACTGCTTGCGGGTGTAGGTGGTAGAAACCCACCTTGATGGACTCCACTCATCTTCTTTTGTGGTCAGTGGATATTTGGTAAGGCACATGGCCAATGACCAACATGAACACCCTGGAACTTCGAAAGTGGCTTGGAAGCTGACCAGCAACCTTGCCATGCCTGTCCCCTATGAGCTGGTAGAGGTGCAGAATGGATTCTGAACTCTGCCGGAAGTTGTGGAAGACATCAGAATCCCGTAGCCATGGAGCAAAGATCGTGGTCTGGCGCTGTAAAGGCACACGGACTGGAGAGTGACAATATTATTTTGCTGCATCCCTCCTTCTGCTGTCATTCTCAAATAAATAAAGACATTAGAATTGAACATGTGTTTTTTTGTTTTGTGTGGGTGCCTACAGACAAAAGGGCCATCCACACTGTAAGATTTAGAGAAGACTTTATCCTTCAGATTGACATTTTCTATGTAGTGCAAGGGCCTGCCTGATTGCATCCAAATTGAAAGTGTTGAGGTTTGAGCTTATATTATATGGTTTGGTTAAGTCTACAGGAAAAAGTCTAGACAAATTGTTAGTGTATGGCCCATTAAGCTGCCAAGGCCGGAGTTTTGCACTTTGCATGCTGCTTGTACTGGTTATGTGAGGGGTTGTAATGTAGAGTAGGGATGTGACAGTGTTGTGTTGAGGTGTGAGGCAAATGTAGTGTTGGACTATGAGGGTCTGTGTTGTTGAAATATGGAGAGAGTCCAATATCAGACACCTATGTTTATTGGTCAAGAAATTGTAAGAACCATGGTAAATATGTAAAGAATTGCATCTCGATAAAACTAGGACCACACTCATAAAATCAAAATTGTGTCACATTTTCATCCCCACAACTGACGTCCCCTCTGCGCAGAAGTCTAAAATTAAGGATATCCCTTGGTCGGACCACTCCATGGTTTCGCTTCGGCTTTCCTGCTCCTTGCCTCCCCGAGGCCCTTCGCCTTGGAGAATCAACGAGTCCATCCTGAGCGACCCCGCTATTTGTTCCCAGGTAGAGGCGGCACTCCGCGACTACTTCACGCTCAATGATATTCCTGATACGTCCCCCTCTACCCTCTGGGGGGCCCATAAGGCGGTTATCAGGGGCTACCTCATTCAACTGGGGGCGAAAATTAAAAAAGAAAGACTGGTCGACATTGCCCGTTTGGAGAAGGAATATGATCATCTCCGTAGAGCCCATAAGAGATCCCCTAACCCTACCTCGTTGGCAGAACTTGATGCGGTTAAGCTATCATTGAACCTAGCCCTGACTTCTAGGGCAGAGAAGGCCCTTAGGTGGCAAAATGCTCGCTCTTATGCTTCCCGGGACAAATTGGGCACGCAATTAGCGCTGAGACTATCCCCCAAATTTCGAGCGATCTCCATGCCTAAGATTAAGTCCCCCTCTGGCGTTCTCTCGAGTAACCCCGATTCCATCATGGACTCCTTCCACTCCTTCTATTCACATCTCTATGCGGCCCCTGCCCCCCACAAGGGGAATGATCCTGAATCGTTCTTGAAAGATGTACCTCTTCCCCGCCTCTCAGCTACACATAGTTCCCTTATGGAAGCCCCTATTGATGAACAGGAGGTGTTGGATGTTATCAAGAACCTTCGGCCCAATTCTGCCCCAGGCCCTGACGGCTTTTCAAATTCTTATTACAAGACCTTTGTATCGGTCCTATCTCCTTATCTGGTCCGGTTCTTTAATGCCCTCAGGGGCGGAGCTAGCCTTGAAGAAGTTTCTAATAAAGCTTACATTTCGGTTATCCCCAAGCCTGGGAAGGACCCCTCAGAGGTGGACAATTACAGGCCAATTTCGCTTATTAATAATGATCTCAAGATCCTGACCAAAATTTTCGCTAATCGTTTCTCCAGCTTTATTGCCAAATACATTCATAAGGATCAGGTGGGGTTCATTCCAGGTAGGCAGGGACCTGACCAGGTAAGGAGGGTGATTGATGTCATCTCTTTGTTAAACTCTGGGTGGGATGGTGGCCCTCCCCAACATGGTTTTCTTCTGTCCCTAGATCTACAAAAGGCCTTTGACTCCCTCTCTTGGCCGTTCCTCTTCCGCACTCTAGAATGTTGGGGCTTTGGCCCCTCTTTCCTCACCACTCTTCAGGCCCTTTACTCTCACCCAGTGGCTCAGGTTCGGATGCAGGGTTACTACTCGGCGAACATACCCATCCGGAGAGGCACGAGACAGGGATGCCCCCTTTCCCCGCTCCTTTTTGCGGTGGCTCTTGAATCCTTGGCAACAGCCATCCGCCTTCATCCGGATATTCATGGCATACAATGCGGACCCGCAACCCACAAATGCGCGCTGTTTGCAGACGACATTATGCTTTTTGTCACCTCCCCATTGATCTCTCTCCCCAATATCGTCTCCCTCCTAGATGCCTTTGGGGCAGCCTCAGGTTTACGAGTAAACATGTCCAAATCTCTTGCCCTTAATTTAAACCTCTCCTCTTCCCTTGTGGATCGGCTGAAGGACCACTTCCCTTTCTCCTGGCACTCGGATTTCATCCCCTACCTAGGGGTGTCGTTAACCCCTACTATAGACAAACTCTACCCATCCAATTACCCGCCCATGTTCCGACGACTGAAGCGGGATCTCTCGGATTGGTCTCGCTATCGCATCTCCTGGTTAGGGAAAATCAATGCTGTTAAAATGACTCTTTTACCGCGTATTCTCTATTTATTCCGATCTCTCCCGATCCCTGTGCGTAAATCCCATGTTCAGAGTTTACAAGGCCACATCTTTAAATTTATCTGGGGACGGAAGGGACATAGAATTAACAAACATACACTTCTACGCTCCAGGAGACAGGGGGGATTGGGTGTCCCGGACCTCTGGAATTACTATCTAGCAGCTCAACTAACACAGTTCTCCGTTATCTACTCCAGGGGTGGAAAGCCCGACTGGTGCCATATAGAACGTCAGGCTGTCCCCCGACACACTATCGATTACTTACTGTGGTGCCCAGCCTCCTCCCGCCCCCCAGTATTATCTCCTACCCTATCACATTCTTTCTCCATTTGTGATCGCATACATAAATCGCATAAAGTGACTTCACATTGGGCTCCACTCACTCACTTATTCCATAACCCGGCCTTCCCTCCTGGGGAAAACATAGGGGCATTTAAATGGTGGACTGACAAAGGCATGTATAGAATCGGACACTTTGTAGATAGCTCTGGTCCTATAACCTTATCACATTGTACTTCCAAGTTGGGGATGCCGCCTGTAGAGAGGTTCCGTCTGACTCAAATTTCACACTTTATTAACTCCATCAAGTCCAAATCTCCTGCTCCCCTTCGGGCATCGCTTTATGAGCAATGGTGTGCCCAAATTACTGATGTTAAGGGGGGTATCTCCCTCATTTACGCACTTCTAAACGACACCCAATATAAACCAGCCTACATGCTCAAATGGGAACAGGACCTCAATATAGACTGGAACCTACCTGACTGGCACGCATGTGTTGGGCGTTCTTTCCGGGGTATTCACAATGTTGGTCTCATGGAAGCTAACCTAAAAGTGCTCATGAGGTGGTATATGGTGCCCGCTAGGCTGGCCACCATCTATCCCTCCATGCAACCCACCTGCTTTCGTGACTGCAACCTGATGGGTACTATTCTACACATTTTTTGGGAATGCCCCAAACTGCGTTCGTTTTGGGGGCGCATTTATAGTATAATAAGGCGAATTACTGGTCTTATAGTACACCCGTCCCCTACGCATGCTCTCTTAGGTCAGCGCATTCCTAATGTTCCCAAACACACTCAGGCCCTCGTTTTCTACATTTTCCTCGGTGCCAAAATGGCGATAGCCAGGCAATGGAAAAAACCTTCTGTTCCGCTCTATTTAGCTAAGCGCAAGATCTCATGGATAATGGCGCAGGAGAAGATGTATAGTATTCTTGATGACTCCAGAACGAAATTTGAACGGATCTGGGAACCCTGGGCGGCCTACGTTCATGTTACCATTTAGCCGAGGTGAGACCGCTGGAGCCCTCTACCCCCTCTTGCTCTCCCTCCTGTTATCTTTTCTCTGTCTTTGCTTTTTGTCAGCTTCCTTTTCTGTCACCTCTACCCTCTTCTTTTTCTTTCTTTTCCTTCTTACTGCTCTCCCATTGGTACTGCTGTACTCATAGTGTTTTGTCGATGACTATACCTGGGGGGGGGGGGTCTCTGGGTTTGGGCCCAGAGCCCCTGCCAATGACTTAAAATGGGTTTTTGAATTGTTAGAATTTTCTCTTTTACTATTCTTATTTACAATTTGGAATACGGGTCCCTTGCTAGGTTGGCTTGGGACTGGGAATTGCATGCCTCTGTCCAGTTCTCCTTTGCAGTTCTCGTGTTTGGGATACCACATGGTTTACTATTAGAGGTTGGGCGCGCCTCCTCCGGGACACAGTTTGCTCCCTTTAGGGGTGTCTCGAGGGTGGCGCCCTACCGTTGTGGGGGTTGCTCCCATCACCTATTAGCTGGTACCCTCCCTTTTTTTTTTTTTTCTTTTCCTTGTCTAGGTTTTCTGGATCGAGGCATGGTCCCATTTGCTCTGAATCACTACTGGATACTATATATATGAGCTTAGTTTGCTACATACCCACCACACTATGCTGTTCTACCTGTATCCATTAGCCTTTTTAGTGATTCAGTTTTCATTCCTGTACCATTTTTGCATTTGTCTGTACTTGTTATTCTTGAATAAAAATTTATTGAAAATAAAATCAAAATTGTGTTGTTTCCATTGATGTGCTTGAAATTTGGGTAGGACACCCCCCCCCCCCCCAAATTCAAGATAGTTAAAAAAAACTGTTAAAAAAAATGAGAGTGAAAAGAGATCCCAAGTGTAGTGATGTGATTTGAACCCATGACGTTGTTAACTGCAGTGAAGTTGCAAAGCACTTAGCTATTGTGCAGAATAAAGCTGTATGGTGGAAAAAAAGGAGTGTGTTAAGGCTAAAAAGCACATATAGCTAAAGAACTAAACATTGTATGGAATGTGGGAAGAAGACCATGGTAAAATTGTGAGGTTTCATCTTGCCCTGAAGTAGGGTAGGGGTTTGGTCACTTGCCTTTGGTACTTTCAATCATAAGATCGATTTGACACACAGACAAGATCAAAAAAACACTTAAAATGGTGTAAGCTTGCAAGCGCTTCTGAGTGTAACATTATTTAGCAATATATATGATGTAATCCGTTACATTTTAGCAATATAAACAAAAAAAGAAAATAAAAAAAGTAGGTGGAGATGGTAAGCCTCGAACCTACAGCAGAGGGAGATGAATTACAGACGTGTGATGTGTGCACTAATCCACTAGCCCACATCGCTATGTGAAACTGCTATAAGCACGAAGACATAAGTTTGCGAATTGGCGAAGCCGCGATCGTAAGTGAATCCCGCTGACGGCGGAATTCATTATTGCTGTTTCACTAGCCAATTCGCCGCAGCGCCAGTTAATTGATTTGAACGCGGCGAAACTGAAACACGTCATAGATGTTTGAAGCTGCAGTTTCTTTAAATCCGGCCCATAGTGTCGCAGGTCAACAGACAGTATAAACTGCTGTTGAGGTGGGGAACAATAGTCTGGATACGATCCCAAGTTAGGCATGGGACGGCTCCGCACTGGGGATCAGCAGAGCATGTGTAGTAAATGGCGGTGGGTGCCGCAATCAGTGAGACAGAGAGGGTCATTAGGTATATTAAAGTGGTAGCCTGAGGTGGGTAATATCGAATACCTAACAATAAACAAGTTTCAAACAGTGTATTAGACATAAAAAAAAGAAAAAAAAAAAGAGAAAAAAAGAACCTGAAGTGTAGTACAGCGTAAACACAGGGGAGAAAGCTGGTAACAATAGCTGTAACAGATAGGTTGTATCCTGGGAAGAGGACAACAAGGTCAACATCTTAGCTTGCCTGTGCATGAAGTTAACAGTTAGTGAATTAACGGTAGGTACTCTCGAGCCGATTCAGTCCCCTGTCCCCGTTTATGTGGCCTAATGGGAAGTCAGGGTCGGTCTGTGTCAGTCTCGGGAGTGGTGTCTGGAGGGGAATTGTTAGTGTCCACAAGCTTAGTTAAAAAGGGGGAGATGTTGGTTTGGAAGGGAGATTGTAGGTATTCCGGGAGGTGAGGAAGGCGATTATATCGTGGGGAGCAGCATCAGTCTGGTCAGGCGGTATGAGTTGTATAGGTAGGGGGAGGTAGTCACAGGAAACCGTAGGATGAGAGGGGGAGTGGGGAATGAGGGTCCTGGGGAGGAGGTATAGTCGTCATTAATGAGGAGGAGGGAGGGGGATTAGGAGGGACCGCGACCAACAGTTCAGTGTCCAGAGCTACTCATCATACCATAAATAACATTCCTATGAAATACAGCATCTCAATCTCTTTTGTCATCAAGGTGTGGTCGTAGCAAGAATACATGCAAAGTTTAGGCAGTTTAAGGCAAATCAAAGCAACTCATCTCCCTTTCCCCCCATGTAATAGCAAATACTGACAAAATAAAGGCGGCATAAGCTAATGACAAGACAGCATGTAGGTTAAACAATAAATAACTAGAATAATCGTAATGGGAAACCTGTAGCAGCCAGTGGTGATGTATGGAAAATGCCATCCATGGGGCTCGCAGTGAACACCGAGGTTCGTGGAGCAATGTCAGGTAGGTTAGTAGTTCTGAGTCCTCAGAAGCGCTGAATCGAGATGATAAAACCTGTGGAGAATCAAGGGGAGAGGAAAACAAGGGGGGATATCGGGGGGAATGGGGATCAGTGACACATCCGTGGGCGATGTATAGGAGGGATCGAATGACCAAGAAGGGGGGGAGGGGGGTGAAATGTTGACATCAGAGTCTATGGAGCAGTCTAAATCAGTAAGGGTGTCGGCTGCCAACTGACAGAGGAAAATGGATCACAAGGGGCAGCGAGGACTGGGGGTTGTAGCTGGATAGATTCACAATGACAAAGTCCAGAGCAGGGGGGTATGAGGTGTATGGGGGGGTAGGACCAAGGGGGGAATGGGACAAGAGTACCTTTAAGGAAGTTTCAGTCAGGCATCAGCGATCAGCTAGAGAGTTCAGAGCTTCAACTTCTCCCGTTGGCGGGCTGGCGATCGAAGAGGACTTGAGCGACGATCATCTCTGGAGCGCATGGGAGTAGCATCGTGGTTCGAATGGCGTCTTCTGCGTTGTCTGCTTCTCTGTGCTTTAGGGGTATTGGAGGCGGTAACTGAGATCCAGGGGTCTGGTGTGTAGAACTCTCCATACCAGTCGGGCAGGTCCATCACAGGAATGTCAAAGGCATCGCAGAAAGCAGGTATGTCATCAGGGATTTTTAAGGATGCGGACCTGCCCCGAAAGGTGGCAAAGAGGCAAAATGGAAAGCGCCACCTGTATGTGATACCTCTGGTGCGGAGAGCTTCTAGTAGGGGGCGTAGGGCTCTGCGATTTTGCAGAGTGATGGGCGAGAGGTCCTGGAAGAGTTTCAGCTCAGTCCCCTCAAACTGTACGCGATCCCGGCCCCTCGCTTTTCTGAGAATTGCTTCTTTAAGGGGGTAACTCACCAGGCAGCAGATCACATCGCGAGGTGGATCGGAGTCTCCCGCTCGGGGGCGCAGGGCCCGTGTGCTCTCTCGAAATCGATCGGGGTGTCCGCCGGTCTCTCGAGGAGGTCGTTGAAGATCGTTGTTAGCGAGGTGGTCAAGTCGGGGGGTTCCACAGACTCCGGGAGGCCCCGCAAGCGGATATTATGCCTCCTTCCCCGATTGTCCAGATCCTCAAGGTGGCGGTTTATCTCGATGAGGTGGGATGTGTACAGGTCCGTGCCCCTCTGGAGCTGCTTGATGGCGGCCGCATGAGTGGCAGAGGCCTTCTCCGTGACGTCCAGTCTGGCGGTCACTGAGCGTAGTTCTGCAGTGAGTTCCGATATAGCAGAGCCCAAGGTGGATTTAATGTCCGCGGCCACATTTTGAAGATCCGTGAGGCTCGGAAGGGGTACTGCGGTGGTCGGCTGAGCCTGGGATCCGGAGGCGATAGAGGGTTGCGCCATGGGAGAGCTGGGCGCGGGAGCCGGGGAGGCCGCACGCTGGCTGTTCTTCTGCGTGCGGAAGATGGCTGGGATGTTTCCCGTGAGTTGGGTCTCCTGATCAGGCATCGCCCGGCTGGCTGAGGCACTGCGACCCGATCTGAGCATGATTTGGAGGTTGAAGGCACCCGAAAAAGCGTTTAGTAGATCCCCAGTGCGTGGAGCCGAGCTAACATGCGGCCATTCGAGTCCGGTGCCAAACATGATCACTTTTTTACCATACTATTTCATATCACCAACATGTTCTGCAATGTTTTTATATACTACATTCTGCTTGCAACAGTCTCTGACTTAAAGCTGAATTCCAGGTGGACAGATAACTATAGAGATAAAGGACATGAATGAGAACTGCTTTACTTGCCAATGGATTTGTATTTACAGTATGTCAATCTAATCTTGTGATTTACATAGCTCTGCTCCACAGCCCAGCCCTCTCTACCAGAAGAAGGCATCTGACCTTTCTCCACTGGAATTTCATATTAATGTACATGTCCCCCAAACACCTCAAAAAACTGATTGTCTACTTTTACTGCTTCTCTCGTCTCCTTTCTGAGAATTTAAAAGAAAACTGCTGGCAGTTTATAGTGCAGTTTGGAGACGACAGTCTTTTTCAAGCCCTAACATATGTCTTCTATTGCATCCATCGTGATTCTAATATTGTACACTGCACAAGCCCTGAAAAAGATGAAGGGGGGGGTTGTCTTTCACCTGAAATGACTTGGCTGTATTTGATGAAAAGAAAAAAAAAACCTTTTAAAGGACCTTTTAGTGATATAAACTTTTTTATTTGTGACTCCTCAATACCCTCTCCAGAGTTGGTATGGAATATACCTCTGGCGCTGGCCCTGTGCTTTCTCTCCACTACTGTCACTTCTAAACACAGAAGCTCGGCTTCTATATTTAGAAGTGACAGCACTCCTCTCCGAGCTGCTGCCCCAAACCCAACCCGGGTGCAGCTGGTGTACACTACAGAGGGGGTGCAAATGGCATCACTAATGCTGGCCATCCAGGCATTGCATCATTGTCATTGTCAGCACCCACAGCATCTCTCGCCGCCACCTGCCCTGTTACACTAGAGCCCGGGAAAGCTTCTGCTAGGCTCCTTGGCTCGGTAACTCAGGAACAAGTGGTAGCAGAAATACAGACTCAGCAGGAAAGGCAAGAGCCAAGATATTGGCTGGAGAGAGCACAATAATCTGGCAAACAGAAGGTGCAAAGGCATGGCTTAAATAGGAAGTTCATGGGAGGAGCAAGGAGTTAAGGTTTAGCAGAAACAGGGCACAAAGCAGGATTGTCTAATGGACCAGAGAGTGTGCTGTCCAGTATCTTAGGTGACTCAGCAAGAAGAGACATTGCCAGACACAGCAGAGGTCGCTGGCTCACTTCCAGGTTCTGACAGGGGCATTCTTTTAAGGATAGTGCATATTTTGGAGAGGGAGAGAGGACAACTGGTTCACAAAAAAACGTGAAAGTGGCCAGCTACATAAACTAGAACACCCAGGGGCCTTCAACACCATCTGTCTTCCACATATAATGCCATTTTAACATCTCTTCTCCAAGGATGTGACAACTAATGCTTTCAGCCATGTAAATCGAAGGAATAACTCCCATGTAAACCTCCCGACACCAAAACTGAGATTATGTAACTGAAACAGGGTAGCCCCACAACCTTTATATCTGCCATTCTGTTTATGGCCAACCAAAATCAACCATGACAAATTCCATAGTGATCAGATTAAGGTATGAATATAAATAGCAAAAAAACAAAACAAACTACCAAGAGCGTGCCATAATCCAAGTAAACAGACAAAAAATAGGGGAAAAACCTGGTTGTGGAAAACAACTGAGCAAAATGGTGTACTTTAAAGGTACATCATAAGATAGGCTTGGACACAAGATTATATAAAAAAAGAAAAATGATATAAAATAAGTATTTATTAAATTCAATTTTAAAATCAAATTGATTTTAAAATTGAATTTAAGAAATGCTTATTTTATATAATTTTGTGTCCAAGCCTATCTTATAATGTGCCTTTAAAGTCCACCATTTTGCTCAGTTGTTTTCCACAACTGTGTTTTCCCCCTTTTTTTTGTATGAATATAAATGTTGGGGTATTTTACTGACACTCATTAGAACTGAAGAAATGGCTTTCATAATCCAAAAAATGTCTTCAACATTACAGAACAGGTCGAGTTGAATGTGATTAATTACTACTAGCTATACTATGACCTGAAAAATAAGAACATTTGCAGATCAGCAGTTTTTTTCACAAATCTTTACTAACTTTGAATCAGCCAAAATCTGAGTCAGATCTCAAACTTGGTGGAACAATTTGCTCACCTCTAGCAAACAGACAAAAGTCAACAATCAAAAAAATGGACAGGACCAGCGGGATACAGCAAGGTTAGGATAGGAATCATGAAATAAGCCAAAGGCAGGTAATAAATACAGTATACTTGAAGAAGTGAAGAATGCACAATAAATATACTGTATGTCATAGAGACAAAATTTGAACATGGGCATAACTTCTTCTATAGCTCCATGGTTTATATACAGTACCTTTCACAATTAGGACAATGTCACACTGCTAGTCTTTTAAAGTATTGTAACAAAAGGACCTTTTTTAAAGAATAAGTTCACCTTTGGGAACATATTACGTGTTGCACCCATTATTAGGGTGTTGCAGCAGCTGCCAAAATCCCCCCATCACCCCCTGTTACACAAGTAAAAGGAGAAGTTTTCCACACTAGCTGTCAGTTTTTGAAGTCAGCACACACACCCACATGGCTGTGTCATTCTGTGAATGAATGAACTACAAGTACTGACATCCTTTGCGGATGTTGGCTTGTAGTTCTCAATTAACTACAATGGCGCTGTGTTCATTGATTCTTCCTGTCATGTTATCTGCATGTATGTAATGTGCAGGCACACAGATTCTGACAGTGTGCATGAGACCTGAATGGCACCAGCAATCTGCTGATCTCTGGTGCAATGCTTTACAGGCTCCAAAAAAAATTGCATTTATAATTTTTTTAAAAATGTGAACTTATCCTTTAATACCATAAACACTGTCTCATCATAATGTTTTTTACACTGTTGAGAAAAATTGTATAATAATAATAATAACAAGTGATAATGCTCAGAAATGCAATGTGACATGGCCAGGGTAAATGCTAGTTAATCACTACTGAAAGCATTCAATATAATAAAATCAATAAGTGTTCAATAGAATATAACTCAATTATGAGACGCAGAAAAAAAAGCGTTCATCTGACCTTGTGCTTAGAGTCATCTTTTCTTACCATGTATCTCACTACAGCTAAAGCAAGTCTGACTGACAATGATGCATTCTCAAATTCTTCTAAATCAGTGCAGTGACCACGAGTGTTATTATTTAATTAATCCATTACTGAATTATTCTATCATTGCTATTCTGCTCTACATCAATACTTTGTTTTATAAATGTTATTCATTTTAATTTTCTCCCTGCCCTTTCCTTGGGTTAGCTAGATAGCTACACTGAATCTGTTTGGTTATTAATTAAGGAGACTTTGATGGGATTAACAAAATTGTTTAATTTGTATGGCATTAGTGCTTTTTGAAGTGGTGTTTGAAAGTGGCCTAATCACCAATTTGTCTTCATAAGCCGCTGTTTCTAAGAATACCATAAAAGTTCTGATAGAAGTTAGTTGCGTTGATTATTTTTTCACCTTGACGCCTGATCTTTATTCTACAGTCTGTGTAATAAAGCCTATTTTAATGGATCTAAAGGACCCATGGGTGAGATGTATTTACTTAACAAAAGGTTGAGCTTGGTATCATGGATTACATTTTACTGATTTCTGGTTGCATACTTCTACCTGCAATAAACATAAAATATAGGTACCAAATATGAGGCGTCAACAGTGAAATATTGTTTTTATTTTTAACCCTTTAATGACCTGGATATGTGGATATGTTGTATTGAGGGGTTTAAGCTCATTAAAAATCACTTGATTTGTGTTGGCTAAATTATTGTATTTTTATTTCTTTAAGCTTTAATGACATTATGTTAATAGATTGTTTGCTATTACCATGTAGCAATCATGTATTGTTAACTGCTTCATGAGTCTGAGTGAGTCACAGGCAGAGTGATATCAAATGCACTCTGCCTGTGAGGAGACTGGCCGAGATACAGGAAGCATCGCCTCTATCTTCCTTCAGTGCGGTGCCGCTCCTGAGTCTCTAGCCAGCATTTCCCGCCAGCAGTACCAGCCAGCACTACCAGCCTGAGCCAGCAGCACCCACAGCAGTACCAGCCAGCAGTACCGACCTGAGCCAGCAGTACCCACAGCAGTACCAGCCTGAGCCAGCAGCACCAGCCAGCAGTACCAGCCAGCAGTGTACCAGCCTGAGCCAGCAGTATCCACAGCAGTACCAGCCAGCAGTAAAAAACAGCAGTACCAGCCTGAGCCAACAGTACCCACATCAGTACAAGCCAGCAGTACCAGCCTGAAACAGCAGTACCAGCCTGAGACAGCAGTACCAGCCAGCAGTACAAGCCAACACTACCAGCCTAAGCCAGCAGTACCCACAGCAGTACCAGCCAGCAGTACCAACCTGAGCCAGCAGTACTCACATCAGTACCAGCCAGCAGTACCAGCCTGAGCCAGCAGCACCAGCCAGCAGTACCAGCCTGCAGTGCACTAGCCTGAGCCAGCAGTATCCACAGCCGTACCAGCCAGCAGTACCAACCAGCAATAACAGCATGAGCCAGCAGTACCCACATCAGTACCAGCCAGTAGTACCAGCCTGAGACAGCAGTACCAGCCAGCAGTACCCACAGCAGTACAAGCCAGCAGTACCCACAGAAGTACCGGCAGGAGTACCCACAGCACAGTACCAGCCAGCAGTACCCACAGCAGTACCAGCCAGCAGTACCAGCCTGTGACAGCAGTACCCACAGCAGTACCAGCCAGCAGTACCAGACAGCAGTACCCACAGCATTACCAGCCAGCAGTACCCACCGCACAGCACCAGCCAGCAGTACCAGCCTGAGCCAAGACTACCCACATCAGTAACAGCCAGCAATACCAGCCTGAGAAAGCAGTACCAGCCAGCAGCACCCACAGCAGTACAAGCCAGCACTACTAGCCTGAGCCAGCAGTACCCACAGCAGTACCAGCCAGCAGTACCAGCCTGAGCCGGCAGCACCAGCCAGCAGTACCAGCCAGCAGTGTACCAGCCTGAGACAGCAGTATCCACAGCCGTACCAGCCAGCAGTACCAACCAGCAATACCAGCATGAGCCAGCAGTACCCACATCAGTACCAGCCAGCAGTACCAGCCTGAGACAGCAGTACCAGCCAGCAGTACCCACAGCAGTACAAGCCAGCAGTACCAGTCAGCAGTACCCACAAAAGTACCAGCCAGCAGTACCCACAGCACAGTACCAGCCAGCAGTACTCACAGCAGTACCAGCCAGCAGTACCCACAGCAGTACCAGCCAGCAGTACCAGCCTGTGACAGCAGTACCCACAGCAGTACCAGCCAGCAGTACCAGGCAGCAGTACCCACAGCATTACCAGCCAACAGTACCCACAGCACAGCACCAGCCAGCAGTACCAGCCTGAGCTAGCAGTACCCACAGCAGTACCAGCCAGCAGTAACAACAGCAGTACCAGCCAGCAGTACCCACAGCAGTACCAGCCAGCAGTACCCACCAGCAGTTCCAGCCAGCAGTACCCACCAGCAGTACCAGCCAGCCAGCATTTGCGACCAGCAGTACCATCCAGCAGTAACCACCAGCAGTACCATCCAGCTGTACCCACCAGCAGTTCCAGCCAGCAGTACCCACCAGCAGTACCAGCCAGCAGTACCCACCAGCAGTATCGGCCAGCAGTACCAGCCAGAAGTACCCCCCAGCAGTACCCACCAGCAGTACCAGCCAGCAGTACCAGCCAGCAGTACCAGCCAGCTGTGCCCACCAGCAGTACCAGCCAGAAGTACCCACCAGCAGTACCCTCCAGCAGTACCCACCAGCAGTACCAGCCTGCAGTACCAGCCAGCAGTACCCACCAGCAGTACCGACCAGCAGTTCTTTTCAAAACTTACCACTGCAAAGAGTCGACTGCGCTCCACACTAACCAACGTAAACCTGGAAAATCAGTTGTGAGTAGCAACATCATTAATACCAGCTAACATCACACACCTCACCAAAGAGAAGCAGTTCCAGTCATCAAATTAGTGGTGAGTTATTTAAATGTTTGACCAAATATAACAGGCTAATTTTTAAGTTGATAATTTTGTATGGCCCCCAAATGATGTTATAAATACCCAAAAGGTTCCCCATCCCTCATTTAGCTGTATATTCCTTGCTATTAACATGACCTACCACCAAAGAACAACCCAAATTAAGTTTTCTTGCTGCTGACTATCACAAAGATACCACATATGTGTACATTATTTGTTGTTTGTACCCATAATAGGGCCCAGAAACAATAGTGTACATTTTACTTTTTATCCTTCCAAAGACATACCGACACTGACACTATTTTCCACTGATATTAAATTATTCTTTTTTTTAATCATACCTAAAATACATTGATCCTTACCTTTGACCTTGTACCATAACCTTGACCTTTGACCCCAACTGTAATCCTAATCCTGACACTGACCTAGATCAAACCCTGATTTACCTTTTTTTTTTCTTTTCTTTTTTTTTTACACACATTTGTTTTTATTTACATTTTTCTCCTCTAGCAGGAGAAAAAAGATACAATGTATCATTTTCTCCATTCAAGAGCAGGAAAAAAATAACACAGGGCACAGTCATTGGTCACTGGGATATCTAATCAAAGGCTATCTCAGCAATCAGGTAATCTGGAACTAGGCTTTCTGTTTCCTGATTGTTAGTACAGGACTCGGGGCTGTTGGTGAGCAGTACAGGACCCAGGGCTCTCGGTGAGTGCGCTCCCAGAACAAAGACATGTATGCATATCTGTAAGGCCGCATACTGTATATGTGTACATGTGGTGGGAAGAGGTTAATTAAAATAGGAAAAGGTGTTTTTCTTTTGGCATTTGTGATTTTATTACACCTTGAAATTTTTTATTTTAACTTTAATAAATGTTTGTTGTCATGTTCGGGCTTCCGACACAGAATGCTCCAAAGAAGCGTGCTGTAGAAGAGAATTGCTTACACAATATTTATTTACCATAAAGGTAGTGACGTGAGGAGTGACACCATGGTTCATCCTGTCAGTAAGGAGGCTTAGGCAGAGCTGTTGCAACTCTGTCCTTACAGTTATAGGGATTTAATGCTGGCTAATTGCAGCTAGCAATAGATCGCTGTGAAGTGATGCTGCACAGCTGCATGGGGGCCTGGATCCCACTGACCAGATCCAGAAAACCCCATGAAGTAAAAAAATGAATTTCACATATATATGTACACTGTAGCTACAGTGCTCAGCAGAAAACCTTTACTTTCCTTTCAGAATCAACATTTTCTATGGGACACCATAGTACAAAATGTGTTAATTTTTTAAGATTTGTTATTTTGCACACACAAAAAGTATTTTTCCTAACAAATTCTTTCTAAACCATATTGCAAAAATGAATGCACCCCAATGAAAGTCTTAGAAGCAAAGCTACATTTTAGACAACAATATCTTAATTACCAAGAATTAAACTACAGGTGAGTCTAATTATTCATTAAACAGGTGTTTAGTATACAGTTGCTTATAAAAAGGCATCATAGAGTTGCTTATATAAAGGCATAGGTTAACAAAGAAAATCCCTTCCCATTTCATGCTGTCAGCAATGGTACCACATGGAAGAGAAATGTCACAAGGCTTGAGGAAAAAACAAAATTCTTTACACAAGAAAGGTGAAGTCTACAAGAAGATCAGCAAAGCATTACTTATCAGTCAGAATACTGTAGCAAAAGTGATACAAAAATTTAACAAAGATGGAACTGCAGCCATCTCACAGAGCCGTCCAAGTTGTGCATGGAAGTTAACACCTCGACAGGAGCGTCCTCTAATGAGAAGGGTTGAAGAAAATTGCCATGCAAGTTCACTGCAGTAAGCTAAAGAAGTAGAAAGCCAAACTGGGGTGATTGTTTCCCGTGACACAAATAGTGTACACTGCAGGGAAATGGAATGAATGGGTGTCGTCCAGGAAAGAAGCCTCTCCTAAAGCCCATGCACAAAAAAGCCCACCTAGAATTTGCCAGGGCCCGTGCTAAAAAAGAAGAAGACTTCTGGGACTTTGTACTCTGGAGTGATGAGACTAAGATAAATGTTTTTAGAACTGATGGCTTCAAAAATGTATAGTTTCGCAAAGGTTAGGAGTAGAAAGAAAAATGCATTGTGCCTACAGTGAAACATGGTGTTGGTAGTATCCTTCTGTGGGGCTGCATGAGTGCTGCTGGTGTCAGGGAGCTGAATTTCATTGATGGTATCATGAATTCACAGATGTACTGCTCTATATTGAAAGAGAAGATGCTACCATCACTCCTTGCCCTTGGTCATTGTGCACTTTTCCAACATGACAATGATCCAAAACACACATCTAAGGCCACTGTTGCATTTCTCAAGAAGAAGAGTGTGAAAGTGATTCAGTGGCCAAGTATGTCTCCTGATCCAAACCCAATCAGGGAACACCTAACAGGAATTCTGAAGAGACAAGTTGAGCATCACTCTCCATGCAGCATCCAGACTCTAAAAGAGGTTGTTCTTGAAGAGTGGAAAAAGATAGATGTTGCAATCTGTCACCAACTTGTTCATTTCATACCCTTGGTGCTGTCCTTACAAATCATGGAGGTCATACAAAATACTAACAAAAAAGATAAAAGCAGCGCCAATCAGAAGGTAATTAAATAATAAAAAGTCCCAACAGGCAATATGAATAATGTCCAAACAATCCTTATAGTAGAGGAAAAGAGGCTTCAAGCAGGATCCCAATCACCAGTGGCATAATATCAGTTGAATGAACACCCAAAAAGTGACAGCCAGAGGAAACTCTTACCAAATGCAATTGACCCTCATACAGAGAAGTAAAAAAAAGCAGATTGCAAGCAGGACAACGGGATCCCTCCAGATGACTGAAATAGACTTTCCTGAGCAGATATCAGAACTGTATGACAATACCAGTATGTTTCCTTCAGGCTGTATATCAGTACCACTTATATAGCCTCCGCTCCCCCAGTCTCAGTTTACCTCAGAGTAAATGGACAGATACATGGTGCAGATGGCATAGGACTTGCAATTATTATTAAAAGTAAGGGTTACACTCACATGGAAACGATGAATAACAGCATAAATAAGTAAAAAGCCGCGGCATGTAGCGTGCTTAACGTCCGGTGTCCACTTCCGCCTTACGCGTATCGTCAAAAGGAAATGACATCATCAGAGGCGTTAGATACTAGTTTTTGTTGTGAGGTGTATTCATTTTTGCATAAACTAATTTGAGTAAAATTGGATATTTTTGTAATCTTAGTTATAATATTAACCTTACTTTCATGTAATAAGCTAAACAAATGTTCTAAAAAAACTCAGTTTTTTCAATAATTTGGAAATTGTTCCTGTGTTTATTGAGATATTGATTAAAATCATCTTACTTTTCAAAAGGGGTGTACTCATTTATTCTTAGCGCTGTATATATATATATATATGCATACTGTATGTACCTCTTCCTATAAATTTAAATGTCGAAACAATAATGTTGGATGATCTGCGTATACTCTGCATCAAGCATATGTGAGTGAATGCAGTGTTATTTACATTTTTAGTGATTGCAAACCTAGGATAAAGTTGGCGTCATGGCAATGTGTGCCCTCGACAACCCAACTTAATCTCATCTTAATGTTAAACTAACAATTTTATGCAAACTAATTTTTTCCCTGCATTCATCACAATGTAGCATTGAAAGGGGAATAACATTCTCCTAGGGTAAAATGCATACGTTTACTTTGAGCTTTAAAAGGCTTTGCTTCTTATGCAGTATTTTGAGGTAAATATATTGGGATGCGCAAATTACATAAACATGTTGTAGTTTTTCTAGTTTATTCTATTTATTCTGCAGAAAGCCAAGGAAATATAAATATGTGTATTTAAATTTCCATCCAAATTAAAGTCCTATGTGCCTCGATATGTATAAGATGGTAGGGTAGGCCACAAATGTTTAAAAGTATAATGTGCAGAGCTGACACATCACCAAAACAAACCAAAACATGCTCTGAGATGCAGCTTAGGGAGGAAAAGGTCCCGGGACTCAAGAGGTCAACATTATTAGCTATGATTGAAGAAAAATATCTTTTGATTTGCTTGAATTCAATTATATTTTTGTTTTGATACTGATGCATGCACCTTTCATTATCTTACATCTGACTCTGCGGCAATTTTGTGCATATAACGCATTACCTAAAATGTTGATAAATCTGACTTTATACTATCTGGCCTACACACTTATAGTTTTTCTCTGTAATCTGCCTCATAGAGACACTATCATAGCCACGTATAATAGCCATTTGTGTGTCCAGCTATGTTCTGTAGGTTGTCTGCAGCATAGGTGTGCACTCCAAAGCTCAAACACACATGGCTTTCTCTGCAGCCTCAGCTGAACTGGACAGTAAAGGAATGGGAAGTGCTCTGTGCTGAGTGGCTTCCTGTTCATTCACAAAATGAAGCATAGTAAACACAGTTTACAATGCTTCAGTTATGAATGAACACGGTGAGTAAGTGGGTTCATTTTGTTAATTTAGAAAAGGAAGGCACTGGTAAATGACATATTTACTAGCCCCTTTCCCTAATTTTCCATCTGAAACATTCCCGCAGCTGCTGGGGGGAGAAGGAGCCCAGGCAGTAGGGGGAATTGGAACCATGTATAGTGATTAGAGTGTGCCAAGGCACACCTGGCACACACCCTGCACACGTCTATGGCCTGCAGCAGTATATGGAGTGCACAGAATGGGCATTGTTAAGTATCATCCCACAACTCAGGTCCTTCCTGTGCTTCTCTACCTAAACTGGTGCAAGATCCCCCAGTGCCAGAAAACCTGTTACACATGAAGTATTGTGCAAAGCAGAAAACTCTTAAACTACAGTACATGTACATGGATGGTTTGGCTTATGTGCACCAATTCAAGCAGAATTCCTACATTCCTTGTAAATATCTCTGAACACATATGACCCTAAACACCAGTATTGCTTGGTAGAGTGTTTAGCCATCTCCAGCCAATGCGTATTTCAGCCTGTCATAAAGTTTGACACACTGCTGGCAGGAATCTGCACCTGTGCCTCCCTGGTGCCCAAAAATGCAAGGATTTGATGCACATAGACCAAATCGAGCATGTGCATAAGGCCTTATTGGCCCACAATAAATATTTCCCACTCTCATTTGTTATTAGATACGCAAAGTTTGCATGAGAACAACAGTTCTATAATAATTTGAAATAATAGTTCACGTGACAAACTGTGTTTTCAGTTTTATTGTATTATGTTATAGTTAATTCAAATTAAAGTATTTTATTTATAGCTATAGCAGCCATTACAGGTCTATAGAAACATTTCTGGAGATTTAAATGATTTACTGTATGTACTTTATTATGAATCAACATATAAGAATCAGATACAAGTATGCTCTAAAACCTCACTCTGCTACCTTTTTACTAGGAACTTAGGACTGTTTAGTGTTAAAGAAAACTACAAACCAATGCTGCTCTGATTTTGATCCACAATCAAAAAAAAAAGACTAATCTCCTTGATAGCTACCCACTAAAATAGTGATAATGTTATGAAACCATCTGTGTTGGGACTAATCCAAAAATAGTGAGTGCTTAAATTGATATTACAACTACCAAAATATATGAATGCAACAATATAGCAACATACTTCTATCATAAAGTGAAAAATATGCAAAAAATTAAAAATGAAGTGCTAGTGCAGTGCAAAATGATATAGCACGATATGCAACCATACAACAATATATTGATGTCATAATGTGCAATATATGCAAAAATAAAGTGCAAGTGCAGTGCAAAACAACACAGTGTGGCCTAAAATAAAACACAAATATTTAAAAAAGTTTTTAAAGTGAAAAATCAAACATAGTCCTCAGCGATGAAAAGAAAAAAAAGTCCCACAAAAAATAGAAAAATGTGATGAATCTTGCTCAAAAGTGCTGTATTCCCAATAATATATGTGGCACCCAGTGAGATCCTTCACTGATCAACCAAAATAACTCACCAAAGTTAATGTCTTGGAGCGGAAGCCCTTTTGTCACCTGACATCTTCTTGGAGCTCCGAGAAGACGTCATATGATGAAACGCATAGGGCGTTGTCAGAACAAATGGTAATGCAATAAAGCTTTACTTCCCTAGTGTCAGGTGGACACTATGCATGTGTGATTGTTCATAATCTATTTTAATAAAAACCTTTGTATTTTACAGATTTTTGCTATGAGAGCCTTCCTTCTTTTTACTCAACCTGTATGCTTGATTGGGACTTGCATGTGAGGACCCACTGAGAGGGAATCGTACAGAGAGCCAGCACATTGGAGTTATCTATCCTGAAGGATCCGTAATAAGTGCAGTAGCTGGTTATATAACTTTTTTTCTTTTCATCACTGAGGACTATGTTTGATTTTTCACTTTATGAACTTTTTTGAACATTTGTTATTTTATTTTGAGTTACACTGTGCCATTTTGCACTGCACTAGCACTTTTTTTTTGCATATATTGCACATTATGATATAAGTATATTGTTGCATATCGTGCTATATCATTTTGCATTGCATTAACATTTTATTTTTCATTTTTTGCATATTTTACACTTTATGATAGAAGTATATTGCTATATTGTTGCATTTATATATTTTGGTAGTTGCAATATCAATTTAAATAGTCACTATTTTGTGGATATGTTTCCCAACACAGATGGTTTCATAACTTTATCACTATTTTAGTGGGAAGCTATCAAAGAAATTGGTCTTTGGCCAGCGCTGCTCTCCTTTTTTCTATTTTTTAGTACCCTTTTCTAGTACTAAACCTGGATCAAGGTAGGAGAGCAAGAAGTTGGGAGATACCACAGTTGCCCCATTCAAAAATGCTGAGTCAAATTGTATTTAAGGCCTCATGCACACTGGATGTTTGCCCATCTCTCCTAAACAACATTCCTCCTGGCAGCAGCATTTTGGCAGAAAAAATGCTTGACATTTGTAAATGTAGAAAATGCACTTAGGCACATTTTGGCATGTCAAGTGCTTGGGCGGTAATTAATTTGTTTGGCCAGAATAATAATTTATTCTGGCCTTTTAAATGAATTAACACTCAAACGTTACACACGCCTAGCATAATTGCATGTTTAGGTGCGTTTACACGTGTCTAAAGTTTTTTCTGCCAAAATGTTGCTGTGCATGGACATGCTAGAAGTGGGTTTTTTTCTGCCTCTAAACACCTGTAAATGACTATGTGTGCATGACACATAAGCTAACATGCAGGGATATTTAAGGGGCGGAAAAAAACACCATATGCCGCTAGCAGCAGTGTTAAAAACATCTAGCGTGCATGAAGCCTTATAGTCTTATCAGTATCTTATGACAGAAGAGAATATTACCCCTTAATACTTAACATATTTTTAGATTATGATTTGGAAGTAGAATGTTGTGATGGTACTAACCGTCACTATGAGTGAAAGACAGATAATTAATGGTTTGGATTGCTTCAATATTTGTCAGCAATATCTTCATATAGAAATATGAAGATTTAGTACCACCTTACACAGTGTATTCCATGCTTGGCTGTGAGAGAGACACACAGACTGTCATTCGCAGACTTCCCTATTGTTTGTGTATTGGAAGGGAATGTGTATTGTGTTAAAGTTTACCTGTCTCATTGTTAAATGTTAATGACCTCACATTGTTCTGTCCAGATGTCTAGATAATTTGTTTAGTTCCTGTATACACTTTCATCTGCATATGCTTCTGTAATCAGGCAGAGGAGAGGGATTGTGTACACTGTATGGGAGTGTAAAACTCTGTTTTCATTGGATTGTGAATGTCATGTCCAGTTCTCCACAAGGTCCACCTGGGTGGTAACCTTGTCGGGGCAAACTGTATAAAAGTCAGTTTCTTATTCAATAAAGAGCTTGTGTAGAGCTTGTTCCTTCTGCCCTCTCTGGGGAAAGAGAGGTTCACCCACGGAAACCTGGAGCCTTGTGGAAGGTCCAGGGTGGGTAAGAGACGGCGAGACCCTAACCAAGCTGCGGCATTTTGTGGGGTCTGAAGTGGTTACGGTGTCTGGTGGAGTGCTTGGTGCCCTTGGGAAGCACTAGGAGCATCCAGTAAACGAGGTACCCGGTCAGGGTGCTGGTTGATCCGTTACAAATGTTATTACATGTTGGATATGGATCACATATCATTTATTCACTTATAACATGTTGCCAAGATGCAATTTTGCGAACTTAACAAAAAAAAAAAAAAAAATATATATATATATATATATATATATACAAATATACTGTATATTCTTAATATTGGTCTGCCAATATTACCTGTTTTTGAAATATGTTTTCCAAATATTTGAAAACAGACATAGTTTTGTCCAAAGTTTTATGTGATATTCTACAATACAGAGGCATTTTCATTTTTATTAAGATTTATACAATATAAATTGACAAACAGAATTTACAATGTGTTGTACTCACCAGAGAAAAATTCATACACTCTCTTACATATTTATTTGGCTATGAACAACGAAAGACATTCACTGCTGTTTATTGCTTTACCAGGAAACTGCAAATTGTGACTTCTATGAAATGTTCTTCATTTAATGTCATGATAGGAGTCAAGTTTTTTTTTTTTTTTTCACACTGGGCACCACTTTTGTATCTTACTGGATTTTAGTGAAGTAAAGATGTACATCATCAGTGAGTATAGAGCATTCATCACTATCTATGTAATGAATGCACAAGAATATATTTAATTATTCGTTCATGCAATGACATGAGCAATAGTTATCTCTGGCAGCAATATTTATCTCAGGCAGATTTTTTCATTCCCCTCTCAGGACCCTACTAGTTGTTTTTTTTGTTTAATATTATTAATAATTATTACATATTATGCTGATTCTGCTCCATTTTCTATAGCACATGGACCCTGTTTCATTCTGATGCCAATATATATCTCTTTCAGTAGGGTTTAAAAGAATATGGTTTATTAAATCCTGAGCCTTTGCTGCTATGGATCAAGATAGGGTAAAGCATAGAGTGCAGGGGTCAGGGTTAAGTAATGCACAGATAGCAGAGGACAGAATTAGGTAAGGAATAAGTAACATGCTCAGTTCAGGGGTCAGGATTAGGTAACACATAGAGTTCAGAGGTCAGCATTAAATACCAGATAAAGTTCAGGGTTCAGGATTAGGTAACACATAAAGTTCAGAGTTCAGGTTTAAGTAATGCCCAGAGTACAGGGGTCAGGATTAAGTCATGCTCAGAGTACTGTTTCCAAGATTGGATAACGCAGATTGTTCGGGTCAGGATTAGGCAACACGCAGAGTTTAGGGGGTGACAAGTAACACACAAAGTTCAGGGGTCACCATTAATTAATGCAGAGAATCCAGTGGTCAAGATTAACCACATGCCTACTGGGCAATCTTACCCTGTTCCTGCGCAGGTCAATTTTCAGCTTTCAGCTCTGTTGCACTTTGAATGGCAATTGCACAGTCATGAAACACTGTACCACAATTAAACGTTTAGCATTTTTTTTTTTCACACAAATAGAGCTTTCTTTTGGTGGTGTTTAATCACCACTGGGTTTTTTATTTTTTTTTGCTAAGCAAAAAAGACAGAAAATTTAGAAAAAAACTCAATTTTTCATATTTTTTTTTATAAAATTTAGCAAACAGCAAATTTTTCTCCTTTGCTGATATGCGCTGATGATGCACTGATGGGCACTGATAGGTGGCACTGATGAGATGGCACCGGTGGGCACTAATGAGGTGGTACTGACGAGGCAGCATGGATGGGAACTGATAGGTGGCAGTGATGGGCACTGATGAGGTGGCACTGGTGGGCACTGATAAGGAGGCATTGATAAGGCTGCACTGATAGGCAACACTGATGAGCGCTGATAGATTGCACTGATAGGTGGCACTGATTGGCTCTGATAAGCGGCATTATAGGGCACTGATATGTGGCAACACTTATAGGCAGCACTGATGGGCACTGATATGTGGCACTGATGGGACCTGATAGGTGGCAGTGATAGGCACTGATAGGTGGCACTGATTAGCAGCACTGATGAGCACTGATTGACAGCACTGGTGGGAACTGATTGGCAGCACTGGTGGGCACTGATAAGAAGCACTGCTGAGCACTGTTTGGACTGCATTGATAATCAGGACACCGATAATCAGTGCCATGATTATCAGTCCAGACATCTCTTTACCACAAGCCGGTTATCGGCTCTCTTCTCCTCTTCTCAGTCTCTGGCACTAAAGGAACTGTAAGGCTGGCTTCGCATATATGCAGACACCGCATGTGATTCAATATTCATATCACATGCGATTCTTTGCAGTACAATTTAAGCCTATTTATTTCTATGGACTCAATTCGCACTGCACTGCACAAAAAAAGTTATTTTTTCTGCCCCGCAGTTGCACTGCATTTTGCTTTCTGTTTTGGGGTGTCATTGATTTAACGTTGACACTAGAGGCAGATCGCATGATAGGATTGTTATTTTAGTGCAGTGCGAGAAATGTTCAGGAATCAGGATTCGCTGCGTTTCCCCCACTTCATATATGTGAACCGAGCCTAAGTGGACATATGACCTATGATTGAGAAAGATTTGTTTGTACAACTCTGATTTGCGACTAGTTTTAGCTTGCACTTTTTACACCAAATGAATTGTGAGTGAGAATCTGCTTTCTGACTTCAGGACTCTTAGCGCTTACTCTAAAGAAAAAAATATATGCATGTGCAGTATGTGCACTGCCCTGGGGCTACACATGGACCCCATTATTATATATCAATTGATACTATGAACTCTGGAGTAGCCATATTGTTCAATCTATTGGTTCTACATACTGCATATATACTGACTGGACCATTTTACCCATTTGAACTGCTGAAACGCAGCCCTGGCATACAATATTGCTGCACTGATATTTTATGACCTTGAGGAACCATAATTAGTGCACTATAAAGTTTTATACTCATATACTTTTATACTTTTGGCCATCCTTGTATGAGATTTAAGGTCTGTGGGCAGCTATAAAATCTACACTGTGTACCTTATGCAGACATAAGAAAGCCTGTGACTGAGGTTATATACAGTGCTCAGCATAAATGAGTACATCCCAACAGATTTGTCAACAAAAACTTTACTTTCCTTTCAGAATCAACATTTTCTATGGGACACTATACTACAAAATACTCCCACAAATGCAGGCCATTGATTGCAACCAGGATTTGTTAATTTGCACACACAGAATTTTTTTTCCTAACAAATTCATTCAAGACCATGTTGCAAGAATGAATACACCCCAATGAAAGTGTTAGGAGCAAAGCTACCTTTTAGGGCTCTTTCACACAGGTGGACAGTTCAGATCCGCCTGTCTGTTTTTTTAGCGAATCTGAACGGTCCCCCCATGCATATCTATGGTGCATCGGATGTCAGCGGAGACATGTCCGCTGACATCCGATCCGTCAAATCTGGATGGATGGAAACCCTATTTTTCATCCGTCCAGCAGATCGGATCAGATGGGATTGGATGAGAACGGACAGACGGTCCGTTCCCATCCTATTCCCCCATAGAGTTGCATGGGGAACTGACAGCTGTGTCTCCGCACACAGTGCGGAGAACAGCTGTCATCCTCCTGCTCAGCAAGGGATCGGCGGATTGATCCCCCGCAGAGATAAACGGAGTCCGTTTGACGGACTCATAGTGTGAAAGAGCCCTTAGGTAACGAAATCCTAATTAACAAGAATTTAACTACAGGTGAGTCTAAATATTCATTAAACAGGTGTCCAGCAGACAGTTGATTATAAAAGGGTGTTACTTAACAAGGAGAATCCCTTCCCATTTCATGGTGTCAGCAATGGCACCACATGGAAGAGAAATGTCACAAGGCTTGAGAAAGAGAATAATTGTTTTACACAAGGTGAAGGCTACAAGAAGATCAGCAACGTTTTACGTATCAGCCAGAGTACTGTAGCAAAAGTGATACAAAAATGTAACATAATAGAACTGCATCCATCTCACAAAGACCTCTGGGCCGTCCATGGCAGTAAACACCTTGACAGGAGCGTCCTCAGGGGAGAAGGGTTCAAGAAAACTATCATTCAAGTTCACTGCAGTTCGCCCTAAAAAGTAGAAAGGCAAACTGAGGTGATTGTTTCCTGTAACACAACACGGCGTACACTTCAGAGGAATGGCATGCATGGGTATTGTCCCCAAAGGAAGCCTCTCCTAAAGCCCATGCACAAAAAAGCCTACCTAGAATTGCCAGGGCCCATGCTAAAAAAGAAGACTACTGGGACTCTGTACTCTGGAGTAATGAGATCAAGATAAATGTTTTTGGAACTGATGGCTTTAAAACTGTATGGTGTCACAAGGTAAAGATTAGAAAGGAAAATGCATGGTTTCTACAGTGAAACATGGTGCTAGCAGTGTCCTTCTATGGGGCTGCATGAGTGCTGCTGGTGTTGGGGAGATACATTTTATTGATGCTATCATGACTACACAGATGTCCTGCTCTATATTAAAAGAAAATATGCTGCCATGTCTTTGTGCCCTTGGTCCTCATGCACTTTTCCAATATGACAATGATCCAAAATGCACATCTAAGGCCACTGTTGCTTTTCTGAAGAACAGGGCGAAAGTGATTCAGTGGCCAAGTATGACTCATGATCTGAACCCAATCAAACACCTATGGGGAAGCATCCAGGCTCTAAAATAGGTAGTTCTTGAAGAATGAAAAAAGACTGGGACATGGCGCATCACCGATCTTGGTAAAGAGCTGTTGTAAGGCTCTTTACCCATGTGATCAGCTGTGTCCAATCTCCCATGTAAACAAGGAAATGTCAGTTATTGGCAGTCCTCTCCTCCCACAGATAGCATGTGAGGAAAGGAGAACCGAACAGTGGCGTTTCCTCACAGGGGAGATCTGCACAGATAATCAGTGCAGCCCCATCAGTGCCCAGCAGTGATGTCAATCAGTGCCCAGCAGTGATGTCATACAGTGCCCAGCAGTGATGCCAGCCTGTGCTGCCTTTCAGTGTCCATCGGTGCTTTCTTATCTATCCAGCCCATTATTGCCCATCAGTTCCGCTCATCTGTGCAGCCAATCAGTGCCCATCAGTGCTGCCAATAAGTGCCCATGAGTGCCACCTCTCCATGCCGCCTATCAGTGCCACCTATTTGTGCCAATCTGTGCTGCATATCAGTCCTGCCTATCAGTGTCCATCAGTGCTGCATATTAGTGCCTCCTCATCAGTGCCCTTCAGTGCCATCTCATCATTGCCCATCAGTGCCACCTCATCAGTGCCCCTCAGTGCAGCCTCGTCAGTTCCCATCAGTGCAGCCTCATCAGCGCACATCAGTGAAGCAGAAAATTACTTATTTACACATTTTATAACATAAACTAAGTAAAACTTTTTTTTTTTCAAAATGTGCAGTCTTTTTTTTTTTTTAGCAAAAAATAAAAATAAAAACCCAGTGGCGATTAACATTTTTTTGGGTACAGCCTTGCATGACCATGCAATTGTCATTCAATGTGCGATAGGGCTGAAAGTTGGCCTGGGCACGAAGGGGGTAAAAGTGCCCAGTAGGTAAGTAGTTAAAATCTTACTTTTCAAAAGGAGTATACTCATTTATGCTGAGCACTGCTTCATGCCAGGATGCCAGGAAGCTCAAAGCAGTGATTGTTTACCTATTTCACTGCCACCAATGCATGTCATACATCAGCAGCAGTGAGTTTTACACAAACTCCCAGCTGTCAGGTGGAAGCAATCTGGCAACTATACAACTGCCCCATCCATTCCATGGACGTGAAAAAAAAGGGTAAACAAATTAAAGTTACAGCCAAGCACTTAACCAAAATATTTTGAACCCATCTGTCCCTCATGTACACTCGTAAACAAATGTAAACATATGGGTCAAGGATGCCTTGTATGAAAATATTAATTACACTACAAATGTTACATATCTCTGTTCACATGAGAGCAATAATTATAAGACCAATATTCATGGCTAACTTTAAACTAATTACCTGTATGAGCTTTTAAGGGCTGCCTGTGGAAATTTTTGGGTACAGAAGTTCTTGCGCAATTTTAAGGCTCGACATGTTTGGTATCTACTTACTCAGTGTAACTGCATCTTTTATCAACATTTAGGTAATATATTGTGTTTGTGTGCCCTAAAATTAACTTAAGTTTAGTTTTTACAGAAACAATTCTCTAAATAAACTGTTGCTCTATCATTGTGTAACAAAAAAATTGCAACTACCAACTTTTTCTCCAGGGTCTCTGCTTTCAGAAAATATATAACGTTTTGGGGTTTTACCCAAATGTAAGGCATAAAAAGATTTTATGAAAATTACACAAAACAGCTATGGCAGCAAATGAGTAAATTGTGCCCAGTTTACCAGATATAGATACTTTAGGAGGAATCATATGAGTCTAGAGTTATGGGGGTTTATTTACTAAAACTGGAGAGTGGAAAATATGATTGGCTACTATGCACAGCTGCACCAGATTTTGCACTCTCCAGCTTTAGTAAATCAACCCTATTGTACCTTTCTGTTAAATACAGGCGGTCCCTGGGTTACAAACATCCAACTTACAAACAACTCCTACTTACAAACGGAAGGAGACAACAGGAAGTGAGAAGAAATCTCCCCCTAGGAAGGGAAATTCACTTCTGTAAGAGTTATCAAGGGAAAAAGGTGTCTCCAACGGGGCTGTATCACTAATCCTTGTTTCCACAACCACGCAAAATTTTAAAAATCCAGTTGTCATAGGGACAGAAAGTGAGGTGAAATCTTCTGAACAGGGGTACAGACAGCAAAACAAATGTCACAGGGGTGTTGACCATTCCCTCTGCTATCTAAAAAACTTTTAAAAATAAAAATAATTTTTTTGGCTGGAGCTACACTTTAAAAATATACCTGTTCTGACTTATAAACAAATTCAATTTAAGAGCAAACCTACAGACCCTATCTTGTTTGTAACCCGGGGACCGCCTGTAGGCCTTGATTTGATAAAGATTCCACATCGCCACCAATAATGAAATTGCTTACCCTGCATATAGTGGTTCTACTGATTATTTATGGGTATTAGTTGGAATGTGAATTTTGGAATGTGGATAAGATTAGTTTTGAGGAAGGGTCTGTTGAAATCTTTTATGTATTTTTTTAAATTAAAGTTTTATTATTATAATTAAAATGAATTGTTATTGTATTAATAATAATATTATTATCATTAATATTAGTATTATTATTATTATTATTATTAATAGTATAGTCGCTTATTTTCCACAAAAAAGCATAGACCACAAAAGCTAAAAAATTTATTATTCAACATTTACCGTATAGTACAGCAATTTACAAGGATACCTTTTTTTTATGTACATTTTTTATTTAAATCAAGTCTAGCATACAAAGGGAGTAACATAGCAAATACAATAAAGAAATCCAATGCTCCTTACATTTATTCTTCTTTGCAATGTGCTTATTTCAATCCAAATCCTTTTTTTATTTTCATCATGCAAATGTAGGCTTTATTATCTCTACTACATAAAATGAAAAAAAAAAAATGACGTGAGCCTGTCTGAGCAGATCGCAGACAGAAAGGAATTGGTGCTTAGGGACAGCAGTGACATTAGTAGCACATGCTTTTTCCCTCTCTGGCTCACAGTCTCTCAGTGACCGGCTATTCCTCTCATTCTAGCTGTAATGGCCTGCACCTCTCATCATTTACATAATACTCCTCCGACACCTTTACTTTAGTCATCAATCACTGTACTTTCTCTCAGTCTATCTTTTGTCTGAGCATGTCTCTCCTTTATCAGGCCATGCACAAAAGATTAATTTCACAGTTTTTCTTCTTCCTTTCTTTCTCAGCAAGATACAAAGCTCAAGAAATGACAGAAGCAAGATAATGAAAACAACAATGCAAGCATTTTTTTTTTTGCTCTTGCTGGTTGGATCAGTAGATACTTTTTGACCTCATTCTGTGCTGTTCTTCTTTAAAAAAAAAAATAAGCTTGTCTGCATTATTCAGAGTTGAAATTATTTAAGAGTTTAACTGAAGTGAATATCTATCATACTCATTTGTTTGGGGAAAGAAACAAAGGCATATTAGGGCATTTAGGGTATTAGGCAATAATTCTCACCTGGGAAATATAAGAAGGGGACAACAAATAAAATACAAGGGTTAATGTTTTACAGTTTCAATTTAACCGGTTGCCGACCGCCGCACGACTATATACTGCGGCGGTCAGCCCCGGCCAGGCAGAGTGACGTATCGGTACGTCACTCGCCTGTCACTGACTTGCGAGCCTATAGCGAGCGGGCGCGCGCCCGCCGAGGCGCGCGCCCGCCGCGGCTCGTTCACAGGCAAGTCAGTGCGTGTGACCGGCGGACTCGATGTCCGCCGGCCACACTACGATCGCTCCTGTGAAGGGAGAAAGACAGAGCAGCTTGTGTAAACAAGCTGCCTGTCAGTTCTCCCTGTGTAAAAGTAAAGATCTGACCGTTCTACTATGTAGAACGGTTGATCTTTGCTTTTACACCAATAGCAATGTCCCTACACAGTAGAAAGCACGCCCCTAGGACACACTTAACCCCTCCCTTCCCAATAAAGTTAACCCCTTCCCTGCCAGTGTCATTTTTGCAGTAACAGTGCATATGTATAGCACTGATTACTGCAGTAATGTCACTGGTAACCCCAAAAGTGTCAAAAATGTCAGTCAAGGGTCCGATCTGTCCGCCGCAATGTCGCAGTACCGAAAAAAAAATCGCAGATCGCCGCCATTACGCGTTAAAAAAAAAAACACCAAAAATGACAAAAATCTTTCTCTTTGTTAGTAAACGCGATAACTTTTGCGCAAACCAATCAAAATACGCTTTTTGCGATTTTTTTTACCAAACATAGGTAGCATAAAACAAATTGGCCGAAAAATGTTAAAAAATTTTGATTTTTACTTTTTTTTTTGGGGAATTTCATATAAAAAAATGTGAAAAATATTGTTATTTTTGCAAAATTTACGCTCTTTTTTTGTTTATAGCGCGTGATCAAAAAATCGCACAGGTGATCAAATACCACCAAAAGAAAGCTCTGTTTGTGGGAAAAAAAGGACGTCAAATTCGTTTAGGTACAGCGTCGCACGACCGCGCAATTGTCCGTTAAAGTCACGCAGTAAAAAATCGCAAAAAAACCCCTGGTCCTTTAGCAGCCAAATCCTCCGGGGCTTAAGTGGTTAAAGACCGAATGTATAGTCCTCCCAGCACTTTGTTTTTCTTTACATTGCAGTATAAACCAAAAAATGTACATTTAAATTGATTCAGGGGGCATAGGCTACCTTCTTGAATCAGACCTTGCATTGAAATGCAAGATCCATTAAAGAGAAATTTAAAACAATACATTGACCATATACCGGGCTCCAGCCATGGTTCTGAAGAAACAATGATGTGACAGACCTTCTAGCAAGATCCTGGTACAAATGAGGGTTGTGTCACAACGTGCCGACGTCACCTACGCTACCCGGAAGGAAGGGCAGATATATGAGCCAGCCTGCTTGAATTATTTTTGCTCTTTTATTCTTCTTTAACCACTTGCCGACTGCCTAATGACGATTTACGTCTGCAGTCAGCCCCTTACAGGCAAAGCGACGTAGGTCTACGCCACTAGCCTGTGAGGCTCTAGAAAGCGAGCGCTCGCTCACAGACCCCCCCACGTGTGCCCGGTGGACCCGTTGTCCGCCGGGCACTCGCGATTGTCCGTTACAGCGGGAGAAAGGCAGGCGGCTGATGTAAACACAGCTGCCTGTCATTCTCCCCTGTGTAAGAATTGAGATCATACGGTTCTGCTGTGTAGGACCGTTGATCTCTGTTCTTACACCTCAAGCCACATCCAATCACAGTTAGAAACATGCCCCTAGGGACACACTTAACCCCTCCCTCTCAAATAAAGTTAACCCCTTCCCTGCCAGTGTCATTTTTACAGTAACAGTGCATATGTATAGCACTGATTACTGTAGTAATGTCACTGGTAACCCCAAAAGTGTAAAAAATGTCAGTCAAGGGTCCGATCTGTCCGCCGCAATGTTGCAGTCCCGCAAAAAAAATCGCAGATCGCCGCCATTACTCGTTAAAAAAAAAAAAAACAACAAAAATGACAAAAATCTTTCCCTTAGTTAGTAAACGCAATAACTTTTGCGCAAACCAATCAAAATACACTTTTTGCGATTTTTTTTTACGAAACATATGTAGCATTAAACAAATTGGCCTAAAATGTAAAAAAAATTAGATTTTTACATTTTGGGGGGGGGGGAATTTCATATAAAAAAATTTGAAAAATATTGTTATTTTTGCAAAATTGACGCTCTTTTTTTGTTTATAGCGCATGATCAAAAAATTGCACAGGTGATCAAATACCACCAAAAGAAAGCTCTGTTTGTGGGAAAAAAAGGACGTCAAATTTGTTTAGGTACAGCGTCGCACGACCGCGCAATTGTCCGTTAAAATCGAATAGCAAAATAGGCCCTGGTCAGGAAGGGGGTAAAATCTTCCAGGGCTTAAGTGGTTAATGTAAGTGTTTCTCCTTGTTTTACAATAAATTCAAATACTGATTCACACTATGGAGCCTTTATTTCTCTTTATGATGGCTACTTACTGATCTGTGGACCTTCTGAGTGTAAAAAAGTGTTGACTTAGTGGAGATATACACCATTTGTCTCTGTTTGGTTGCTGATACTCCTTCAGGATATCCCTGGTCCTATGAAGCCCTGCTGTTTTTGGACATCTACTTACCTTTAGTGGCTTTCTTTGGCTCCATTACCTATGCTTTCTGGTAAGCAGATTTGCATGTGGTGGTGGATCGTGGCTCTTGCAGTGGATGACCATACAGCACCCACTCACCTAATTATTTTTGATTTATTCACCTTGTCACTTACTTTTCACTGTTTGGGACTTTTTATTAGTATTATTATTAGTGCTATTGTCGATTTATTTGAACAAATATAATTTTTTTTTATATTTGATTATTTTGAATGTATTCACTTACTTTATTATCATTTAGTGCAGCTTGTATTATATAATTTGCTGTATTGTTTTATCTCACTGGAAGTTGCTGCTGTATAATTAATTTTTCACTAGCACGGTTACACTTTGTGGAATTACAACTGAGGGTGCGCAATCTTGCAGGAAGATGCTCCAGCATAGTGCAGGAACATTGTCTTCCACAATTTGGGGTTTTTAGTGTTCCAAGGATCTTGTCAGATGCCCCGAATGTATGGTAAGTATTTTTACATTTCCCTTGTAAAATGTAATGTGGTGTTTTATTTATTTATTTTTTACATGGGGGTTGGTGTCCTTAAAATAATCAGGTCTTTCATTTGTATGCAAAGTCTGCATTATTGGCTCTGAATTCCATTTATTTATGGTATTCTAATTTTTTGAATGGACCTAAACTTAAACCTGTGAAAATACATTGCAGACTGTTCCCTGATCCCATCCTCATCTTCAGTCCATCCGCAGCCTAGCCCACAAACAACTAGGTAGCTGTGTCAAGACGTACAGTGCTTTTTTGACACTTAGGTTGTACTTTACAGATTATTGAAACCAAACTTTTATTAATCCTTGTGAAGGAGTTTGCAGTTAAATGTCCCTACCACAGTATACATATTATAGAACCATAATGAAAAAAGGTCAATTGATCTATTGGTATAGGATTTGTGAAAATGGGTATGGAGCTGATTGTTTTGGGGTGTGCCCTTTTAAATGCACCTAAACTTAATGTATATGTGAGATGACAGGATATAAAGTGATATACTGTGCAAATTATGCAGTGGTATAAATATTTACATTCTAAAAATGGCTGTTCCTGATGACATCACTGTGATGAAACGCGTAGGATGGAGCTTTCAGCGTCATTGCATCACTTCCAGTCCGAAGCCTTAGAACACAGTTGCAGTCCCAGACTTCCTGAATTTAATGCTGATTGTTTTTTAACACAATGTAAGTGCATTTTATATAAGTTTTATAATAAAGGATCAAAACAGATTCCCGCTATGGGGGATGCCTGTTATTGTTGTTGAGAAATTTAGATAGGCAGACGAACAAAGGCAAAGGCAGCCCTCCATCTGGAGTATGTGTACAGCCACAAGAGTGCTATGAACGAGGTTTACTCTTTAAAGGGGAAAAGCTTTTGGTGAGTGAGGTCAATACAGGGGAGCACGTGTGAAGTCACCCCCACACTGCGAGATTTGGACTTTATTTCATGGACCTAACTACCGTTTCATAGCATGTGTCTCTTTTTTCCTGGATTTATTTGTTTCATAGTACTTGTCACTTTACTTCTGGACTCAATCATTTCTGATTGATTGCACAGCCTGTATGATTTGCTCAAAAATACATTTTAAATGTTTGTTTATTTTATGAATTTGAACCAATTTTGGAATGTAGATATTTATATCACTGCATAATTTGCACAATATATCACTTTACATCCTGTCACCTCACATATACATTAACTTCAGGGGCATTTAAAGGGCTACACACCAAAACAAGCAGTGCCATACCCACTTTCAGAAACCCTATAATAATCCTTGACTCTGCTTTGCAGTAGTCTCAGTGGGGGCAGCAGCCTATAACTTTTTTTTTTTTTATTTATTCTTGGTCCATAGCGTGGAACAATTTTCCCTATCTGATCTATTGGTATGTTTGTGGAGTGTTGGAGGAAACTGGAGCATCCTAAGCAAAGTTTACACACATAGAAATGCCATTCATACAAAAACACTTTAGATTAATATTCGGTGTGATCACCCTTTGCTTGTATCATAGCCACAATTCTCTTGCATGTATAATTGTATGTAACGTTTCATTTATATTGCAGATAATTCTTAAGGATTTTGGCGCGTTTGGTGTAATTGATGCGGTGGAATGAGGTCAGATGCCTCCTTAGCGGTACAGCATGCTGGACAAAAACCTTCCTGTACTTCTCAGCTATGAGGCTTCTATAAAGTTTGACAAGCCTGATATGCACTTGTGGTACAAGTCTCTGTTTTTTGCATACCCCTTGGTGTGGATAACCACTTATTCCTATATAAATGGTATGAAGTCCTTTATTTTCTAATATATTATGTACAATTTCCCGACACCATTCTGTGTTTTCTTTTAGTCCTTTTTCTCCCTTTTCTTTTTCCTTCTTTTCCCGGGTCTTTCCCTTGTGTCCTCACCCCCCTCTTTTCCCCTCCTTCCCCCTTTTTTCTTCCCCCCCTTTTTTCCTATTCTATACCTTCCCTTTTTTCCCCTCCCCCCTCTCTCTTCCCCCCCGCCTTTCTGTTCCCCTTTCCAATATTCTTCCCCCCCTTCCCTCTTCTTTTCCCCTTTTTCCCCATCCTATACCTTCCTTTTCTCCCCCCCCCCTTTCTACCTCCTCCCCTTCTCCCCCTTTTCTCCCCCCTTTTTCTTTCCCTTCTCTTCCTTTTCATGTCTCTTTCTCTTACTTATGGTGTTGGCAGATATGCTAAAACTCCTTACCATTATCTTATATCAGTTTATTATGACAAGCGTCTCCCATGTCCACCGGTGAGAGGTTTTGGTGGTTGACCGTATAAGGGGGGTCCATGGTGACCATTATCTCCAGGTGAGGCCACCCCTTTCCTCACTAACTATTGTATACATGAATTTATAATACCAATAATAATTTCTTGTATGTGTTGATTATATCTTGTTATCATTACCAGAGTGTGCATATTTTCTAAATACACACTTACACCGTGAAACATGTTGAGGGATATACACCTGGACATTTGTATTCCCTGGTTTGAATAATAAGCTATGAACTTTTATATGAATTCTGTACCAATGGTGTGATTTTAATCTGTTTTGAATACAATTTTGTAAAAAAGACTTTTATATGTCATACAATACTTTTATGGTATCAGAAAAATCCGAATTCAACACTTTCCCATCCCCCTCCACCATCCCCCTTGGACCTTCTTGGGGAGGAATGGTCCTTGTTCCCCTCCCCTTTTACTAAAATAACAACTGCAACTGCAGAAATGCAGCCACAAATGCAAGGAACCCCCACTATGCCATAAAAAATATGAAAAAGACAAGATGAACACACCCTATGGTTACCGCTAAAAAGTTTATTTAATTAGCCAATTTAGGCAAATGTAACAATTGACAGCATCAGAATCCAAAAATCCCCCAAAGCCCTCCCTCATACCTACTCTATTCAATTAATACACCCCTAACTCTCTCAAAATCACCCTAAATGGCACCCCATCCTTAAAAATGCTCTCTCGTGGGAGCTGGTGATGAACTCCCCTCAGAGCCCCCTCCTTCCTGCCAAAGAAACCTGCACGAATAACTCCACAATGGAGACAACTACTATGAACCTGTCAGTACCCGGAGAGACCAGCACCCTACCTTAAAACCGCAATGGGTGAATAAGGTGCTAGAATTCTACAAGGTAGGGACTAAATCCAGATGAATACAGCATTAAACTGAAACAGTGCAGAGCTCAATCAAAAAGCATATTAATATAAAGAAAATTTAAAAAAGATAATTGAAAAACAAAACAAAGTCCTGTAGACCCTGATAAGCAAATAAAATAGTATAATGCGGTACAACCCATAACCGATGTACAGCCACAAAGATCCTATAGAGTTGTAGATGGTAATATGTTCCCAAGGGAGGTGCTGATTAGCCAGGTACGTGTCTAAGATTAAACACACTTCAATTATATAGCAGTCCACTATCGGTATTACAGCTTGTGACAATCAGAGCAGCACGGACCAAAGAGAAGACATAGGCAAAAACATCCAGTCCTTGACAAACGGAATATATAATTATAATAGACTTTGTACATGGTCCGGCCTGTAGCACTGGGGTGGTCCCAAGAGTAGAGTAACCCTAACCCCTCTCTCTGCATACAGCAGATTTGACCATTCGTACAACCACCTTGGGTCTGTTAGGACAGTACTACTCACAATCCTTGGTTTGGCCAGATGGTTTTCTGCTGTGCTGTATTGTGTATAATGCTTGTCTTTTAAGAAGATATAATCTGAAAGTTGATTCTCATTACAATGTCAGACTGAATGGTCTTATGATCTAGTGATGGTGATAGTATCAGCTCTACATGTTTCATTCCGCCCACTGGAACTTCGTCAGGACATTTTTTTAATGACGTTTGCATATTAATTATACACCCCCCCCCCCCCCCACACACACACACACACACACACACACTTTTCAAGGGGTAGGACCTCTTTTCCTTACACAGAGAGTGCATAGCTCTTGGTGAGTGATAGCAACTTTTGTATTAGAGCATGTGTGTTTTTTTCATTTGTTTCCTGCGTCCAGTCTAGGGAACTTTGACTTTCTGTGATAATTTGCCAGCAGGTAAGTCATTTTCTAAGGACAGGCAAAGAATACCAATACTTTGTGCACTTTTGCGCTTCTCCCATCCCATCCCTGTACCCTGTGCACCCCAATCCAATAAGTTGTTGCCTCAATACAACTAAACAAATCGATAAAATCATAAAGAACTCTCTGCAACAAAAATAAGTGCAAGAAATACATCAAATGGTATGGTCTCCACAGAGCTTGATCTCAATATATTCAAGGCTTTGAAAGGTTTATTGTAGAGAAAGAAGAATGTACGACAACCAAAACCTGTGATAGAACAGTGGCATGTACTCTACGTTGCTTGGAACAACCTACAATGCAGGTGCCTCCAGAAACAGCATGGATGTGTACCTAAGAGAACTGGGGTAAAAGGCAACAGGGTGGCACCAAACGTGATTGAATTTTACTGCACATTTAAGCGAAACAGTAGTTTAAAAAAAAAGTGATTAAAAAAGCACAAAAAGGTTACCCAAGTTACCCTCAGCTCAGAGGCATAAGCAAAAAGAAGAGTGGAACATATTCCCAGTAGGGTTGGGCGAGCAGTTCGGACCGAGCATAAGTTCGACCTGAAAATTGCCAGTTCACCCGTTCGGTGAACACCTCTGCACAGCGCATTCTAAGCCCTGATTGGCTGAAGGCTTTGCCCAATCGGGGCACAGTGAATGGCTGGTTGCTAAGGAGTTGGCCAGGAAGCTGGTCACTGCGTACTTAACAAAGGATGAGTCATCAGCTGTCAACATGCTGACAGCTAAATGTAAAAAAAAACATTGCCAATAATACAAATGTGTAAAAAACAACATGGGGGGGGTCTAATCCAAACTAGGCCCTTTCAGTCTGGAATGAATTTTAAGGGGAACCCCACTCCAAAATTAAAAATAAAAATGGGGTCCACCCCGAAAATCCATAGACCCTAAGTCTGTTATGGATTATGAGGGGAACCCCTACGCCAATTTTTTTTTGTAAATGGCGTGTGGGTCCCCCCCAAAATCCTTACCAGGACCGTATCGGAGCATGCAGTATTGAAGGCCAGAAAAGGGGGGGCAAGCGAGCGCCCCCCTCCCGAACCATACCAGGCTACATGTCCTCAACATGGGGGTGCTCTGCCCCCCCACCTGAAAACAGCACAACCCTGGGCTGTGGTTGTGGGGGTCTGTGGGCAGGGGGCTTATTGGAATCCAGCCCCCCTATGTGAATGAGTACGGGGTACAATTCCTTTATTAAAAATAAAAAAATAACATCCCCCCTGATGTACTGTAAAGGCATTGTCAATCACTACGCCCTCCGCACCTCTGGACCCAAAAAAAAAAAAACTCATACCGCGATAAAAAAGGCTAAGTTCATAAATAGGTTAACGGGCGGGCCCACCTGGCGACATCACCTGGTGGCACCGCCCCATGTGATGTCACCGACACAGCATGCACCGATCAGTGACGTCAAACAGCTGCAGTGCCACAGGTGACATTGCCTGGTGGCTCCGCCCCTTTACCTATTTAAATAAGTTGTAAACCGCTAGAGATTTTTTTTGTGGGGGGGGGGGAACCTGTGGGCTAAAGCCATAATGTGCTAGTATTCATCGAATACTAGCAAATTATGTTAAACTTACCTGAAAATGAAGCCATTCCGCGCTGAGAAGTTAGCACTGCAGGCGCCTACATCTTTACCCGTCTTGCTGGAGCCATGATGACCTCACTCCCGTGCATGCACTCAGGAGCCGCTGTTCACAACACAGGGCTCTGAAGGAACGGCACTGGCAGCCGTTCCTTCAATGCGAATGCACCAGTGATGTCAATATCTCCTAAACGAAACTGTGCCTGTTTAAGAGATTTTTACACTACCTATAGGTAAGCCTTGTTATAGGCTTACCTATAAGTAAAAGCAAGAGAAGGAAGTTTACTTGTCAGATGGCAGTTGGTGGTTAGCCTTCTTTGGGGGTAGAGCTTTTTTTTTTCTTTTTTCAGGTGGCGGTGCGATGGACGTCTTGATTGACAATAGATCTGCATCGGGGGATATTGTTTTTTAATTTTTACTAAAGGACTTGTCAAAAACTGTGTGTGTGTTTTTATTTCTTTTGACACTACAATGTACCCCATACTCATTCATAAAGGGAGGGATCCGGGGGCCCCTTTGTTAAAGGGGGGCTTCCAGATTCTGAAAAGCCCCCTGCCCGCAGACCCCCATAACCACAGCCCAGGGTTGTGGGAAAGAGGCTCACAAGGTGCTTTGGATTGAGGGGGCAGAGCCCCCTGCCCCAAAGCACCCCCCATGTTGAGGGCATGTGATCTGGTATGGTTCAGGAGGCAGGGGGGCTCGTTTGTCCCCACTCTCCTGGCCTGCCAGGTTGCATGCTCAGATAAGGGTCTGTTATGGATTTTGGGAGGGACCCTACACCTTTTTTTCATTTTGGCATGGGGTTCCCCTTAAAACCCATATCAGACCCAAAGAAACTGGTATGAATTAGGGGGAGGGGACCCCCACGCAGTTTTTTTTTCTACTTATTTGTATTGCTGCCAATGGCTTGCGGCTGGGAAAATCTATGTAAATGTTATGATTTTTCTTTATATATATATATATATATATATATATATATAGATCAGTTTTGCTGCAGCAGGTTCTATACATGGTACAGATGGGCCATTTTACAGACAGACTAAGAGGACCCCCAGACACTATATTTAAAGGAATCTTTCACTCGGGCCCCCAAACCCTTTTTATGGCCCATAACTTGCATATAAGCCTTCAAAATGGGGACTTTCATTTTTTTAAGTTTGGGTCCTATACACTTTAATAGAGTTTGTGGCTCGGGTCCAAACTTTTTCCATGTTTGGGTGTTCTGAGAGGAACCCAACCCGGGGATGTTCGGCCCATCACTAATTCCCAGTCAGCAATCGGACTCCAAGCACATATATAGTTATTGAATAGTAGGCATCTGACTATATTCTTGCATGTGGTTAAAATGGAGTTGCTGCCTCAGGCTATCCCTAGTCAGATGTGAAGGTCATGTTAACCACTTTTTGAAAGCCAATCTTGGTTTGTAATAAAAATAATGCATATCAATTTTCAGATTAAATAACCAGACAAGCTATGGGGAGGTGGGCTAAAAAGAACCAATAAATCTTCCACTAAGCCAGGGCAAAGTAAAGTCTTCTTAAAACAAAAATGTATCCAAGATATTATTTCCATCAAATCCTCCTCATTTTAGGATAGTGATTAGAGCCATGCAATGCTCCTGGAACAATCAGAATTACTGGTTGACAGCACAAATAAAACCTAATATAATAGAGCCATTTATAACGAAATGGCATACAACATTTGGGGCTTGTGGGTCCTTATCATATGTGAGTATCTTTTTATGAAGACTGTATTTTATTTTACACTAGTTAATGGAGGGATTTTTGGTTTCCTTTGGCCTACCTTCTTATGCTTTCTTACTGGTACTCCATTGAATCCATGTTTTCCATGCATTGCACTGAAACAGCTTTATGCCGTTTGCAAAAAATAGTCCTACAATATTAGGCTATATTTGTGCTGAAAGCAGTGGTTTTAAATCAACAGTTTGTCCAAAGGAAATGAATAAAACCCTTATTTCTGACATTTGTGATGTTAGCAAGACATGTGAATACCTTTTTTTTTAAGAAGTCTCTAGTCTATGTTAATTTGATACAAAAGGAGAAACAAAAAAGAGCCTCTAAGTGCAATATTTATTGTACAGTTTGGACAAACAGACAATGACTCACATGGATAGAAAAAACCAAAAAGGCTCATCTGTAGGTGACAGTCTGGCACCTACAGATGAGCCTTTTTGATTGTTATCCATGTGAATTTTAACTTGGCTGTTTGTCCAAACTTTACAATAAATATTGCACTTAGAGACATATACAGAGTCGGCTTCACTCCCGAGAAAGCCGTGCCCTTGGTGATTGCTTGCTATCCATTGCTTGCCTTACAGGCAGCCGAGATAACTAGGGGACATTGCCATGGACTTTTTGGACTTCCATTAGTTTCATTAAATGTCTACACTAGCATTTTACCTACGTCAATTTGATAGGATGTGAGGAGAACTTGGTGACAAATCTTTATTTGGCTTGCTAAGACCTTTGAAGCAGTGTAGCGAAGTAAATACTCACCATTCTCAGATGCAGGAGCAGACCCCTATAACCTTTTTTTTTTTTTCCAACAAACATTGGGAATTGTTTTTCTGCATAATTCATAATTACCTAAATTAATATACTGTATTTACATGTGCGCAGCCATATTTCATTATGATGTGTGCAGCCTTTGTTTTTTACTTGGTAGTCCTATATAATGGTTGAATTTTACTGCTGCTTTTCACAATGCAAGTCTCCAAGTCAGTCAACTTATTATTAATAAACTCCCTCCTTCTTTGTGTGGCAGGAATAATGTTTTTTCTATTTTTCTTTTTAAACAAAGTGGTATGGCTTACATTCATACAATAGTGCCTGATTGTACTCGTTTATGACCTATGACCTCTGATTTTTTCCTGCCTTATACTCATAATGTTTGTAATTAATGAAGTAATGATGTAAGTTCTATTTGTCAAGCTGTAATTCTATACTACTCTGTATGTGTACTATATTCAATACAATAACGTTCCCTCCATAAGAAAGGGGAACAAAATAAAAAAACTCCCTATTTGATAGAGATTTGAAGTGACCAATTGTTATTAGAGAGATAGGGCAATAGGAGCTCCCTCTAGTGGCTAATCAAAAAGTCTCTTTTTTTATTATGATAACAAAACCATAAAAAACTGTTAAAATTCATATAGAAAATTAAGATAAACTTGCCTAACTCAGAGCTTTTTTTTTTTAAATACTTTGTATAGAGTAGGGTAAGGTTAAGGTTTCTGTAAAGTATTTATTTATGTCTGTACCCCCAGTGGGATAATTGTCAAACAAGAACTGGGGCGAAGTGCAGTGCAGGTGTCACTAAGGAAGACACTGATTGCAATAGAAACACTGCCATAAGTCTCAATGCTTTTTCACACTACTAAAACCCATTTTTATTTTTATCTGTGTCTCCTTTGTAAAAATTTTCCATCACTTTATGTCCTGACAGAAAGTGAGAGGAACTCTACCAATAGGGACATACGTGGCAATAAACTTCTAAAAGTGGCCCAAGCCCTTTGTTTTGGATAAAGGTGAACATTATAAGGAAGAAAAAAAAAAAAAAAAACAACAGAAAAGTGGGGAAGTTGCACAACAGTTTTTCATTTGCAACTTATCTGCCTCCAGTGGGTACAGGTAGGTTGATACTCCCTGCTCTGGTAAATGTATGCAGTGAAAACACCATCACAAATACTTTGTGTGCCAAGCTGGTCTCACCCATGGGATATGAGATTCTATTTAAAATGTAATTGAAAAAAAGTGAAAAAAATAAAAAATGGTCATATTGGCAATCTAAACCCCAGAAACCTTTTTTCAGAAGTGGAACAGACTTAACTACCAGCAAAGTTTATTTTTAAAGATTCGCTTATGTCTGTTGAATAATTATCTAGAGTGTCCAGGCACAGAGCAGTGTCAAGAGCACCTTTCTGTAAAAGTGTTGGAGATTTAAGTAAAAGGTGTCAAAACCAATGATTGAAAATAGCAGCATGACTGTGAAAAGAAGTAAAGGGAACCTACAGTATAAAACTCTCTCAGTCTGTTTTATAATTCTGTTATTTGTCTCATATTTAACAGACTCGCTTCAACATTTATGACATTAATCTTTCATATACTGTAAGTAGTAGAGTAGTAGAGTTGCATCACTTTTGTTCACTTACTGGCCACCTTGCAGAGCAGGGCTCTGCAAATATAGTTGGGCAGGCTGCACCAAGTCACTTTATATTTAATCAATCTCTGGTTCTCTATATATTTGCTTTTTATATATTATTTATAAGAAATAATTATCACTACATCACTTTATTAGTTATTTATTGATCACGTTAGTCTTCTGTACAATATCACCAGCTTCAAATGTATTTCTTTTTTGTATGTGCTGATATATTCACTTGCCACTCGCTGAGATATTTGGGATATTTATTTATTTATACATCCATCACGTTCCACTGAGCACCTTATATTTATCTATATTTACACTTAAATTTATTGGTATTTCAGTATATTTATTAACCAACAATTTATCATTCACATCACAATACAGCACCTTTGCTGCACTACTGGCACTTTTTATTTATTCATATGTACTGTTTGCAATCATTGTGGTGTAGAAAAAGTCGATACGTTTACATGCACTTTGGAATACTCTGCATTGAAATATCTCATCTTTAACGTTTACATATAGTGCCCCCTAATACCTACTGAAAGGCAGCGCCATTTACCTCACCAAACCATCTTTTAGACACTCCAAGCTATTTGCTGAGAGGCATGGTGAGTCCATGGAATATTTTATATTTTGCCACAAGTTCCGGGAAAATTAATATTATTATTTTTTTTTTGTTTTTTTACACAAAGTTGTCACTAAATTATATATTGCTCACACATGCCATGGGTATATGTGAAATGACACCCCAAAATACATTCTGCTGCTTCTCCTGAGTATGGAGATACCCCATGTATCAGACTTTTTGGCAGTCTATCCACGTACAGGACACCAAAAACCAATCACCACCTTCAGGCTTTCCAAGGGAAGGGCATGAATTGTTGATTTTACTCCCCACTACCTATCACAGTTTCGGAAGCCATGAAATGCCAAGACAGCACAACCCCCCCCTTCCCAAATGACCCCTTTTCGGAAAGTAGACACCCTAAGCTATTTGCAGAGAGGCATGTTGAGTGTTTTACAGATCTCACTTTATGTCACAAAGTTTTGAAAATTGAAAAAAGAGGAAAAAAAAGCATTTTCCTTTTTTTTTTTTTAATTTTACAAAATAAATGAGAGTTGCAAAATACTCACCATGCATCTTAGCAAATATCCTGGGGTGTCTACCTTTAAAAAAGTGGTCATTTGGGGAGGTGTTTATGCTATCTTGGCATTTCATGGCCTTCAAAAATGTGATAGGTAGTGAGGAGTGAATTTTTTTTAAAAATCAGAGGCCCTACAGAACAAAATGGTGGGTGTGGCAAATTTTTTTGTCACGGAATTTCTGCCGAAAAAAATAAATTTATTTTAAATTTAATACACAAATACACTATATATATAAAAGGAGCAAGAAAGAAACAATGTTCCTTATCCCACCCACTCAGCGCTCATGTATATGCAATACTCCTAGGATCTATACATGTATATCCAGCAATGCAGCAAGATATACCGGTATGCCTATATACCCAATAAAGCAGCTGCTATACTAAAGACATAACATAAAAAAAGGGGGTGTGTATAAGAGCCTAAGCCCACATAGACACTAGCAGCGCTAGAAACAGCCCCTGACGAGGTTGATGGTATATAGCAAAAACAACCAGCCTAACAAGGAAGGGAATTGTCTCACATAAAAGGGGAACAGATACACATAGCGTAATATGTACAAACAAGGCTTTATTAAAAGGTTAAAATCACACTCACATGGAATCGGATGAATTTATGCGAAAAACATATCCAAGGTGCAAAACCCGGTCCTCCCGCTACTGACGTTGTCCCCACTGAACCACACGGCACGGTACGCCCTCAGTAGAAGTCCAGTGCCGACGAAACGCGTCAGGGCGTGAGCACGCGGTCATTCTGTTCCATACCAAGGACATCCCAGAGGATCCCCAGCACTAAACGCCAGTGAGTCCGGGCAACATCGCGATAGGGTGGCTGGATCACCCGTACCGTGTGGTTCAGTGGGGACAACGTCAGTAGCGGGAGGACCGGGTTTTGCACCTTGGATATGTTTTTCGCATAAATTCATCCGATTCCATGTGAGTGTGATTTTAACCTTTTAATAAAGCCTTGTTTGTACATATTACGCTATGGGTATCTGTTCCCCTTTTATGTAAGACGAGAGGAGGAGGTATCTGTTCCACCTTTATGTGAGAGGAGAGGAGGAGGTGCTGCTTATATCCCTACTTTTTGGAGTTGAATCCTGAGGAGATTACCATCCGGATGTGGAGGATTATTGATTTAATAAAGCGCTAAACCCTAGCGTTAAGGGTACGTGTCCACTCTCAAGGGGGGGAGCACAGCGGTGAGGTGAAGGATATGACGGTTGCTGAGTGATCAATAAAGAAGTCTGGTGTTTCACTACACTAGGAGTTTCTATGCACCCATTTTATCGTGTGACTTCACCCTGAGAATATTATGGACTTATGAACTATTAGGCTTTATAACAATTCCCTACCTTGTTAGGCTGGTTGTTTTTGCTATATACCATCAACCTCGTCAGGGGCTGTTTCTAGCGCTGCTAGTGTCTATGTGGGCTTAGGCTCTTATACACACCCCCTTTTTTTAAATACACTATATAATTTAAATACCCCCTGTGATAGCAATCTGTAGTGACAGGTACTCTTTTTTAAAAAAAAATGGGGTCTTTTAGACTCTAGATCTCTCCTCTGACCTTAAAGCATCTAACCACACCAAGATTGGTGTGATAAGATGCTTTCCCAATGGCGCTGTTTATTTCTGGCGAAACAAAAGTCATGAAATGCTCATAGCTTCCGGTATCTTAGGCCATAGAGATGATTGGAGCCATTCTCGTCTCCAATCAGCTCTATGGTTAGATAATTGAACCACCGGCTGCACTCTCGGGTTAACCGGTGGGACAGGAGAGCCCGAGAAAAAATGCGGAAGGCGGCAGGAGGGGGGTGTCCCCTCCCGCTGCTTGTAAAAGCAGTCTAGCGGCTAATTATCTGCTAGGATCGCTTTTACATGTAAGCCGACCGCTGGCTGTAAAAAACTATACCAAGATGATGCCTAAATCTGCAGACATCCTCCTGGTATAACCACTCAAAGTCCAAGTTTTTCATGTGGCCTGTGGGCTGAAGGAAAAAAGAGAACCTAACAGAAATCTCAGCAAGAAAATTGTGTAGTATACCCACCATTAGCCGCCCAAAACATCCAAACCCACTTTCTAATGATGGGTATACATGACAAATTCCATGTATACCTAATTTTTTTTTTTAACTGCAGTGGTGAAATCACCTCCTACAGCGCTGACATCAGAGATTTCCATATATGCTGAGCGCAAATGCTGTTTGTGTCAGAATATATAAAATCAGTGTGGCAGATGATGAGTGTACCTGCAAGGCAAACTGGTTAACAATAGAATAGAAAGAAAAGATTACATTGGTACCTGAAAAAGTAAAAAATGGTTACCAATGAAAAAACAGTAACAAAGTACAGTAAACATAAAGTAGGAAGAGTAGAAGAGCAGAGTAAGATTAGAAAAATGACTCAAACGACAACTATTTTTGGCTTTTTTATTTTATATATTTTTTTTGTAATTTTTTTTGTAATTTTTTTTTTACACTTTTTTTTTTTCAACTGCAACATTCCATTTTAGGGTCTCTCAAAATGTCGATAGCCTTCGAACATCTTTCAAGACCCTGTGTTATTGTACCCTAGACTGTGTCGTGCTGTACCCTACGCTAATACTCCACTAGTGTGTGGTAGCGTTGGAAACATTCCCCAATGCAGAGACCAGGTTGGTCAGGACAGAAGGGACAATAATAGCGGGTGTCATGCCTAAATCCGCGGCTGCTACAGACATGACATCTTCTTTGGGGGTGTCTTTGGGTAGGGGTACACGGGAGGACATGTGGAAAATGCCTCTTATGCAGCCGGCTCACTGCATCTGGTAGGGGAAGTTGAGCAGGAGCACCTCCTGGATACAGGTAGGCTCCGATGATCTCTTCCTGGAATTCTAGGAAGGATCCAGTTCGCCCTGACGCTTTGTATAGCACAAAGGCGTTCAGCAAAGCCAAATGGAATAAATAAACAGACACTTTTTTGTGCCAGCGTCTGGCTTTATAGGCAATTAAGTACGGCACCAAAAGCTGGTCGTTGAGGTCCACCCCTCCCATATTAAGGTTATATTCATGGACACAGAGGGGCTTCTCCAAAACACCAGTTGCCGTATGAATTTGGACCGTCGTGTCTGCGTGAAGGGAGGACAGAACGAAAACATCCCATGTATCCCTCCACTTCACTGCAAGCAATTTGTCAGTTTTCAAGCAGGCTTTCACCCCCCCCCCTCCCGACTAAGACGGGAATTTACAAGCCGTTGGGGGAAGCCCTGGCGATTAGGTCGCATGGTGCCACGCGCACCACTTTGTAATTCGAGCAGGTGACTAAATAGTGGCATGCTTGAATAAAAATTGTCCACGTACAAATGGTACCCCTTTCCGAATAAGGGTGACACCAAGTCCCAAACTATCTTGCCGCTGCTCCCTATGTAGTCTGGGCAGCTAATGACAGCTCGATCACAGACATATAAAGGGGTGCACTGGCAGCCTGTGAATGCTTTCTACAGTGCCATTTTTAAAGTCCACCAAAGTCCACCAAGCCGCCTTTTTGTTTTTTACAATAATGTGTTATTAAGGTGGTTAGGTAAACATTGCAGTATTAATTCAAAATACATGTTTGCTAAAAAAAAAAATGTGTATAGTTCCCCTTTAAGACATATCAAATAAGCAAACATCTGGCAGCGTCTGTGTATAAGACCCAATAATAATTTCTAGAAAACAATAGTCCTGAGATCCTTTGATTCTTGCTTTTCCGCCATGTGCATCCTAATGTCAAGAGTTTTGTCTTTGTAGTTTTATTGACATTTTTCATCATATTCATGAAGTGCTGGTCAATTTTCTTCAAAAGGTGCACTTCTCCAACTTGCCACAAAGACAGACAGTAATAAATTCTAGCAGGGCGCTGGGAAGGAATCGTAGCTGCAAGCAACAATAAAAAGCAATGAGCTGGGTGTCACTAAGTAACTCTGGTTTACACTTCATTTTCTGCTTTTATTGGAGATTCAGAATATGAATTTATTAATGAACATACAGGCTTTTTTTTTTTTTTTTTTTTTTTTTCTGTTGGAGAAGCCAGGCAATTTATTTGGCATTCAGTCTGTGTTTGCCTACGCTGCATTGTTTCATCATTTTATGGGCAGGCATCGCTTGTTAGATTGTGGCCCTCCAGAAAAAAAAATAGACTCACATAGCAACACCTTGACGTAGATGTACAGCTGCTCTCACTGTGGCTGCCTCACCTTTAGCCCCGTCTGTCTACTGCTGGCTTTCATTTTCCGCATTCATACATCAATAAGCTTTGCATGCTGACACCTAATTTTGCAGGCTACTTTGGTTTTAGAGCCCATGTTTTGCATATGACTACCCACCCCCTCCTGACATCTATTGCCTTTAAGGAGAAAAAGGAGATCAGCATAGAAAAAAAAGGAAGGAGCATTCTCTCTATACAAAGTCACATATATATTTCTGTTTGTCAAGTCAGTGCCTAGATAGATAGATAGATAGATAGATAGATAGATAGATAGATAGATAGATAGATAGATAGATAGATAGATAGATAGATAGATAGATAGATAGATAGATAGATAGATAGATAGATAGATAGATAGATAGATAGATAGATAGATAGATAGATAGATAGATAGATAGATAGATAGATAGATAGATAGATAGATAGATAGATAGATAGATAGATAGATAGATAGATAGATAGATAGATAGATAGATAGATAGATAGATTCTGTAGATAGATAGATCAATAGATTATAGATGTAAACATATACAAAAAATATAGAATGTTTCTGAATATTATAGTGGAAAAAAGTAAATGGTTAAGATGAATTTATACAAGGCAATTGCAACTATTAGTGATAAACACTTACCCAAAGATAAAAAGTATAATGCAAGGCAGTTACAATTTAAATGGATGCAAAAAAAAAAACATGAACTAGTACATTAGAGTAAGATGGTTTCTCTTGTCATTATTTCCAAGGATGTCTGTAATTTTTAATAAAAACAATTTTACAAATCTCTTCTCATCGCTTACGCTGATCTGCTCTATCTGCATCCAGTATATTTGCTTACAATAGAGAGTGATTCTTAACCACTTAAGAGCCAGGCCTATTTCTGACACTTGTTGTTTACAAGTTAAAATCAGTATTTTTTGCTAGAAATCTACTCAGAACCCCCACATATTATATATTTTTTTAGCAGAGATTTTATGTCACACTGTATTTGCGCAGCGGTCTTACAAACGCAATTTTGTGGGAAAAAAATACACTTTTTTGAATAAAAAAATAAGAAAACAGTAAAGTTAGCCCAATTTTTTCTAAAATTTGAAAGATAATGTTACGCCGAGTAAATAGATACCCAACATGTCAAAAATCTCCAAAGGTGACCCTTTAAAATTTCTACAGGTTACCAGTTTAGAGTTACAGAGGGCTAGAATTATTGCTCTCGTTCTAACGATCGCTGCGATACCTCACATGTGTGGTTTGAACACCGTGTACATATGTGGGCGTGACTTGCATATGAGCTTTAAATTTTATTTAAATTTTATTTTTTCTTATTCATTTTACCTTTTATTTTTACAGTGTCCATCTAAAAAAATGGTTTTGATCACTTTTATTCCTATTACAAGAAATGTAAACATCCCTTGTAAAATAAATAAGAAGGACAGGTCCTCTTTAATGTGAGATCTGGGGTCAGAAAGACCTCTCACATCTACACTAAAAAGCAAAAAAAAAAAAAATAAGTCATTTATTTCATCATGAAAAAAAAAAAATGGGGCTTTGAGGCTGTTGGCAGGAAGTGACTTATGACATTGCTCCAGTCCTATAAGGCCATAGAGTCACTTGGGGGCCAGCTTTCCCTCACTTGGCTTTCTGCTTAGGAGGGGAACTAGCCAGATCGTTTCCCCTGCTACCAACGGTTCCGGTAAGTGGGAAAATGACCGGGAAGCGGAAGGAGGGAGGGGCACCTCTCCCGCCACCCATGAAAGTGATCCGGAGGTGAATTTAACCACTTAAATACAGGGCACTTTCACCCCCTTCCTTCCCAGACCAACTTTCAGCTTTCAGTGCTCATTGGCATCTATAGGAAATATTGGTCAGCTTGGCATGGCACTGCTCCCCGTCTTTAACATTGGTGTCTACGTGAAATATTGGTCATCTTGACATGGCACTGCTCACAAACTATAAGTGACAGGGATGCAAAACTTGGGGAGCTCTGAGAGGGGACCCAGGACTACAACATATCCATACATTTTAAAAGTGGAGTATGCCTGTTCACTACACTGACTGCACTAAACTGACTGAACTCACTATCCAATAACTACCTGCCTAATCTTTATTGTAACACACTATAAACGGCTGCCATGTAAGCAGCAGCCTTAGATAGTGTGGGACGTGCACTAAGCCCCTGAGCCATGATTGGCCAAAGGCACCCTGCTGTGATTGGCCAAAGCATATAGGTCAGGTGCATGCTTTGGCCAATCATCGGCAATCAATGCACTGCAACAGCGCAGTGCATTTTTGGGTGCTCATCGGTGGGTGAACTTCCTGCCGAAAGCTCTGCTTATGTTTGACTCAAACACAGAGCCCATCCCTAGTTGTCAGGTATTGTTTAGCTTCTGGGCCTCCTTTGGCATTTTTTGGTGCTTTGTTTTTTTTTTTTTTTGGCATGTGCAGCTATATTGAGTGAGCACATTCTGTGGCTTTAAGTCAAAGTGGTGTTTGGGTCACACCTGCCTTTTATTTCTTGCAGTGGTTGTGCTATACAGCCAAAGCATCTGGAGGAGGTAGCTGAGTGGCTCACCAAACTTTCCTCATCTTCCTCCTTCCATCACAGATCAGCCAGTTTTTATGCAACAGCACTCTCTTCTTCCTCCTCGTTTACTGCTATCCTGCTGTAGCCCTGCAAAATGGCAAAGAGAAGACAGCTGAATCGTTAAAGGACACCATCAGTAACTTGCTGCAGGAGGATGCACAAGAATTAATGTCATGAGTAGTGTTGAGCGAACACGGACTGTATTATTCGTGTTCGTACCGAATAATTGGATTTTTTGTACCCGAACACGGACACGGACACTTTACTGTATGTTCGGGTAAAAATCCGTGTTCGGTCGTTTTATTTCCGGGTTTTGCATGCTTTGGCGCTCTTTTCATGGCGGGCTTTCAACAGCCAATCAACAATCGTTTAACTGGTGTGCCTTAAGCCATCCCAGCCATGCCTGCAAATGTCTCAGTAGCTGTGATTGGCCGTCTGAAGCATGTGACCAAGTCTTTATAAGTTCGAGGCAGCCGCAGCGGCGTCATTATGCTGCTTAGATTCAGGGACAGAGAGCACACATCAACGTGCTGGCTGCTGATTAGGGAAAGATAGGCAGGAAAAAACCATTTGTGTCCGGATAGAATTGAGGGACAGGTCGGAGTGTTTAGGCAGGGCGAGTTGTAGGCATTTTAGGGATAGAGTCTGCTGAATTATATAGGGTCAGTGTCTTCTACAAACTACAATCGATATTGCTGTGTGGGGGGTGGGGTGAATCTGCACTCAATCCTGATCTACGATCTCTTCTCAATCCTGTTAGGGACAGAGTCTGCTGAATTTTAGGGAAACTGTGTTCTACAAACTACAATCGATATTGCTGTGTGGGGGGTGGGGTGAATCTGCACTCAATCCTGATCTACGATCTCTTCTCAATCCTGTTAGGGACAGAGTCTGCTGAATTTTAGGGAAACTGTGTTCTACAAACTACAATCGATATTGCTGTGTGGGGGGTGGGGTGAATCTGCACTCAATCCTGATCTACGATCTCTTCTCAATCCTGTTAGGGACAGAGTCTGCTGAATTTTAGGGAAACTGTGTTCTACAAACTACAATCGATATTGCTGTGTGGTGTGGGATTGGAGATAGGCAGGTGTCAGTGATCCACATCCATTTTTCTGTGTGTGAGCTGCAGTGAACACAATCTTTTTGGGCTGCAGTGAACACAATCTTTTTGGGCTGCAGTGAACACAATCTTTTTGGGCTGCAGTGAACACAATCTTTTTGGGCTGCAGTGAACACAATCTTTTTGGGCTGCAGTGAACACAATCTTTTTGGGGTGCAGTGAACAAAATCTTTTTGGGGTGCAGTGAACACAATCCTTTTTGGTGTGCAGTGAACACAATCTTTGTGGGGTGCAGTGAACAAAATCCTTTGTGGGGTGCAGTGAACACAATCTTTTTGGGGTGCAGTGAACAAAATCCTTTTTGGGGTGCAGTGAACAACATCCTTTTTGGGGTGCAGTGAACACAATCTTTTTGGGGTGCAGTGAACAAAATCCTTTGTGGGGTGCAGTGAACACAATCTTTTTGGGGTGCAGTGAACACAATCTTTTTGGGGTGGAGTGAACAACATCCTTTTTGGGGTGCAGTGAACAAAATCCTTTTTGGGGTGCAGTGAACAAAATCATTTTTGGGGTGCAGTGAACACAATCTTTTTGGGGTGCAGTGAACACAATCTTTGTGGGGTGCAGTGAACACAATCTTTTTGGGGTGGAGTGAACAACATCCTTTTTGGGGTGCAGTGAACAACATCCTTTTTGGGGTGCAGTGAACACAATCTTTTTGGGGTGCAGTGAACACAATCTTTGTGGGGTACAGTGAACAGAATCTTTGTGGGGTGCAGTGAACAAAATCTTTGGGGGGTACAGTGAACACAATCTTTGTGAGGTGCAGTGAACACAATCTTTGTGGGGTGCAGTGAACACAATCATTGTGGGGTGCAGTGAACTCAATCTTTGTGGGGTACAGTGAACACAATCTCATACTGAAGGTTTGAGGGTGCTGCCTGTTCCATACTCCCCCTACTCCTCATCTAGCCTTTTAGGGGTACAAACAATAGTAATTGGGGCCTAGTGTGGTTGTGTACGTGTGATATACATACACTTTTTTGGGATCATATTTTCTATTCCGCTATTTAATCAAAAACCTTTGGGGATCAGTTAAATTGGGGGATAGTCTGTGTTGGTACGTGTGAGAGAGATCCACCTTTCCAAGTTGTTGGGGTTCATCTCATACTTCTGAAGGTTTGAGGGTGCTGCCTGTTCCATACTCCCCCCTACTCCTAGCCTTTTAGGGGTACAAACAATAGTAATTGGGGCCTAGTGTGGTTGTGTACGTGTGATATACATACACTTTTTTGGGATCATATTTTCTATTCCGCTATTTAATCAAAAACCTCTGGGGATCAGTTAAATTGGGGGATAGTCTGTGTTGGTACGTGTGAGAGAGATCCACCTTTCCAAGTTGTTGGGGTTCATCTCATACTTCTGAAGGTTTGAGGGTGCTGCCTGTTCCATACTCCCCCTACTCCTAGCCTTTTAGGGGTACAAACAATAGTAATTGGGGCCTAGTGTGGTTGTGTACGTGCGAGATACATACACTTTTTTTGATCATATTTCCTATTCCGCTATTCAATAAAAACCTTTGAGGATCAATTGAATTGCGGGATAGTCTGTGTCGGTACGTGTGAGAGAGATCCACCTTTCCAAGTTGTTGGGGTTCATCTCATACTTCTGAAGGTTTGAGGGTGCTGCCTGTTCCATACTCCCCCTACTCCTCATCTAGCCTTTTAGGGGTACAAACAATAGTAATTGGGGCCTAGTGTGGTTGTGTACGTGTGATATACATACACTTTTTTTGGATCATATTTTCTATTCCGCTATTCAATAAAAACCTTTCTAGGGCAAGATCTTAAATTACAGAAATATGAGGAGACCGTCAAATAAGGGCCGTGGCCTGGGTCGTGGTGCTGCTGGTAGAGCTCCTGTTGCAAGGAGAGGACATGGTCGATCTGTGCCAGCTACACGCACAAGTGAAACACCTTCCTCAAGTGTGAGTAGGCGACAGAACCTGCATCAGTATTTGGTAGGGCATCAAACGCCCCTAGAAGTGATGAGGCCAGAACAAGTTGAGGCGATAGTAGATTGGTTTGCTGCTGACAGTGCCTCCAGTTCCTTCACATTGTCTCCCACCCAGTCTACTGCAGAAAGGTCAGAGTTGGCACCTGCAGCCAATGTCCAACCGTCTTTCACCTCACCCCCTTGCAAATCAGGCCAGCAGTCTGAGCCCCAAGCCATACAGCAGTCTCTTATTCTTTTTGAGGACTCTGTCAGCAGGGTTTCCCAGGGCCATCCACCTAGCCCTGCCCCAGAAGTGGAAGAGATTGAGTGCAGCGATGCCCAACCACTTATTCCTCAAGATGAGTACATGCAAGGATCATCGCAGCACGTCTCCGATGATGACGAAACGCAGGTGCCAACTGCTGCGGCGTTCAGCATTGTGGAGACCGACAAGGAGGGCAGGGGTGAAGACTGGGTGGAAGATGATGTGGAGGACGATGAGGTCCTCGACCCCACATGGAATGAACGTCATGCAGGTGAACTGAGTAGTTTGGAGGAAGAGGCGGTGGTCGCACAGAGCCACCAGCACAGCAGAAGAGGGAGCAGGGTGCAGAAGCGGAGCGGCCGTGCCCTAGACACTACGCCCGCTACTGCCCAACGCAGCAAGGGAACGAGCGCACCAAAGTCAGCTCAAAGGAGTTCTCTAGCGTGGAAGTTCTTTAGAAAATGTGCTGATGACAGGACACGAGTGGTTTGCACCCTGTGCAATCAGAGCTTGAAGCGAGGCATGAACCTTCTCAACCTGAGCACAACCTGCATGATCAGGCATCTAAGTGCAAAGCACGAGCTGCAGTGGAGTACACACCTTCAAAACCAAGAAACGTCTCTGGCTCATCCTGCTTCCTCTTCTGCTGCAGTCTCGGCCGCTCCAGCCACATCTGTAGTGATACCGGCACCTGCCACCCCGCAAACAGACGATCTGTCAGCAACACCACCACCTGGGTCACCAACAACCATCTCCACAATGTCCCGTGGAAGCGTTCAGCTTTCCATCTCCCAAACACTTGAGAGGAAGAGGAAGTACCCCCCTACCCACCCGCGATCCCTGGCCCTGAATGCCAGCATTTCAAAATTATTGGCCTTTGAAATGCTGTCATTCCGTCTGGTGGAGACGCACAGTTTTAAAAACCTTATGTCGGTGGCTGTCCCACAGTACGTCGTGCCCAGCCGCCACTACTTTTCCAGGCAAGCCATCCCTTCCCTGCACAACCAAGTGGGGGAAAAAATCAGGTGTGCACTGCGCAACGCCATCTGTGCCAAGGTCCACCTAACTACGGATACGTGGACCAGTAAGCACGGTCAGGGGCGTTATATCTCCCTAACGGCACACTGGGTAAATGCAGTGGCGGATGGGCCTGAGGCGGATAGCAATTTGGCGCATGTCCTTCCACCACCGAGGATTGCAGGGCACTTCAGTTTGCCTCCTGTTCCTAACTCCTCCTACTCCGCTTCCTCATCCTCTACCGCCTCCTCATCCGGACAGCGTAACACCTTCACCACCAACTTCAGCACGGCCAGGGGTAAACGACAGCAGGCAGTTTTACAACTTGCCTGTTTGGGGGACAAACCACACACCGCGCAGGAGTTGTGGAGGAGCATGGAACAGCAGACAAATGAGTGGTTGCTGCCAGCGAGCCTCAAGCCCGGCCTGGTGGTGTGCGATAACGGGCGAAATCTCATAGCAGCTCTGGGCCTAGCCGGTTTGACGCACATCCCTTGCCTGGCGCATGTGCTGAATTTGGTGGTGCAGAGGTTCCTTAAAAACTACCCCGATATGTCAGAGCTGCTGCAGAAAGTGCGGGCCGTTTGTGCGCACTTTCGGCGTTCTCACCCTGCTGCTGCTCGCCTGGCAGCGCTGCAGCGTAACTTCGGCCTTCCCGCTCACCGCCTCATATGTGACGTGCCCACAAGGTGGAACTCCACCTTGCACATGCTGGAAAGACTGTGCGAGCAGCAGCAGGCCATAGTGGAGTTTCAGCTGCAGCACGCACGCGTGAGTCGCTCTGCGGAACAGCACCACTTCACCACCAATAACTGGGCCTCCATGCGAGACCTGTGTGCCTTGTTGCGCTGTTTTGAGTACTCCACCAACATGGCCAGTGGCAATGACGCCGTTCTCAGCTTAACTATCCCACTTCTATGCCTCCTTGAAAAAACAATTCGGGCGATGATGGAAGAGGATGTGGCACAGGATGAGGAGGAGGAGGAGGATGAAGAGGTAACATTTCCAAGGCTTTCAGGGCAGTCATTCGCAAGGGGCTCCGAGGGTGGGTTCCTGCACACGCAAACGCCAGGGACGCAATTGTCCAGCAGGGGCACAGTTCTGGAGGATGAGGAGGATGAGGAGGAGGAGGAGCTGGAGGAGGAGATGGAACCATGTTCACAGCAGGGTGGCACCCAGGCCAGCTCATGGCCATCACTGGTGCGTGGCTGGGGGGATACAGAGGACACGGACCATACACCTCCCACAGAGGACAGCCTTTCGTTGCCTCTGGGCAGCCTGGCACACATGAGCGATTACATGCTGCAGTGTCTCCACAACGACCGCCGAGTTGCCCACATTCTAACTTGTGCTGATTACTGGGTGGCCACGCTGCTGGATCCCCGTTACAAGGACAACGTACCGTCCTTAATTCACTCACTGGAGCGCGATCGCAAGATGCGCGAGTACAAGCGCACGCTGGTAGACGCCATGCTGCTGGCATTCCCATCTGACAGCGGGGCCACAGTGGAAGCACAAGGCAGAGGAGGAGGAGGAGGAGGTCGCCAACGCAACCAGGGCACCGCCAGCACCTCAGAAGGCAGGGTTAGCATGGCCGAAATGTGGAAAAGCTTTGTCAGCACGCCACAACAAACAGCAGCACCAGCAGCTCAGATGGAACGTCTTAGCAGGAGGCAGCATTTTACCAACATGGTGGAGCAGTATGTGTGCACACGCCTACATGTAGTGAATGACGGGTCTGCCCCCTTCAACTTCTGGGTCTCCAAATTGGGCACATGGCCTGAGCTTGCCCTTTACGCCTTGGAGGTGCTGGCGTGCCCTGCAGCCAGTGTATTATCTGAACGGGTATTTAGCACGGCTGGGGGCGTTATAACAGACAAGCGCAGCCGCCTGTCCAGAGACAATGTGGACAAGCTCACGTTCATTAAAATGAACCAGGCATGGATCCCACGGGACTTTTCCGTACCTTATGCAGAATAGCAATGGATACCGACCTTACCCACCCATTGTTCCATTTTTGCTCTTTCTCACTCTTTTGGGGTGTACCCTCATTTAAAATTTGTGAAAAGAAGCAGTGTTGGCTACCTCGTCCTCCTCCTCAGGGCCAGATTAATGTAGGGTCTATTGGAGCTGCAGCTCCAGGCCCCTACCTTTTATATAGGCCCCGGGTTGGCCATATTCACTGTTACCGCTCTTCTGTCACTTGTAAACACAGAAGTCTGGCTTCTATGCTCGCTTCCCCAGGCAGCACCCTCAGAACCTCCCCACACAGCGTGAAGGCCGGACAAGGAGGGACAGTTGGCGATGCATGGATGTGTTTATGGGCTTCAGAGACAGCATCCCATGTTGAATTAGGCATGCATGGCTGCACCCTTCCTCCTCTGGGTGCATGGCAAGGCACGGCCCTAAGGCCCTTCAAAATCCTCAGCACCAAGCCCATGATGCTGTTAATCCGGCCCTGGTCCTCCTCCACCGCCGCTTCCACCTACACCGCCCATAGGTGTGCGCAGCCTATTGCATTAAGGTGTGCACCCCAAAGTTGAAATACACATGCATGTGTTTGCCAGCAGGGAGAGTAATGTATCGGGGCCATGTACCTGTAGGCAAGGAGAAATAGAGCAGAGCAGGTCCCAGGGAGATCTTTCCCATCTCCTCACTGGCAATGCTATGTGCCCTAGGTGATTAGGGTGTGCCCAGGCACACCCAGCACACCCTGTGCGCACGCCTATGTCACCGCCACATCCACCACCACCTCAACCTCCCTCCTACTCCATATGGGCCTCGTCCTTCAGAAATGAAGAAGAACATTGTTTTATTTTTCTGTTTTTTTTTGTTGTTTTAAGTTATTTCCCTATCCACATTTGTTTGCAGAGCACTTGCCATGCTCTTAATTACGTTTTGCTGCCATTTGCAGCACTCTAGCCCTTTCCTTTGGTGTTTTAGAGCCGTTTTAGTGCCTTAAAGTTCGGGTCCCCATTGACTTCAATGGGGTTCGGTGTCCGGGAAAAGTTCGGTAAAAGTCCGGGACACGGACCCGGACTTTTTTTTAAAGTTCGGCCGAACCCGTCGAACACGGACATCTAGGTGTCCGCTCAACCCTAGTCATGAGATATTGAGGAAGAAAACCCAGGGTACATCAGACAGGGAGCAGGAATTAGCAATGATCTTCTTGCAGCTTATTGCTAAGTGGACTATAGCAATGAGGAGGATATGAATGACAAGCTAGTGGAATGTAGGTGCCGGATATTGTAGAGAGGGAATGTGAGGGAGAGATGGAACAGACATTAAAGGGGATTTTGTTCAAGGGCAGAGGCAGATAGCAGAGGACTTGCAGCCGTTTTATTCGACTAGATGGCACTGTTCCATTGGTATGGGTCATTGCTATCCTCAGGGCCAATCCATGTAGCTCTGCAGCCTACGCCCTTTTTCACATAATTGCTTGGAGGGAGCATCACCTCAATAATACTGGTCGATATCTTCATCAGCCCATTTCCACTAAGGTCCCAGAGAAAGATAACCAAATATACCAAGAATTTTGGCATTGTGGAAAAATGGGACCCATTGTGGTTCTTTCTAAAGGAAAATGATTAGGTAAATTAAAATCAACCACCAAGCCAAGTACACATGCTCATTCTGTGGCAAGAGCAAAATCCTTTGTGACGGACCTACAACATCACCTCTGCTGATACAGTGAAATCCACCATCAGAAGGAACTACTCATCTTTTTTTTTTTTTTAGCAGAACTCCAGGAATTCCAACCACCATCCACCCCCAACAAAGGCTTACCCCCCGGGGAGCCTACCTGCATGATGCTGCTCATCATAGGGAGACATATAAACAACAGGCTGCAATCACAGGAAATGGGCAGAATAGCAAAATGTGATTCCTCCCTGAAGAGGTCCAATCTGGAATTCGAGAACAGAGCTGGAGTATAAAGAGGGTATATTGTTTACATAGGAGGGGAGAGTAACGTATACATTTAAAACAATTATGTTGTTTAGATTTAATACGGAATGTCTTCTATGAAAAATAAAAAAGGTCATCTGCATTTTCTACAGCATCAGTGGCCTCATAAGATAGGGAAGTATGTTCCACAAGGGATTTGAAGGGCTTATCTTAGACTAGAGAATGTCAAGTGATTTTTTTTAACAGAAAAATTGTTTCTTTCCCTTATCACTGTGGACAAGCTCAGTTTCAAAAATGTAACCATTCCTGTAGCGGCAATGATTACAAAACCCCTACAGTTGATGCTACCAACTAAAGTTTTCTTGCAATCCAGCCACCATATAATGGTGCATTCCACCATTACTAGCTCCTGCCACCTCTGCTAGACCTGTCACTATTTCCAGGTTCTATAGCCTTTCCTGACATATTCTAATGCTCTGGTACTGTAAAGGTGCCACTCAATATTTCTGCAGCTGGGCTTTAGCTACAAAATTTCTAATGTTTGCTGTAGGGTAAATCACGCACTGTGGCTCTTAGTGTGTGGCCTTCTCCAGTGCTCGTATATTCAAAAATATTTATGGCTGTTGTCTCTCCAAATCAAAAAACTCTAATTTTAATTGCATACTGACTTCAACTTGTCTCTTCATTTTATATTGTGGCTAAATTAAGTTGCTTATATACTCTCCAATGGGTGTACAATTGCTGTAGCTGTTGTTTCTGAAAATATACATTCTAATTTCATAATAATATTATCTTGTCCCTCTCTTACATTATGGCCTAATCAAGCTTCTTACATACTCTCCTGCTGCTATACTTGGTTAACAGGATTTTTATGCAGACCATGCACCAGAGCATGGCTTGCCTTTGATGTAATTTTATTCAAACAGAATTTGTTAATTATAATTTGTGGGAAATACATTGGCATGTGCAAATTATGTAAACTTTGCAAAAACTACACAAAAATATATTTTTATCATTGCAAAGTTTATATTTGTTTTACCTATTTATTCAGAAAAAAAAAACAATTAAAATAAATATATTCAAATGTACTATACCAAATTGAGCTGTATTCTTTCTGAAAAAAACAAACAAACATATAATAGGTTAGGGTAGAATGGCAAATATAAAAGATATAACAAGCAGAAACACGTGATCACCAAATAAAAAAAAAAAAACGGAGATTTCGGGAGAAAAAGGCCCAGGGACTCAAGTGGTTAAATACTGAACAGTTACAGTATAAAGTCAATTGCATTGCTGATGCTTCTGCGGCCTGAAGGTGGCAGGGGTCATCTGCATACAGAAGGCTTTTATTTTTTAATGAAGCCTTCAACTTGCACGTGATCACTATGCCATGGCTGACATAAGGATCACATGTTTGGAAACCACTATGATTGTTTCCCGACCATTGGTTGGACCATTTGCATACTTGAGCTGTCGGTGATAGCTGGGATTAAAGTCTAGCAGCCAGGCAAAGCGCTGGCCCCTGAAATTCAGTGAGGAGGATTTTTAACATGTATCCCTAGCATGGGGAATCATGCCTGAGGATGTTTATTTACAGACTGAAGAAGGAAAGGTGTTGACATGCTCTACTGAATATGATGGGGGACTGGAGATCATTCATGCCTTGTTGTCCAGCCCTTTTCTAGCACTCACAGTGTGAGTCAGTTAATTTGACAAGCTAATTTCATGGGGTCAGCTTGTATATCAGTTTTAAGATTTACCAAAAATGGCAATGGCAAAAGTTTTAGTGCAACCAAAACATTTTGTTGATGAAAAAATGAATGAGAAGAATTGCTCAAATCATGAGGAGGGTCAGAGTCATTCAAAAAAGTAATGGAATTCAGCTTTTCAAAACCTTCTGCTTGTTATAATGTTTCAAATGAGTGTATTATTTTGCAAATTGTGAATTAGCTGTAGCTTTGACATGATTTGATTTCTGCTGTACAATGCATTGACTTGTATACAGTATATTTGCAATCCTTTCTATCTGTATATTGTATTTGTAATTAGAAGAGTGTTCTTCCGTGTGTTAAAGTGTTTGTTACCCAAACATTTCATATTCCTGATTTGTGCCTGCTCTACCATGTAGTTTTATGAAAAAGTATCCTGTTCTCTTTGTATCACTTCCTTTGTGTGAAATCGCTGGTGCTTCTTCCAGTCCCTCTGCTTTCCTATTTAAAACTGACCACACTAGTCTGGGGAGCACATCGTGGTCAGTTCTCTAGCTGTGCTGGGAAATCAGCCTACTATCCTCCAATGATGAGACTTGTCCCGACATGCCCCCGCTGCACAGCCATTCACTGGGAAGCTCATTGCTTCTCCTCCCCCCAGCTCTTTTGCAGCTGATAAGAGAGGGAATGTGATTCCTTTTTATATCTATACACAAATGGATTCCCTTTCATTTCTGTTTTAAACTGAAAGGGTTATTTTACAAAGTGATCACTTAATGTCTTTGTCATTCTTTAACCACTTGCCGACCACCCACCAAAGATATACGGCAGTGGGTCCCTGCAAATCGGCATACCTGTACGGCGTTTTGCTGGAGTGATCGTTGGGGCACACGCGTGCCCCCATTCGCCAGTGTAGAAGCTGATGCGTGGGGCCAGAAGCCGCGATTGCTACCCGTTGAGAGAGAACGGCGGTCTGATGTTGTAAACACAGCAGACCGTTGTTCTCTCAGCAATCATCACAGGGCTCCTGTGTTCCTCACTTTTAGGAACACAGGCCCCTGTGTTGATTCCATAGACCCATCCCCCACACAGTTAGAAAACACCCTCTAGGCATACATTTAACCCTTTAATCGCCCCTGGGTTAACCCCTTCCCTGCTAGTGTCTTTACTACAGTAACAGTGCATATTTGTAGCATTGATTACTGTAGTAATGTCATTGGTCCCCCCAAAAGTGTCAAAAATGTCAGTTAGGTGTCCGATCTGTCTGCCGCAATGTCACAGTCCAATTAAAAATCGCTGATCACCGCCATTACTATTAAAAATATATAAATAAATAAAAATTACATAAATCTTTCCTCTAGTTTGTAGACGCAATAACTTTTGCTCAAACCAATCAAAATACGCTTATTGGGATTTTTTTTTTTACCAAAAATATGTAGCAGAATACAAATTGGCCTAAAATGTGATTTTGTTTTTATTGGGAATGGTATATAGCAGAGAGCGGAAAAAAAAAAAAAATATATATATATATATATATTCAGAATTGTCGCTCTTTTTTTGTTTATAAAAAAAATTTAAGTATAGAGGTAATCAAATACCACAAAAAGAAAGCTCTGTTTGTGGGAAAAAAAGGACATTAATTTTATTTGGGTACAGCGTCTCATCACCGTGCAAATGTCAGTTAAAGTAACGCAGTGCTGTATCGCAAAAAATTGCCTGGTCAATAAAGGGGAAAATATTCCGGTCCAGAAGTAGTTGACCTGATAAAGGTACATGCCCCCAAAATTTTACATATGCGTCTGTATACTCACGTCTCTAAAAACGTATGTAAAACTAGCGTAGCGCAAAAGCCTGCATAGAATATTTAAATAAATATCAAACACATAAATGTCTGTTTAAGGTGCATGCATTTGTGTAGCTGTGAGACTATTGACATCCTGAAAGATGTATTTCATATAGTTCCTTGGATGTACTATTTTGTTTATGGCTTACTAATCCCTAAAAGGCTACAAATGCTATTTATTCCCTTAATATTTGTATTTTAACATGCTATTTTTCCTGGGGGACATATATTATTATATACTCAGCACAACGAATTGTGCTGAAGATACATTAATAAATGCCCCTCAGTGGACCTAGCAGTTGGCACTCATTGATGGAACCCACTAATTTACTGTTAAGTGAAATGCAGAGAAGTAAACTTGTTTTTAGAGATGAGTATATCTTCATGGGTTTGGTTTGGTTTGCTAACAGTTTAGCGAACCTTGTTTGCAAAACTACACCTGCAGTTCCGCTTAGAGAGAGAGACTGGTGCATTGTATACAAACTCTACCCACTCAGCATTATGTTCTACATGATGCCATCCCCTCTGCCATAGGTTTCTAAAGGTTCTCCTTACCCACCTCTATACAACTGGATCCATCCACCTGAACCCAGCAGGTGAAGGATCATTTCAGCCCATGTGATGATGTCAAAGGTGCTAAAAAGAAAAAGAAAACAATGCTGAGCAAGCCAAAATCGAAAATAAACACTGATTTCCAGTAGGTGGAGAGTATATTTGTAGCCAGAGAAACCCTTATTTTGTTAAATTATTCTGCACATGATTTCGGTTAACAATACTTTACTTAACCTCACTTCAAACCTAGTAATTTCTTACTAAAATATGATTTAAAAGACAAAAAAGCAGTTCTTTTTGCAGGATTATATTCTCTACCTTGCTAATATAAAATTATTTTTAATGAAACTATGACAAATAATCATTATCTTCCAGAAGATTGTGAAGTTACTTAACCACTTTCAGACCGCCTGCCACATATATACTGCGGCAGGGCAGCTCAACTGCGCAAAATCACGTACATATACGTGATTTTGTGCATGAGATTTCAGAGGCGCCGCTAATCACAGCGGGAGCCAATCAGGGGGCCGTGATGGCGCTGGGACCCGTTGGTCATTTGGTGGAATGACAGAGCGTTGGTCTGCCTATGTAAACGAGGCAGACCGCTGTTCTGTCAGGAAGGAAAAGAGAGCTTAGCTGAAACACAGATCTCTCTTTTCCCCTAGTGTATCCACTCCCCCCACAGCTAGAAAGCACTCCCTAGGAGCACACTTACCACCTGATTGCCCCTGGTGTTAACCTCTTCCCTGCCAGTGTCATTTATACAGTAACAGTAACAGTGCATTTTTTTTGCACTTATCACTGTATTGGTGTCACTGGTCCCCAAAAAGTGTAATTTAGTGTCAGATTTGTCTGCCGCAATGTTGCGGTCCCGCTAAAAAATCGCTGATTGCAGCCATTACTAGTAAAAACAATCAAAAAAATAGAAAGTCCATAAATATATGTCATAGTTTGTAGACGCTATAACTTTTTTTATTTCACAAATAGGTTTTATTGAAAGTTTTCAGAAAATTAAACAAAACAAAAAGAAAAGGAGTAGGCACTGTGGTTTAACAGACATTGGAATATTAGACCAAGTTAACATTGTGTGCAGGGGCATCCATAGTCTGGTGGGTGACACGGCTCATCTCCACCCCCGACCATGGTTCCTGCTCTGTGAGGAATCATCTAGAAACTATATAAACTATAGGAACTTGTAAACTCAATCAAACTATGATCCATAAAGATTGATAAGTGAAATCAGTTCAATGTTGTGCTTCGTGGATCCAATATCCAGTGTTCCCAATCCTTGAAGAATTTCGCAGTGGATAATTTGGCTGTGAAGAAAAGGTATTCCATTTTAAAGTGATTGTTTAAAATTGTGGTTTAGCAGCTCTGACTGCATAAAGGATCTGCTCCTTTATATGGAAAAAATGTTTTCTGGCCAGTATATCTCTGGGTGTTTCTGCCGGTAGGTGATCTGGTTTCACGATTCTGTGTGCGCTGTCCATAAGCATGTCTCAAGGAGAGAGATTGAGGAGTAGAGTGGAGGAAAGTTGTTGTAGGTATTTCTTGAGCTCATGGGGGGGACCAATTCTGGAATACCTCTGAATTTTATGTTGTTCCTTCTAGGTCAGCAAACTTTAGTTGAATTGTTTGAATTTCATCAGAGTGATGGTCATGTGAATAAAGGTGCTCATTATGTGCTTTGCCTATTTCAAATACTTGTTCTTCCACTATGTCTGTTCTCTCTTCTAGGCATTCAAGCCTGTCATGTACTTGAGAAAGAGATAGCTGTAGTTCTCTGTGTAAGTCTTTTTGCAGTGTGAGCAGCATGGAATTCAGCATGTTTTCAGAGACTGGGTTGTCAGTGACAGGTATAGCTGCTAATGTGGAGATATGAGAGATATCCTGGGTGGTGGAGGTTGAGGTAGCCTCATGATGTTTTTTAGCTAGGGGTGTTTTGCTGGGGGAGTTAGCTAGGGAAGATGCAGTTCTCTTACCTCTGTCTATTGATCCATCCAACGGAACCATGGCAGCAAGAGAGAAGCTATCCATGTCCTCCTGTTCCTGCAGGTCAGGGGGATCTGTGTCTGCCCTCCATTTCTTATGCTGGGTCAGTTGCTGGCTGCATGGTGGAGCCGAGGGAGAAGTCTGTTCGGCGCCATCTTGGCCGGATCGTGGCTCCATGGGGCCGAAGTATTGTGTAAGGTCGGTGCGGCTGAGGAGGTGGATTTCACCTCCTCGACATCCCCTGTTCTGTCTCACTGTCTTCCCCTCTCAGAGTGGGGGAGAAGGGAAGATCTAGTGGCACTGGGTTGCTCTGTGTCCCTGCTATGGAGGGGAGCTCAGGTCTCAGGCAGCCATCCTGGTCTGCAGCTAGCCACAACCCCAGACGCTATAACTTTTATGCAAACCAATCAATATACACTTATTAGTATTTTATTTTACCAAAAATATGTAGCAGAATACATGTTGGCCTAAATTGATGAAAAAAATTGATTTTTTTTTTAAATTTTAATGGGTATGTTTTATAGCAAAAGCACAAAATGTTTTTTTTTTTCACAATTGGGGTTCTTTTTTTGTTTATAGCGCAAAAAATAAAAGCTGCAAAGGTGATCAAATACCAGCAAAAGAAGGCTCTTTTTGAGGGGGAAAAAAGACATTAATTTTATTTGTGTACAGCATTGCACGACCATGTAATTTTCAGTTAAAGCAACTCCGTGCCGTATTGCAAAAAATGGCCTGGTCATTAAGGGGGTAAAATCTTCAGGAGCTGAAGTGGTTAAAGAACAGAACCTCTCTTGCCAGCAAGGCAGCATGTTGTAGTACAGACTATACAGAGTATAGATAATCTACTGAAAGCGCTGGAAAAAATAATACAAAAGGTACAGAATCAAATTTTAATCCATATTGTTTTTTGTTAATTCCAGGTATGTTTTTTGTTAATTCCAGGGCAACAGTGTCATACGCAATGGTGGGCATCCAATATTTATTGTTACCTTCAGTCTAAAATTTATCCCATAAGTTCAGCACACACGTTGGATATATAACTGGCATGTCACTAGGTTACCCTTTTTAATGATACTTAAATGACACAGGATATGTGTCTTATCCTTTTCTGTGTCTCTTGCAGTATCTGCAACGTTTGAATCATATGGCTAAATTACCTGTACGGATTTATTTTATGCAATACATAAATCATTGCATCAAATGTATAAGTTAGGAAGAAGCCACATAAACATGAAAAGAAAACAGATAAAACAGCAAATTTGAAATGTAAACATGCAAAGTGTGTAGTGATTGATCTAGAAAACTATTTGATCTGTGCATGCCTCTTGGAAATATGAATCTTGTAGACTAGTGAATTAATTTTGTAACCTCTTCATCCTATCTAGTGAGTACAGAGCTACTCAGCCTTAATACAAAAAGCGTAATATGACTCCAATATTAGGATGTATCATTTAGTTAAAGGTCAAATCAAGCCAAAAACACTATCTCGGTATTATTTGGGAACCAACAGGATTAATAACTTGGTTGTACACTATAACAGTCAGAGATTCTAATGACCAGATTTCTATGTTATCATTTATCCTCCATATCATCTATAACACTCCACTTTTTTCTGTTGAATGCATTGGGAAAGCGTGACAGCATCCTGCAGCTTTGCAATTGCCATTTCAGTTGGGCAGAGAATCATTGTGTAGATATCTTTCCTCAAGACTCCTTAGAAGATGACTCAACGTGTGAGCAACCACTGAAGACTGAAACCTAAAGTTTGAAAAATAAGAACACATAGTGTTCAAGGAATGTGGGACTTTATATGAGGTGTGGCCGGTGTACACATAATGTCAATAGTATACATATACATCTGCTGGTGAGCATATAGAAGCATATGATTAGCATCACGTGTTTAGTAACATGTCCATAGCAGCTTGGCATAAATACAATAAATATACAAACAAGTAAAAGGGGACATAAAATGATATACATTTGGATAATCATAAGACCATCAATATCAGTAAAAAAAAATAACAGAATAAATCAAAAGCGTATGGTATAAATGAATAATGATAATAGGATGCATGATGGATTGACAGAAAACTTTAAATGGTCTCCATTGCTTGACGCGTTTCATGAAAAAAGTTTCACTTCATCAGAAGCAGGCACAATTCTGATTTCTAAAAAACATATAAATATGTAAACAGTCTTGCATCCAATGTGGGAGTATATTGAGAAGATTAATGGAAGTTATATGACTTACAATAGGGTATTGGCTGTTAATGAGGCTGTTTGTCTCCCAGAGATACGTCCATTATGGGAACTGAGGGGGCAAGGTCTCCGCACAAGGCCAAGGCGCAAGGTCCAGTAACATAGTGTGAATCCCCATAATAGCGTTTAGGCATGGTAAACAAGTAGAATTCTAGTGGAGTATACCAGAATTGATAATAGTTATAAGAATATATATATATATATATATATATATATATATATATATATATATATATATATATATATATATAAAATATATATATGAAAAAGTCATCAAGAGCCCAAAACCAAGATAGTAAATAAAGTGTGGGAATATCAAAGAGAGATGAATAGGATGTGTGCATCAATATAATCCATGTGAGTGAAGAGTGAACGGGAAAGAAACGTGACGACCGAGACCAGTATTATTTGTAGTATGCCATAAAAAATGCTAGAGCATAATGAAAAAAAGGGGGAAAGGAAAAAGAAAAAAAGAGGAGATAGCTAACCAGTGGGTTGGTGTTGAGGAGAAAAAATTCCAAAACAAATCAAGAGTATAACCAGAAATGTGGAAGGAAAATGAACCTACTACAAAAAGAGGGGAGTGGAAACCCAGAAATAGCAAAGATAATATATATTGAGAGTGATAGATGAGAGAAAAACAGGAGAATGGACCTGCACAATGGCGAAGGCAAGGGCGGCTCCCAGCGTCACGAGCTGTTCACAAAGAAGGGAACACCACCAGGCAGACTGTGCTGGCTAGGATGGCGTCCCAATTATGAATGTCGATGGAGATCACGTGCAGAGACACCGATGCCAGTAAATTACGTCATGCTCTGAGCAGGAATTCGTGGCGCCGATGCGCCACGGCCACAACCACGCCCCCTGCCCCACACCAAAATGGTCTGGGCGGGGAAGAGGGGGGCGGAAGCGGCCGGGGAGCATCGCAGTTCCCAAGGAGGGACGATCGGGGAGTAAACAACTCTGCCCCAGTGGTGTCAGCCTAAAAAATAAAACAAAGATAAATATGAAGGGTAATCAGATGGGGATAACCCAATAATATGACTGCACGTAGAATGGGGGAATAAAAAGGGAATAAACTAGGGTAATATGAATAAGTTAGGATTGTTGAAAATGCTGGTAGCACACCTCCATCCCTATGTCTATGTAATAAAGGGACAATAGGAAAAATGGGGGGAGGGGGAGGGGAAGGGGATATTGAAAAAAAGGGGGAAGAAGAGAAAGGTGGGACTTTAATTGAGACTCGTGCAATTGAGTCTCAATCCCTAATTAGTTTGAAAAATAAGAACACATAGTGTTCAAGGAATGTGGGACTTTATATGAGGTGTGGCCAGTGTACACATAATGTCAATAGTATACATATACATCTGCTGGTAAGCATATAGAAGCATATGATTAGCATCACGTGTTTATTAACATGTCCATAGCAGCTTGGCATAAATACAATAAATATACAAACAAGTAAAAGGGGACATAAAATGATGTACATTTGGATAATCATAAGACCATCAATATCAGTAAAAAAAAACAACAGAATAAATCAAAAGCGTATGGTATAAATGAATAATGATAATAGGATGCATGATGGATTGACAGAAAACTTTAAATGGTCTCCATTGCTTGACGCGTTTCATGAAAAAAGTTTCACTTCATCAGAAGCAGGCACAATTCTGATTTCTAAAAAACATATAAATATGTAAACAGTCTTGCATCCAGTGTGGGAGTATATTGAGAAGATTAATGGAAGTTATATGACTTACAATAGGGTATTGGCTGTTAATGAGGCTGTTTGTCTCCCAGAGATACGTCCATTATGGGAACTGAGGGGGCAAGGTCTCCGCACAAGGCCAAGGCGCAAGGTCCAGTAACATAGTGTGAATCCCCATAATAGCGTTTAGGCATGGTAAACAAGTAGAATTCTAGTGGAGTATACCAGAATTGATAATAGTTATAAGAATATATATATATATATATATATATATATAAAATATATATATGAAAAAGTCATCAAGAGCCCAAAACCAAGATAGTAAATAAAGTGTGGGAATATCAAAGAGAGATGAATAGGATGTGTGCATCAATATAATCTATGTGAGTGAAGAGTGAACGGGAAAGAAACGTGACGACCGAGACCAGTATTATTTGTAGTATGCCATAAAAAATGCTAGTGCAGAATGAAAAAAAGGGGGAAAAAGAAAAAGAAAAAAAGAGGAGATAGCTAACCAGTGGGTTGGTGTTGAAACCCTATTATGGGGATTCACACTATGTTACTGGACCTTGCGCCTTGGCCTCGTGCGGAGACCTTGCCCCCTCAGTTCCCATTATGGACGTATCTCTGGGAGACAAACAGCCTCATTTACAGCCAATACCCTATTGTAAGTAATATAACTTCCATTAATCATCTCAATACACTCCCACATTGGATGCAAGATTGTTTACATATTTAGATGTTTTTTAGAAATCAGAATTGTGCCTGCTTATGATGAAGTGAAACTTTTTTCACGAAATGCGTCAAGCAATGGAGGCCATTTAAAGTTTTCTGTCAACCCATCATGCATCCTATTATCATTATTCATTCATACCATACGCTTTTGATTTATTCTGTTGTTTTTTACTGATATTGATTGTCTTATCATGATTATCCAAATGTATATCATTTTATGCCCCCTTTTACTTGTTTGTATATTTATTGTATTTATGCCAAACTGCTATGGACATGTTAATAAACACGTGATGCTAATCATATGCTTACCAGCAGATGTATATGTATACTATTGACATTATGTGTACACTGGCCACACCTCATATAAAGTCCCACATTCCTTGAACACTATGTGTTCTTATTTTTCAAACTAATTAGGGATGGAGACTCAATTGCACGAGTCTCAATTAAAGTCCCACCTTCCTCTTCTTCCCCCTTTTTTTTTTTTTTCAATATCCCCTTCCCCTCCCCCCATTTTTCCTATTGTCCCTTTATTACAGAGACCTAAAGTTTGGTTGAGGTTGGCTTTTGGCGTACGATGTAAATTTATCAAAATTTTTGGCATGGGTCAACTAAACCTACCACTAACTATACAATTATCTGCTGAAAGCCACAAGTGTATGTACAGTATATTATAAATCTTTTGTATGATATATATTGTGTACAACATGACTGAAGACAGCACTTTTGACAGAGAACTATCTGTCTGTGCCATAATATTATCAGGGTGTCTTGAAGTTGGTGGATTGATCAGCAGCCTTAGATTTACTGGGCGAATGGTAAGTCTTTTGTCATCTCTCAGGTGGGTAACTACTGATACCAATTATATTTTTAACTGTCTGTAAGAGAACATTCTTTCTCCCATTGACCACCAATGTAAAGGGATACATTTGTGCAGTGTCTTTCCCATTGTGATCTTACAGCAAAAGAACACCTGGGATGTATATACAGTATATAAACATGATCCTTAGCATATGGTATTTACCCCCATGGATATTTCTGAAAGTACCTACATAGATTTAGGGGACCAAGCTATTGAGATGGCTTCCCTTACACCTCGTTTCTCATTTCCCCTGGGGTTGATGACAGTGTAAGCGCCCATTCACACTGCCGCGACTTGTCAGGCAACTTGTCAGCCTGACAAGTCGCTGTCGGTCGCGGTCCATTGAGTAGTACAGGACCCGTTCTAATAGGAGCGACACAAGTCGCTCTGACTTAGAAAAAGGGTCCTGTACTACTTTGGGGCGACCTCGGAACGACTTGCATAGACTTCCATTATGTGAAGTCCCTGCAAGTCGCGCCGAAGTCGAGGTGCACAGCGGTGCACGTGACTTCACAGGTCGCCCCCCCCAAGTCGTGTCGCCTCAGTGTGAACCGGCTCTAAAACATGGCACAGAGTCCCATGGGTGCCTGTAGGGGATCTTGGCCAGGAAATATTGTCGTAGTAAATTAATAATAAAATACCAAGTTTATAGTTCTACCTCTCCACTTGCAATTGCTCTATATAACTGATTTGTATATTATACTGTATACTGTATGGGAAGCTTCCATATCCAGAACTTTACCCTACTCATGTCTATATTGTAGTTCCTCTTTCTTAATAAATTTATATTAAGCCATCATAGATACAGACTCTCAATAGAATTCCAAAGGTCCATGCATGCATCCACTGAAATCCATGAGTAAACTCCACCATATGTAAAAGTTGTTTCCCAAATGTGGCCATTTGACAGGAAAATATGGCCCACATTCACTAAAGCATAGTGGTGTATTTAAAATACTTATCATTCCCAGCCTGGGTATCCCAAAGTGAAGAAGGGCATATGGCAAAACATACACCAGGTCTTTTATTTTTCATTTATACTAATGGTTCTTTTGCTGGTAGGCTCCTTGTCCTTGCAATTTGACTATTACATATAACAGTGATTTTTTTTTTTTTTTTGTCTAGAGCTTGGAGGATTTTTTATTTTATTTTGCAGAAATCTTGTAGAAGATGCAGATCTGAAGACCAGGATCTCATATGTGTGGTCAGGCTAGCAGAAGTTGGCAACTACCAGGTGGCAAAAGTACATAATCAGGAACCAGGAGCAGAGTCTGAGCCAGACCAAGGTCAGCAAAGAAAGTACCAGAATAGCAGGCAGGGGGCAAGGTCAGGTCACAAACCGAAGTCAGCAACAGAGTCAAAAGTAGAGTCAAACAGGCTGGGTCAGAACACAGACCTAAACATGAGATCAGGTCACAGGTAGAGGGGGCTAATGACTACTAAGCAATGATCCTAAATCTTGCAGTGCTTTAAAAAAGGACACTGGGTGCCAAAGTCCATATAAACATGCATGCACATATAGATGTATGCATGACCTGTGTATTTCTTTGTGCACAAGCATGAATTTTGTTTTCCTGTCAGGGAGAAAGCTCCCAGCCCTGTATAAATTCTAAGACACTTCCTTCACTCAGCGGCAAAAGGCAAAAAACGAAGTGGGGGGTATGAAGGGAAGGTATGTATTATTGCTGGCTGTGCTAACATTAAAGAATGGCTGCTGCTTTGTTTTGCAAGTGTACAGAGCAAGTTCCCTTTAAGATATTGTGATCAAATAATCTAGAAATGTGTGGTTGCTGGTACCTACAAATTAGTAAACTGGGACTAGAAGTTTTTTGTTAATTCATATAGCATATTCAAAATGATATCTCAAGGTTTTACTTAAAACATCGGCAGGTCTAAAAAGCTTCTTACATTTCTGCATAGTTTATGTGTATCTTTAAACTTTTCATGTGCTCTTTTTAAAAAGCCAATTCTTATTTTGGTATATTGGTGCTTTAAACTTTGAATTCTATTTTAAATCCACTTGTACCGAGTATGTTAAAATCCATTTGGCATTCCATAGGTTACTGCAGTAGTTCATGAACAAAACTTAATTTGAAATGGCTCAACTCTAAGGAGGTAAAAGAAAAATCTTAAAAGAGAACCTTTGACAGCCTTTCCATGCAGTTAGCATTTTGTGTCTGCTCAAATGCCTCACTAGAAGTGATAAATGAGTATTTTTTGATATGTACTTTTTTCCTGACAGCTACAGTTCTGGCCAGAGGGCCATAGCAGTCTTTAAGCTTTTGCACAAAATGAGTTAAACATACTGCATCGGATATTCTTAAAGAACAGAAGCCTTAGAAATAAGTGCAGAAATGAGTTATCATGGTATGCTCCTGGGTACACAACTTGCAAAGCAGATGTCAGTCTAGTAAAGTATGATATTGAACATGCCTACTTTAAATCCTGGCGGATGAAATATGAAGCTCTGTTCGTGGTATTTAATACCACTTTATGAGGTGCCATCTTATAAAGACAATGACTGCTTTATGTGGAATGTATATGACATATTTTCAAAAAAAAATAAAGTCATATTTGTAATTATTATTTTATAAATCTGTACTCTGTGTGTAAAATATTTCTGTATTTTTAAATGAACCCCCCTCTGCAACAGGTAATATAGAAATTTATATATTTTGAAAAGGCTAATTTTAAAAGAACAATGTTTTTGCCTGTTTGGAAATAATATGTTCTGAACAAATAACATTGGTATATGAGACAGTAGAAGTCCACTTTGAAAAGATTACAACTGACTTCCCTAGCCCCTTTTACAGTTATATAGTTTAGAAAATTGGTTAGGGTCTCTTTCACAATGCAGGCTCAAGTGCTTGTATGTTTCACATCTATATTTACGGACTGAATTTACCGCGTGAATTTAAGTGTAAAGTGAGATAAAATACAGTAAACAGATGTAAGGTGAAACTGGGTCTGATTACTTGTTACTGATTGGAAACTGAACTCCAGGTAGATATAATAAAACCACACATTTTGCAGATATGTATTCATTAATACACCATTTAGTGTGTATATATATATATATATATATATATATATATATATATATATATATACATATACACCTGTTAGGCACATATCCTTAGCATGAGTATATGTATATGGGTTTGGGCATTACATGCACATACAGTATCTCACAAAAGTGAGTACACCCCTCACATTTTTGTAAATATTTTATTATATTTTTTCTTGTGACAACATTTAAGATAGGACACTTTGCTTCAAGTAGGGAGTGCACAGCTTATATAACAGTGTACATTTGCTGCCCCCTCAAAAAAAGTCAACACACAGTCATTAATGTCCAAACCGCTGGCAACAAAAGTGAGTACAGCCCTCAATTGGGCTCAATTGGGCTCAATTAGCCTATTTCCCTCCCCGGTGTCATGTGACTCGTTAGTGTTACAAGGTCTCGGGTGTGAATGGGGAGCAGGTGTGTTAAATTTGGTGTTATCGGTCTCCCTCTCTCATACTGGTAACTAGAAGTTCAACATGGCATCTCATGGCAAAGAACTCTCTGAAGATGTGAAAAAAAGAATTGTTGCTCTACATAAAGATGGCCTAGGCTATAAGAAGATTGCCAAGACCCTGAAACTGGGCTGCAGCACAGTGGCCAAGACCATACAGCGATTAAACAGAACAGGTTCCACTCAGAACAGGCTTTGCCATGGTAGACCAAAGGAGTTGAGTGTACGTGCTCAGCGTCATGTACAGAGGTTGTCTTTGGGAAATAGACATATGAGTGCCACCAGCATTGCTGCAATGGTTGAAGGTGTGTGTGTGTGTGTGTGAGGGGGGTCAGCCTGTCAGTGCTCAGACCATACGGTGCACACTTCATCAAATTGCTCTGCATGGCTGTCATCCCAGTGGGAAGCCTCTTCTAAAGATAATGCACAAGAAAGCCCGCAAACAGTTTGCTAAAGACAAGCAGACTAAGGACATGGAGTACTGGAACCATGTCCTGTGGTCTGATGAGACCAAGATAAACTTATTTGGTTTAGATGGTGTCAAGCATGTGTGGTAGCAACCAGGTGAGAAGTACAAAGGCAAGTGTCTCTTGCCTACAGTCAAGCATGGTGGTGGGAGTGTCATGGTCTGGGGCTGCATGAGTGCTGCTGGCACTGGGGAGCTACAGCTTATTGAAGGGATTATGAATGCCATTATGTACTGTGACATACTGAAGCAGAGCATGATCCCCCTCCCTTTGGAGACTGGGAAGCAGGGCAGTATTCCATCATAATAACAACCCCAAACACACCTCTAAGACAACCACTGCCTTGCTAAAGAAGCTGAGGGTAAGGGTGATGGACTTGCCAAGCATGTCTCCAGACCAAAACCTTGTTGAGCATCTATGGGGAATCCTCAAATGGAAGGTGGAGGAATGCAAGGTCTCTAACGTCCACCAGCTCTGTGATGTCTTCATGGAGGAGTGGAAGAGGAATCCAGTGGCAACCCGTGAAGCTCTGGTGAACTCCATGGCCACAAGGGTTAAGGCAGTGCTGGAAAAGAATGGTGGCCACACAAAATATTGACACTTTGGGCCCAATTTTGACATTTTCACGTAGGGGTGTACTTACTTTTGTTGCCAGCAGTTTAGACATTAATGGCTGTGTGTTGAGGTACTTTGAGGGGACAGCAAATTTACACTGTTATACAATCTGTACACTCACTACTTTACATTGTAGCAAAGTGTAATTTCTTCAGTGTTGTCACATGAAAAGATATAATCAAATATTTACAAAAATGTGAGGGGTGCACTTACTTTTGTGAGATACTATGTATATATATATATATATATATATATATATATATATATATATATATATATTGTGACAGGAAGTCAGGTAAATCTGTGGATGTAGTCACAGAAAGGAGATACATTTTTCTACCTGGTTTAGAAAATTCACCAATTACTATAGGGTGTCGGCTGAAAAGGTAGCCAGGACGGCTTAAGGAAGTTGAAAGGCCTTCAGCTGTTCGGAATGAGGAAGTTAAGGCCTCTATAATTTGTCCAAAGGAAGTCTATTGATTGCTGCCTCCTGACGCTGTGTGAGCTGGGGAGAGGAGGACAGTCAGATGTGTGCCTCCCGACGCTGTGTGGGCATGGGAGAAGGAATGTATATATATATATATATATACAGTGGGTACGGAAAGTATTCAGACCCCCTTAAATTTTTCACTCTTTGTTATATTGCAGCCATTTGCTAAAATCATTTAAGTTCATTCTTCTTCCTCATGAATGTACACATAGCACCCCATACTGACAGAAAAACACAGAATTGTTGACATTGTTGCAGATTTATTAAAAAAGAAAAACTGAAATATCACATGGTCCTAAGTATTCAGACCCTTTGCTGTGACACTCATATATTTAACTCAGGTGCTTTCCATTTCTTCTGATCATCCTTGAGATGGTTCTACACCTTCATTTGAGTCCAGCTGTGTTTGATTATACTGATTGGACTTGATTAGGAAAGCCACACACCTGTCTATATAAGACCTTCCAGATCACAATGCATGTCAGAGCAAATGAGAATCACGAGGTCAAAGGAACTACCTGAAGAGCTCAGAGACAGAATTGTGGCAAGGCACAGATCTGGCCAAGGTTACAAAAAGATTTCTGCTGCACTTAAGGTTCCTAAGAGCACAGCGGCCTCCATAATCCTCAAATGGAAGACGTTTGGGACGACCAGAACCCTTCCTAGAGCTGGCCGTCCGGCCAAACTGAGCTATCGGGGGAGAAGAGCCTTGGTGAGAGAGGTAAAGAAGAACCCAAAGATCACTGTGGCTGAGCTCCAGAGATGCAGTCAGGAGATGGGAGAAGGTTGTAGAAAGTCAACCATCACTGCAGCCCTCCACCAGTCGTGGCTTTATGGCAGAGTGGCCCGACGGAAGCCTCTCCTCAGTGTAAGACACGTGAAAGCCCGCATGGAGTTTGCTAAAAAACACCTGAAGGACTCCAAGATGGTGAGAAATAAGATTCTGTGGTCTGATGAGACCAAAATAGAACTTTTTGGCCTTAATTCTAAGCGGTATGTGTGGAGAAAACCAGGCACTGCTCATCACCTGTCCAATACAGTCCCAACAGTGAAGCATGGTGATGTCAGCATCATGCTGTGGGGGTGTTTTTCAGCTGCAGGGACAGGACGACTGGTTGCAATCGAGGAAAAGATGAATGCGGCCAAGTACAGGGATATCCTGGACAAAAACCTTCTCCAGAGTGCTCTGGACCTCAGACTGGGCCGAAGATTTACCTTCCAACAAGACAATGACCATAAGCACACAGCTAAAATAACGAAGGAGTGGCTTCACAACAACTCCGTGACTGTTCTTGAATGGCCCAGCCAGAGCCCTGACTTAAACCCAATTGAGCATCTCTGGAGAGACCTAAAAATGGCTGTCCACCAACGTTTACCATCCAACCTGACAGAACTGGAGAGGATCTGCAAGGAGGAATGGCAGAGGATCCCCAAATCCAGGTGTGAAAGACTTGTTGCATCTTTCCCAAAAAGACTCCTGGCTGTATTAGATCAAAAGGGGGCTTCTACTAAATACTGAGCAAAGGGTCTGAATACTTAGGACCATGTGATATTTCAGTTTTTCTTTTTTAATAAATCTGCAACAATGTCAACAATTCTGTGTTTTTCTGTTAGTATGGGGTGCTATGTGTACATTCATGAGGAAGAAGAATGAACTTAAATGATTTTAGCAAATGGCTGCAATATAACAAAGAGTGAAAAATTTAAGGGGGTCTGAATACTTTCCGTACCCACTGTATATATAAATATAAAATACAATATGTATATATACTATATTACCATCACTGACTGTGGAAACTTCACACTGGACCTCCTGCAGCTGTGTCTCTCTACTTCTCCTTCAGACTCTGGGACCTTGATTTACAAATTAAATGCAAAATTGTCCACAGTCAATGATGATTTGGGGAGCCATGTCATCTGCTGGAGTTGGTCCACTGTGTTTTATCAAGTCCAAAGTCAGTGCAGCCCTCTACCAGAAAATTTCAGAGCACTTCATGCTTCCCTCTGCTGACCAGCTTTATGGAGATGCTGATTTTACTTTCCAGCAGGACTTGGCACCTACCCACACTGCTATAAGTACCAATTTCTGGTTTAATGACCATGGTATCACTGTACTTAATTGGCCTGCAAACTCGCCTGACCTAAACCCCATAAGGATCTGTGGGGTATTGTCAAGAGAAAGATGAGAGACACCAGACCCCACAATGCAGATGAGCTGAAAGCCACTTTCAAAGAAACCTGGACTTCCATAACACCTCAGCAGTGCCACGGGCTGATCTCCTCCATTCCATGTGGCATTGATGCAGTAATTTATGCAAAAGGAGCCCTGACAAAGTATTGAGTGCATACTGTACTGTACATGGACATACTTTTTAGTAAGCCAACATTTCCGTATTAAACTTAATTTTTTTATTGGTCTTACTGTATATAGAATTCTAATTTTTTTAAATATTAAATTTTAGGTTTTCACTAGCTGCAAGCCATAATCATCAAAATGAAAATAAATAAATGCTTAAAATATATCACTGTGTGTGATGCATCTATATGACATATTTGAGTTTCACTTTTGGAATTGAATTACTGAAATAAATTACCCTTTTAATGATATTCTAATTTTATGGGATGCACCTGTATATTGTTTTTTTTTTTTAAATCAAGCAGTATAACTACCCAAATATGATCTGGTATCAGCCTCTTGATGTTCTTGTACAGCAGCGCTCAAACTGGAAGAGCAGGAAGCAGCACAAGGAGCCAGTCAGTTTTGCTGCCATGCGCATATGCCAACAAAAAGATGAATGATAGAAAAGAGTGACAGGGACAACAGTCTGCTGCTTCTTCTTTTACCATCCATTCACAGGCTAGGAATGGATAAACTTCTTAGTGTTACCTAACTGCAAAAGAGAAATCCAGATCTCCTGGCCTGTCAGACATGCCTGGGCTTTATGGTAGAGCTGCGCAAATCTCAGAACTGGATATATAGATATACAACTCAAATAGTAAAATGGTCAAACAGATTCTGTATATGTACTTTCTCCATTGTGTTTTGTTATGTGCCTGGTATTCACCCTTAAAACAAGCAGATATAAAAATATAAATTAAAGCAGCTCTGTAATCAATAATACATCATATTATTGTTATTTTTTTCTTTTTTAATGCTAGCAGTGTAGGTACCCAAATGTGGCCAGGTATCTGCCTTTTGCAGACCCTTTACAGTAGGGTTGGAGTATGAGAGGAAGAAGCAGCACAAAGAGATAATAAATTTGTGATGAAAAGAAGCATGCTGATAGGAAGAGAGGGAGGGGAGTTAATCACTGTGCTGCTTCTCTTTCACTGTCCAATAACAAGCTGGGTGGGTCCAGGCCCACCTAGGCTTAGAGAAAATGGATGAATTGAATTATGTTAGCCTTGAAACCAAGGACACCTTGCAGTAGAAAGGATTTTTTTGAGGAGCAATTCTCTTGAATAAAAAATTAAATACTGGGCACTTTCACCCCCTTCCTGTCCAGTCCAATTTTCAGCTTTCAGCACTGTCACATTTTAAATGACTATTGTTCACAGCAACACTGTACCCAAATGACATTTTTATCTCTTTTTGGAGACTGATAGGTCTGTCTTTTTGTGCTATTTATTCACCACAGGTTTTTTTTTTAATTTTGCTAAAAAAAAAAAACCTGAAGATTTTGGAAAAAATAGTTTCTCTTAGTTTCTGTTATAACATTTTATAAGTCATTTTTCTTCTTTACTGATGAGGCTGCACTGATGATGCTGCACTGATGGGCACTGATGTGCACTGATGGGTGCTAATGAGGCTGCACTGATGGGCACTGATGAGGCTGCACTGATGGGCACTGATAAAGCTGCACTGATGAGCACTGATGAGCAGGCACCGACGAGGCGCCACTGATGGTCACTGATAAACTGCCCTAATGGTCACTGATAAACTGCACTGATGATCAATACCCTGCTTATCAGTGTGACTAATGTACTTACTGTGGCCTGTCAGATCAGCTCTCCTTTCCTCACACGCTGTCTCTGTGTGAGGAAAGTAGAGCCAATAACCGACAAGTATGTTTCCATGTGACCAGCTGTGATTGGGCATAGCTGATCACATGGGAAATGGCCATTGTGATTGGCTTTGTCCAAAGCACACAGCAGTCACAGAGCATGCCTGATGCACGCACCAGGGGGCGTGTAGGAGGCACACACATGGGAGGACATCCATGGACGTTCTCCAGTCTTTTGGCTATAGCACAGTAGAAAGTCTTTAGGGATAAATATTGCAAGGTAAAGCACCTTATTACCATGTTACCATGGTATGTTAATTATCATGTTAATGAAGATAATGGACTATTCTCCACAACAAGGATAGAAAGCACCACCTTCTCTCTCTCCTGACTATTCCCCACCACCCTGGCATAGTGGTTGTGGGGGATTAAAATAATCTGTAAGCCCCTTTTAGCAATAAGGGAGCCCCCAGATACTATCCCCATGTAAATGAGTGTGACTGCTTCTCATTCACACAGAAAAATAAAAAGTTCATAAACACACTTACACAGTTTTTGACAAGAGCTTTATTAAAAAAAAGTGCCACAAGTAAATTCATCTTTAATGTCAGCCACATATCCATTTGTAGTCATTGATGTTAGTGTTACCTCAATCACTTACATGGCCAGGATTTTCAAGCCAGCAAATGAATAGGGTCGTGTGACTTCCCTGGTTGCTAATGATGAAGCAGGTGCCAGCACCTGTTTCTTCCTTAACAGCCAAAGACAGGAAGTTGTCATTTATATTAGCAGAAGAAAAACCATAACAGTATATGATGTTCAGTTTCCACCAAACAAGCTTTGGCGGAAAGCCCAAAGAGCAAAATTCAGTCTAAACTTGTGTTCGGAAGAAACTGAAAGTTCATAGCTATTTGCCAGGATCAAAAACCTTAAACACACTGGGTTCACCATAGACCACCACCACAAAATAAGCAAAGTGGCAGGGTCCCCCAGTTGATATCATTGATTATATATAGATAGATATTGCCATATTTGAACAATAGCATCATGAGGATCCCAGGAGCCCATGCCCCCTTGTATGCACCTGTGAACTTCCACTCGCCCTGCCACTCAGTGGGAGAGAAGTGAAAGTATTAGCTGTGTCTTGGCAGGTGGCATTTTTTTTTTCTTAAGGTAGGTGTCGGGCAACATGGTTGATGAGGCTCTAAATTGGATCTTTACATTTGGATGTATTTTTGTTTTTTACTAAAGGACTTGTCAACAACAGTTTTTTTACTGTTTTCCTTTTTTCATTTTTTTTTGTGATTGAGTAGGGATACTATGTATCCCATACTTATTAACATAGGTTGATTTGTATCTACATCCCCCACATTGTTAAAGGGGATTTAAGATTCTGATGAAATCCCTGCTCACAGACCCTCACAATTTTTGGGCCAGGGGTGACTCCTTTCTATATACTGTAGACCCAGTGCTAAAGTCTCCCTCATATTATTTCTCTTGCTGTTGAATGTTCTTAGCCTATAGCATTAGGGTTTTTTTCTCTATTTGTTATTGTTCTTTACCTCTTATGGTTAAATGTTTTTATGGCTATTTTTTCTCACAATATTGGAGCTTAGGGAATGTTACATTCAGCCGTAAAAAAGGAAACTGAAATCACACACACACATTTCAAACATGTTGGGTATTAATCATTACATTTCCCCAAATGATGAGACATTCAAAAAGCATTAAAAAAAAAAAAAAAAGAAACTCCTTATGTTTCTGTACACAACACAGAAAGTGAGAAAGTTAAGAAACGCAGTTGTCCCTGGAGCATACATCCCCATTGGAAGATTTCAGTTTTTTCCCTTTTTTTATTCTAGTGGCAACTAGTGACAGTTCAAAATTTCCCTCCCTTTTACCCATAGTGATAATGGTCAGCAGGACAAATAGAGTGGGTGAAGCTCCCTAGTAGGGACATGGACACAGCAAAAAAGAAAGGTACTAACAGCTCAGCATCCAATGCAAATCTAGAAAAAACGTTTAGCGTTAGATATATTTTAAGGTCTCTTTTTAATTATAAAAAATGTACAGTTCTTTTTTTTTCCATTATGCTGTTCCTGTATAATGGGACTAATGAGGAATTAATTTATGCATATGTGTAATGTTAGTTTAATTTCTAAATCTCTGGCTTAAACACTGTGTTGTCCAGTAGTTCAATTAAACAAAATATAACAGTTGATAATGAACATGGTCAGGAGGAATATAAAGCACACCTACAGTACATAAATTAAAAAAAAAAGATAATAGCACAAATCATGCTTTAAATTGAAGTAAAATCATTTTCTTTTAAGTTAAGAAATTGACATATCTGGTACAACTCAGTGCAGTCTGCATTGCCTGTATCACTGAAGCACACCATTCCATTGTCTTTATATAAGGAACAAATGTACTTGTTGAAAATCAAGTTTTCCTTCCTTCTTTTGAAGTACTCCCTCTCTTAAATATCAGTGACAACAAAATGATGTCCTTTTCTTTGAGAAAAAGTATTTACTAAATCTTTGCAAAAAGGAAGATGACATAAATATAAACATAAAAAACACATATGCACAGAAGCTTCAAGACTGGATGTGTTAAATAATTCAATAAGCATTTCTAAACTTAAGTATAAAAGTGCCCTTGACAATTTTTCACAGCATTGCATTTTGTTAAAATATTTAGCAATCTCATTAAGCAAATGTCTTTATTTTATGTATTAGTTGCATTCCAACTGGCTAAAATAAAGTAAGGAACTACCAGTGCAATGAATTCTCTGCATACCAGTTCACAGCAATTTACATATATTGCTGAACCTCAATTCACATTTTATTTATCTCTGGATCATCACCATCCATGTATCGTGTAGATATATAGCATTTAAACAAATTTGTTCCTTAATGACCAGTATTAATATTTCCTGCTACAATGTCATTTCCTAATGTTATTCTGAAGACAGGTTCATTCAAAGCTGCTTGTACAATATCGTCTTTTAAAAGACTTAATGAACCTTACATTTTTTGAATACTGCGAATTGCAATGTCTATTACATATTCATTGTCAGGTTCCTTTTTTAACTCTGAATTCTCTTGTGTAGTTCAACATGAAATGCTGTCAAAAGATGGTAGAAATTGTGCAAATCATGACTTTTAGCAGCATGATGCAAATTAGGTAATAACACAATCAGACCTTTTGAGTTGCATTTCAATTAAAGGGGTTCACAAGTTTTATTCGGCAAAGGTCTCATTTGCCCTGTAGATTGTCTTGATAATTTTTGTTTTCTGTTGATCACAAATAGATTTTCTGCTTTCTGAGGTAAAGCGGTAAACAATCTGAGCTCCAAGTTTTGGAAAATCCTAGTCTCACAGAAGGTTTCTTTCAGTAAGCCTGCTCTAGTGGTATCCTATTCGTTAAGAAGTTAGACAAAAAACTGTTTGTTTTTTCTTGGTCCAAAGGCAACACAATCCCTTCAACCAAGATAATCTTCTAATCATAATTTTACAGTGACAAAAAAAAAAAAACATATGCAATGCTTTCACTGCTTCATCTCACAGGATTGAAAATGTCATTGATAAAAATAACAGTCATGTCTTTCTCTAGGCTAAAACTGGAATTTGAGGAAAGTGGAAAAATAGCACTGGACCTGTAAATTTACATTGGTATTGCTTTCTTAAAGCTGATCTCCAGGTTTCCTGTTACTTACAATTGTTCATTTGGACCAAGCTTGTCCAAATTAATTATTTCCTTCACTAAGTGCTGCCCTGGCTCTAAGTGCTGTATAAACTGCATGTAGCTTCAGCTACATACAGTGCTGGGCTTTGGCAGTGAGCAGAGACTTCCTGTCTCACACCAGGGAACAATGCAGAATCAGTCTGAGCAGTGCTCAGCCATTCAGAGGCAGCTTTGCATTCTGTGAGTGAATACAAAGCTTCCTCTGATTGGCCAAGTCAGAGAAAGTGCCATCATCAGCCCACCTTTCTGCCTCAGCCAATCAAGGTTCAGGGTGTGAGACAGGAAGTGGACCCCGGCACTGTGAACTCTCCATAGCTGAACCTACATACACACAGTTCATACAGCACTTAGAGCGGATTCAACACTTAGAGAAAGAAGTGAAGGAAATAGTTTGTTTGGACCAGCTTGGTCCAAATGAATGATTTAAATTGACAGGAAATCTGGAGATCAGCTTTAAAGCATTAATGTTGATGTAAATAATCTAGTTCCCAGGTAGGTGACTTCTACACCCCAGAATATCTCTATGGTCTCCTTGGCTTGTAGTGTAATGTACCAAACAATTTAAATTGCAGTGCCACACCACTACTAAGAGGTCTACATACAACTTTATTCCAATAAATTACTTTTACGCAGACAGCAGGGGTGTGGCACTTCAATTTAAATTTTTTTGTTACATTAGAACTGGAAATTTGGAAAGGCTGTTAAATTACTGAGCACAGAGTTTCTCAATATCACCAAATGTGGAGCAAGAATCTTTTTACCTGGAATGTTTCTTTTCTTCAGAGTATCTAAGGTAAGGGGTGTGACATAACTTTGCTGCACCAAAGTTGAAGGAGATATTAAATTATTCACTTAGGGCTTATTTATATCAGATGTCATCAGGTGCATTTTTAAATGCAGCAAAAACACAGTGCCAACTCATTTGCAAGAAAAATAATTGTACTCCAATGAGCCTAGTTTACACCATTGCAATGCCTTCAATCACATTTAAAAAAAAATACAGCATGCTGCATATTTCCACACTGGAACACACTAAAGATGCACATGAATCCGCATGAATGCGCATGAACCTTTGCAAACTCAGTCATTGTGACTTAGTAAAGAAAATATACTTAAATAAATGAAAAAATGGTTCCAAAAATCACACTAAAAATGCACTCAAACATGTATGCAAAAACACACTGTGACTGCGGGGATCGTAGTGTAAATGAGCCCCAAATCTTACATAAGATTTAACATGTAATGTAATAGGTAAGGCAATGCAATGTAATATAATTTAAAATGTTGTTTTTAATATTTTTAAATGTGTATCTTTCATTAAAAGAATACCTGATTATCCTACCCTGACAACTTCCAACTGTGCTCCTGAATTGCCACTCTGTCACTTGCACCCTGGCTCTAGACTTCAAGAAGCCTTGTCAAAAAAAATTGCACAGGAATGGTGGTCCACTGTTGTTCTCATTAGAAAGCTGGTCCAGAGCAACTACGTGTAGACAAGAAATTAAAGACATTAGAAGACAGAATGAAAAAAAGGTGAAAACAATGTTTTATGAAAAAACACATAAATTATTTATAATAAAGTATCTCAAAAAAGTGAGTAAACCGCTCACATTTTTATAAATATATTATATAGTTTTATGTGACATTACTGAAGAAATTACATTTGTCATTGACAAGTAGTGAGTGTACAGCTTTTATAAGAGTGTAAATTTGCTGTCCCCTCAAAATAACTCAACACACAGCAATTAATGTCTAAACCACTGGCAACAAAAGTGAGTTCACCCCTAAGTGGGTCAAAATTGGACCCAAAGTGTCAATATTTTTTGTGGCCACCATTATTTTTCAGCGCTGCATTAACCCTTGTGGCCATGGAGTTCACCAGAGCTTCACGGGTTGCCACTGGAGTCCTCTTCCACTCCTCCATGAAGACATCACAGAGCTGGTGGATGTTAGAGACCTTGCGTTCCTCCACCTTCCATTTGAGGATGCCCCATAGATGCTCAACAAGGTTTTGGTCTGGAGACATGCTTGGCAAGTCACCCCTAAGTGAAAATGTCCAAATTGGGCCCAATTAGCCATTTTCACTTCCTGGTGTCTTGTGACTCATCTGTGTTACAAGGTTTCAGGTGTGAATGAAGAGAAGGTGTGGTAATTTTGGTGTTATCACTCTTACTCTTTCATACTAGTCGCTGGAAGTTCAACAATGCACCTCATGTCAAAGAACTCTCTGAGGATCTGAAAAAGAATTGTTGCTCTACATAAATATGGCCTAGGCTATAATAAGTTTGCCAAGACCCTGAAACTGAGCTGCAGTACAGTGGCCAAAACCATACAGCAGTTTAACAGAACAGGCCTTGCCATGGTCAACCAAAGAAATTGAGTGCACGTGCTCAGCGTCATACCCAGAGGTTGTCTTTGGGAAATATATGTATGAGTGCTGCCAGCATTACTGCAGTGGTTGAAGGGATGGGGGGGGGCAGCCTGTCAGTGCTCAGACCACCAGATGCTGCACACTGCATCAAATTGGTCTGCATGGCTGTCATCCCAGAAGAAAGACTCTTCTAAAGATGATGCACAAGAAAGCCCACAAACAGTTTGCTGAAGACAAGCAGACTAAGGACATGGATTACTGGAACCATGTCCTGTGGTCTGATGAGACCAAGATAAATTTATTTGGTTCAGATGGTGTCAAGCGTGTGTGGTGGCAGTCAAGTGAGGAGTACAAAGACAAGTGTGTCTTGCCGACAGTCAAGCATTGGGGTGGGAGTGTCATGGTCTGGGGCTGTATGAGTGCTGCTGGCACTGGGGGAGCTACAGTTCATTGAGGGAACCATGAATGCCAACATGTACTGTGACATACTGAAGCAGAACATGATCCCATCCCTTCGAGACTGGGCCTCAGGGCAGTATTCCAGCATGATAACGACCCCAAACACACCTCCAAGACAACCACTGCCTTGCTAAAGAAGCTGAGGGTAAAAGTGATGGACTGGCCAAGCATGTCTTCAGACCTAATCTCTTTTGAGCATCTGTGGGGCATGCTGAAACGGAAGGTAGAGGAGCACAAGGTCTCTAACATCCACCAGCTCTGTGATGTTGTCCTGGGGGAGTGGAAGAGGACTCCAGTGGCAACCTGTGAAGCTCTAGTGAACTCCACGCCCAAGAGGGTTAAGACAGTGCTGGAAAATAATGGTGGCCGCACAAAATATTGACACTTTGGGCCCAATTTGGACATTTCCACTTAGGGGTGTACTCACTTTTGTTGCCAGTGGTTTAGACATTAATGGCTGTGTGTTGTGTTATTTTGAGGGGACATAAAATGTACACTGTTATACAAGCTGTACACTCACTACTTTACATTATAGCAAAGTGTCATTTCTTCAGTGTTGTCACTGATATAATAAAATATTTACAAAAATATGAGGGGTATACTCACTTATGTGAGATACTGTATATAAATACCAAAAAAAATAACTCTAATTCTAAAGAGTTCACCCAGCGCTAATAATTAATCAAAAACCAAAACTGCCGCTGCTGCTCATCACTCCGTGAAAAATAATAAAAAACCAAACCACAGCGCTAAGACAGTGAATATACCCCAATATACCTTTTTGACTTGTGAATAAGTGAATAAAGTTTTTAAACGCACATGTGACCCAAAAAATAAAATATAATAGTGGCTTGTGAAAAATGAATATGGTGGTGATAAATTACACCTAGTGCTGAAAAATACAAACAAATCCACTGAATGAAAAAATGTCCAATTTGAATATAATGAATCATAAGTGTCCAGTGGTTATCCAATATTCCCAAAATAAATCATAAGTGTCCAGTGCTTATCCAATATTCCTTGTGATTGGTGCTCAAAAACACATCCAAGTGACTTTGCGTGAATCCCGTGTGTCACTCTTCCCCAATCGTGAATCCACTTACCGAAAAACGTGGACCCTTAGGCTGTACTGCATTAGGGCCACAAAGACTTGGTATTGGTACTGCAGATAGGGATTGATGTTGCAGATAAAGACCCCCTTAGTAATGGTACTCTTTCTCCTCGATATGGGAAGATATACAAGAAAGCCCAAGATAGTGTAATACGTTCAAAACAAACACTTTTTATTTGACGTAATTTCTGGTCTGAATAGCAACCTAATACGTCACTTCCGGGAGGTGAAGCGCAAGCGGAAGTTGCGGTGGAACGCACGCCGCTATCCACAGCAGGGACCACGAGAAGGGGTAGGCTGTGAGCGCTTCACTTGGAATTTCATCCTATGCTGCTAAATATTTGATGAGTGTGTATTTTAATCTATAATGTGTGTGTACATCTGGATGTCATTTAGAAATAAAAAAGTGTTTGTTTTGAACGTATTACACTATCTTGGGCTTTCTTATATATCTTTATTCACGTTATTCACGTTATTCATTAAGTGGATTCACGATTGGAGAAGAATGACACACGGGATTCACGCAAAGTCACTTGAATGTGTTTTTGAGCACCAATCACAAGGAATATTGGATAAGCACTGCTGGACACTTATGATTTATTTTGGGAATATTGGATAACCACTGGACATTTTTTCATTTAGTGGATTTGTTGCACTAGGTGTAATTTATCACCACCATATTCATTTTTCACAAGCCACTATTATATTTTATTTTTTGGGTCACATTTGCGTTTAAAAACTTTATTCACTTATTCACAAGTCAATAAGGCATATTGGGGTATATTCACTGTCTTAGAGCTGTGGTTTGGTTTTTTATGTACTGTGTATAAATAACAGTGTCAAAAAAAGTGTTACCTTAGGGTTTAGATCTACACTAATTAAAAACACAAGGAAGAAATATTAGGCTAAGAAAACAGTCGCGCTCTTTAAAAAGCCAATGCTAAGTCTTTGGTTTTTTTTGGTTTGTTTTTTTTTTTTTTTTACTTTTATATACTTCAATTACTTATTGAGGTTGATTTACTAGAGGAGTGCTCACTTTGAAAAGTAAATGTCTCCTTAGCTTAGTATCAAAGGCAAAGATGTATTTACTTTGAATATGTAATCATGTGTAGGAAGTATAAAAAAAATACTGGAATGATTGGGTGATTGAACACATCTTTACCTTTTATAACAAATTCCATGAAAAGGAACATTCTCTAATCCCTTTGTAAATATACCTAATTTAATAGTTCAGCAGAGTAGGAGGTGGCCTCCCTTTCCCACATCATTTTTAGAGGCAATGATAGTCTGGAGAAGCACAACACTGTCAGGTCACCTGTGGCCCAGGTGACAACTGCACCCTGTTGGAGGCAGGGGTGCAGCGCAAGGTAGTGAACCCGATAGCTGACTGCTGCGGATGGACCAGAACGTAAGTCCAAGATTCCCCAGGGCGCGGAGTCTAAGACCCAGCAGGTGTTCACCAGAGCCTCTAATGGTGAGGATGGCCTTGGCTGCAGCTGGGCCCAGGTCACGGCCCGTGGGGTCCCCCGGGTCACGCTCCGTAGGGAGAGAGGGGAAGCAGCCACTCAGGACACACGGAATGGTGATGGGTAAGCCGAGGTTGGGGCAACAGGCAGGCGAGGGTAACCAAGGGACAGGCCGAAGGTCAGGGTAACAGGCAAACAGGAATAGTCAGAGACAAGCCAAAGTCGGTACACAGAAAGATAGATCAAGCACACGGCAGACAGGAAGACAACTAACAAGCACTGTTGAACAGCAAAGCAAACCTGCAGTGTGCTGGTTAATATAGACTTCCTGTGATGGCCTGGGGTGGGGCTGAACAGGAAGGAGAGATGATAAAAAGGAACCAGAAAGGGAATCTGGCCTCTAATGCAGGCATGAAGGAACAGGTAAGCTGCCAAACGCTATTGCGAGTTCATGATAGTACCCCCCTCTTATGAGGCCTCCCCCTACCCCACCTGGGCCCGGGTTTAGAGGGAAACTTCAGATGAAACCTTTTTAACAGATGAGGTGCAAAGACCTCTGAAGCAGGGACCCAAGACCTCTTCTCAGGACAAAAGCCTTTCCAATGAACAAGGTACTGAAGAATGCCTCTACAGAGTCGGGAATCCAGAACTTGACTGACCTCGCATTACTTAGGAATGGGCAAAGGCATGAGGAGACCAGCAGGAGCTTGTGTGGAGGATTTAGACTGAGCACAGACATGACAAGCCTTGACATGGTCTTTGACCTCCGAGTGGAGATTAGGCCACCAGTAGTGACGGCTGATGAGCAAAAAGTACCGGAGAAAACCCGCGTGGCCCGCCACCTTGGAATCATGTTCCCAACAGAGAATCTTAGCTCCTAGCTCAGTGGGGACACAGGTCTTACCAGGAGGAATTTTTGAGTCCAGGGTGGTAGAATGGGCAACAATGCAAGAAATTGGGACGATCGGCTCAGGTTCAGGAGTGGACTCCTTGTCCCAAGTGTCAAAGGACCGGTGGGGAAGAATCACCTCAGCTGATTTCTTACAAAACACCTCCCGGTAATCGCTGTATGCAGCAGGAAGGTCAGAAGATACCGATGTGGTAGCAACTGGAAGTCTCTCCTTTGGTGTCATCTTATAAAGGCATGATGAGAGACATGAGGGGCCCCAAGCCAGGATCTGCTCAGAGACCCAGTCCACATGGGGAGAGTGGAGCTTTAGCCAAGGAATGCCCAATACAATGGGGGTAGAGGCTTTGGGTAGGATGAGAAAGGATATCCACTCCTGGTGGAGAATCCCTACCGACATCCTAATAGGTAGTGTCTGGAAGCGAATTCGGCCCCCTGGAAGAACAGTGCCATCAAATGATGAGACTACCAATGGCGTAGAAAGGGGTGAAAGGGTGAGCTTCATAGAAGAAGCAGTTCTCCAGTCCATAAAGTTGCTGGCAGCCCCGGAATCCAAATATGCAAGGGTCGATTGGGGAGAAGTGCTTACATGAAGGGACACCGGAAGAAGAAGACGGGAAGGTGATGTTTCTGGGTCCAATATTCCACCTTCTAAATGTATTACCCGAGTGTTTACCGGGCGAAGCGAGCAGGAGTCACGAAAGTGGCCCTTGCCTCCACAATATAGGCATAAGCCCAAAGTTCTGCACCTAGCACGTTCTTCGGGGTAAGTCTGGTCCGGCCCAGCTGCATATGTTCCTCAACAGGCAGAGGATGCTCCACGGGACGAAGTGAGGGGAGCTCAGACTGGCTAGGACCTAGGGAGTGTTGGCATCTTATTTCTATGGACCTCTCCTGAAAACGAATATCGATCTGGTTGCATAAGGAAATGACATCGTCCAGACCGACGTGAATGGTTCTTCCCGCTAATTTGTCCTTCACTCGGTCAGAGAGACCCTGCAAAAAGGTAGCGACCAGGGCCTCATTGTTCCAGCTCAATTCAGCTGAGAGGATACGGAACTGGAGAGCATATTGTCCCACTGAACGGGATTCTTGGCGGAGACGTAAAAGAGCACTTGCAGCTGAAGAAACCCGAGCCGGCTCCTCAAAGATGTTACGAAAGAGGTTCAAGAAGTCGGACAGGTTGGAAACTACCAGATCATTCTTCTCCCATAGGGGGGCAGCCCAGGCTAGAGCTTCACCGGAAAGGAGGGAAATATTATAGGCTACCTTTGCCCGATCTGACCGGAAGTTTTGAGGCTGAAGCTCAAAATGGATGGTGCATTGGATAAGAAACCCCCTGCAGGCCTTGGATTCTCCAGAAATACGGATTGGACTCCGGTTATAATACTGGCCGGGAGCCACGTGACGTTACTCAGTTGCATGCGCATGGGAGCCGCCGGTCACGGCACAGGGCTCTGAAGAAACGGCATGGGCGGCTGTTTCTTCAGAGCACATGCGCCTGATGTCATCGAGAGAGAAGGGAAAAAAGGAGAGAGGAGTGGGGGGGGGATCGGGAATAGATACATAGTCGGACAAAATTTAGTCCAAAAGTTTTTAGTTATTTTATTGCCCCCTTGGGAGGTTCCCCCTGCCCCACCACCTCTTGCCTCTTTGGAAATGCTCTCATTGCCCATATAGCTCAAATAGAATGAGGACTGTTTAACCACTTAAGCCCCGGAGGATTTGGCTGCTAAAGGTCCAGACCCCTTTTTTCAACTTGGCACTTCGTGACTTTAACTGATAATTGCGCGGTCATGCAATGCAGTACCTAAACGAAATTTACGTCCTTTTTTTCCCACAAACAGAGCTTTCTTTTGGTGGTATTTGATCACCTCTGCGCTTTTTATTTTTTGCGATATTAATAAAAAAAGAGCGAAAATTTTGCAAAAAAATGACATTTTCAACTTTGTCTTTTAAAAAATATCCAATATACTCAATTTATGTTATTTTTTTTGGCCAAAATATATTTAGCTACATGTCTTTGACAAAAAAAAAATCAATGAGCGTATTTTTATTGGTTTGCGCAAAAGTTATAGCGTCTACAAACTATGGTGTAAATACTGAAATTTACGAAGCTTTAATTTCTGACTGCCTATCTCATTTCATGAAGTGCTAAAATGGCGGGGCAGTACAAAACCCCCCCAAACTACCACTTTTTGGAAAGTAGACATCCTAAGGAATGTTCTGAGGGGCATGTTGAGCTCATTGAATATTTTATTTTTTTGTCACAGGTGTTTGAAAAATGACAAAAATATTTTTTTTTTTTTACACAAAGTTGTCATTGAAATGATATATTGCTCACACATGCCATGGGTATATGTGTAATTACACCCCAAAATATATTCTGCTGCTTCTCCTGAGTACAGGGATACCACATATGTGAGACTTTTTGGGAGCGTAGCTGTGTACGGGAGCCGGAAAACAAATCACCACCATCAGAATTTCAAAGGGCGTACATTTTTCATTGCATTTTCTCACTACCTATAACGGTTTTGGAGGCCCTGAAATGTCAAGATACCACAAAACCCCCCCAAATGACCCCATTTTGGAAAGTAGACACCCCCAGCTGTTTGCTGAGAGGCATGGTGAGTCCATGGAATATTTTATATTTTGCCACAAGTTTCGGGAAAATTACAATTTTTTTTTTTAATTTTTTTTTTTTACACAACGTTGTCACTAAAAGATAAATTTCTCACACATGACATGGGTATATGTGGAATGACACCCCAAAATACATTCTGCCACTTCTCCTGAGTATGGGGATGCCCCATGTGTGAGACTTTTTGGGAGCCTAGCTGTGTACAGGACCGCGAAAAACAATCAACACTCTCAGGTTTTCTAATGGCGTAAATTGTTCATGTCACCTCTGCACTACCTGTCGCAGTTTCGGAGGCCCTAAAATTCCAAAATAGCACAAAACCCCCCCAAATGACCCCATTTTGCAAAGTAGACACCCCAAGCTATTTGCTGAGAGGCATGGTGAGTCCATGGAATATTTTATATTTTGCCACAAGTTCCGGGAAATATATATATATATAAATATATTTTTTTTTTTACACAAAGTTGTCAGTAAATGATATATTGCTCACACATGCCATGGGTATATGTGAAATGACACCCCAAAATACATTCTGCTGCTTCTCCTGAGTACAAGGATACCCCATGTGTGAGACTTTTTTGCAGTCTAGCCGCGTACAGGACCCGGAAACCAATCTGCACCTTCTGGCTTTCTAAGGGCGTAAATTGTTGATCTCACTCCTTACTACCTATCACACTTTTGAAGTCCATAAAAGGCCAAGATGGCACAAAACCCCCCCAAATGACCCCATTTTGCAAAGTAGAAACTCCAATCTATTTGCTGAGAGGCATGGTGAGTATTTTGCAGCTCTCGTTTTTTTTGGAAAATGAAGAAAAAACAGGAAAATGCATTTTTTTTCCTCTTTTTTCAATTTCCAAAACGTTGTGACAAAAAGTGAGATCTGCAAAACACTCAACATGCCTCTCTGCAAATAGCTCAGGGTGTCTACTTTCCAAAATGGGGTCATTTGGGGGGGTTTTGTGCTATCTTGGAATTTTAGGGCCTCCGAAACTGTGATAGGTAGTCAGGAGTGAAATCAACAATTTACGCCCTTGGAAAGCCTGAAAGTGGAGGTTGGATTTCGGGGTCCTGTACTCGGCTAGACTGCAAAAAAGTCTCACACATGGGGTATCCCTGTACTCAGGAGAAGCAGCAGAATGTATTTTGGGGTGTCATTTCACATATACCCGTGGCATGTGTGAGCAATATATCATTTACTGACAGCTTTGTGTAAAAAAAAAAAAATATATATATATATATATATTTCCCGGAACTTGTGGTAAAATATAAAATATTCCATGGACTCACCATGCCTCTCAGCAAACAGCTTGGGGTGTCTACTTTCCAAAATGGGGTCATTTGGGGGGGTTTTGTGCTATCTTAGAATTTTAGGGCCTCCGAAACTGTGATAGGTAGTCAGGAGTGAAATCAACAATTTACGCCCTTGGAAAGCCTGAAAGTAGAGGTTGGATTTCGGGGTCCTGTACTCGGCTAGACTGCAAAAAAGTCTCACACATGGGGTATCCCTGTACTCAGGAGAAGCAGCAGAATGTATTTTGGGGTGTCATTTCACATATACCCGTGGCATGTGTGAGCAATATATCATTTACTGACAGCTTTGTGTAAAAAAAAAAAAAATATATATATATATATATATATATATATTTCCCGGAACTTGTGGTAAAATATAAAATATTCCATGGACTCACCATGCCTCTCAGCAAACAGCTTGGGGTGTCTACTTTCCAAAATGAGGTCATTTGGGGGGGTTTTGTGCTATCTTAGAATTTTAGGGCCTCCGAAACTGTGATAGGTAGTCAGGAGTGAAATCAACAATTTACGCCCTTGGAAAGCCTGAAAGTGGAGGTTGGATTTCGGGGTCCTGTACTCGGCTAGACTGCAAAAAAGTCTCACACATGGGGTATCCCTGTACTCAGGAGAAGCAGCAGAATGTATTTTGGGGTGTCATTTCACATATACCCATGGCATGTGTGAGCAATATATCATTTACTGACAGCTTTGTGTAAAAAAAAAAAAAATATATATATATATATATATTTCCCGGAACTTGTGGCAAAATATAAAATATTCCATGGACTCACCATGCCTCTCAGCAAACAGCATGGGGTGTCTACTTTCCAAAATGGGGTCATTTGGGGGGGTTTTGTGCTATCTTGGAATTTTAGGGCCTCCGAAACTGTGATAGGTAGTCAGGAGTGAAATCAACAATTTACGCCTTTGGAAAGCCTGAAAGTGGGGACTGGTTTTCGGGGACCTGTACTCGGCTAGACTGCAAAAAAGTTTCACACATGGGGTATCCCTGTACTCAGGATAAGCAGCAGAATGTATTTTGGGGTGTCATTTCACATATACACATGGCATGTGTGAGCAATATATCATTTAGTGACAACTTTCTGTAAAAAAACAACAACAAAAAAAGAAATAATAATTTTCCCGACACTTGTAGCAAAATATAAAATATTCCATGGACTCACCATGCCTCTCAGCAAATAGCTTTGGGTGTCTACTTTTCAAAAAGGGGTCATTTGGGGGGTGTTTGAACAGTCCCGGCATTTTACGCTCAATCTTAGCCACACATCACCCACTCTTCTAACCACTTGAAAACCAAGCCTTTTCTGTGCCTTTTTGTTTACATGAAAAAATATTTTTTTTTTACTAGAAAATTAATTTGAACCCCCAAACATTATATATTTCTTTAAAGCAGAGGCCCTATAGAATAAAATGGTGGATGTTGCAATTTTTTTTGTCACACGGTATTTGCGCACAGATTTTCCAAACGCAATTTCTGCGAAAAAAATACATTTTTTTTAAATTTATTGCACAAATACACTATATAATTCCAATTTGTTTGGTAAAATTTAAAAGATGATCTTATGCCGAGTTCATAGACACCTGACATGACATGCTTTAAAAATTGCGCACACCTGCGCAGCGGCAAAAACGTACGTACATTTTTAAAAACCTTTAAAAGTCTCTACAGGTTACCACTTTAGACTTACAGAGGAGGTCTACTGCAAAAATTACTGCACTCGATCTGGCGATCGCGGCGATACCTCACATGCATGCTGAAATTGCGGTTTACATATGACACTAGACCAACGCTTGCGTGTGCCATTGCGCGCAAGCACGGGGGAAAGGGGGCGGAGCTCGATTTTTTTTTTTATTTTTTTTTTTGCTCTTTTATGTTATTTTGACACCTTTCCTTTAATTTTTTTTTTTTAAATCATTTTTATTGCTATCACAGTGAATTTAGATATCCCCTATGATAGCAATCGGTAGTGACAGGTACTCTTTTTTTTTAAAATTGGGGTCTTTTATACTCTAGATCTCTCCTCTGACCTTAATGCTTCTGACCACACCAAAATTGGTGTGATAAAATACTTTCCCAATTTCCCAATGGCCCTGTTTATTTCTGGCGAAAAAGAAGTCATGAAATGCTCGTAGCCTCCGGCATCTTAGGCCATAGAGATGATTGGAGCCATTCTAATCTTCAATTAGCTCTATGGTTAGATAACTGAACCACCGGCTGCACTCTCGGGTTAACCGGTGGGACAGGAGAGCCCGAGAAAAACCACGGAAGGCTGCGGAAGGCTGCATGTAAAAGCAGTCTAGCGGCCAATTACCTGCTAGGATTGCTTTTACATGTAAGCCGACCGCTGGCTGTAAAAAACGATACCAAGATGATGCCTAAATCTGCAGGCATCATCCTGGTATAACCACTCAAAGTCCAGCAACGTACCAGTACATTGCTAGTCCTTGTTTGGCATATAGGTTTTTTTTTTTTTTCATGCAGCCTGTGGGCTGAACGGAAAAAAGAGAACCTATCAGAAATCAGCACAGGAATAATGCGTAGTATTACTCATCATTAACCGCCCAAACAACCACCCACTGAATTTAATGATGGGTATACACGGCACTATCCACGTATACCAAAATAGGATTTTAACTGCAGTGCTGAAATCAGAAAATCACCACAGCTGCTATCAGCAAAGGTATCCATATATGCTGAGCGCAAACACTGTTTGTGTCAGAATATATAAAATCAATGCGTGGTAGCCGACAAGTACCTGCAAGAGAAACAGGTCACAAAAGAATGAAAAAACAAAGTACATTAAAAAAAAGTACATTAGGAAGAGTAGGACATATAAAATGACTGACAACAACAAAAGTTTTTGGATTCTCATCATTAACCGCCCAAACAACCACCCACTGAATTTAATGATGGGTATACACGGCACTATCCACGTATACCAAAATAGGATTTTAACTGCAGTGCTGAAATCAGAAAATCACCACAGCTGCTATCAGCAAAGGTATCCATATATGCTGAGCGCAAACACTGTTTGTGTCAGAATATATAAAATCAATGCGTGGTAGCCGACAAGTACCTGCAAGAGAAACAGGTCACAAAAGAATGAAAAAACAAAGTACATTAAAAAAAAGTACATTAGGAAGAGTAGGACATATAAAATGACTGACAACAACAAAAGTTTTTGGATTCTCATCATTAACCGCCCAAACAACCCCCCACTGAATTTAATGATGGGTATACACGGCACTATCCACGTATACCAAAATAGGATTTTAACTGCAGTGCTGAAATCAGAAAATCACCACAGCTGCTATCAGCAAAGGTATCCATATATGCTGAGCGCAAACACTGTTTGTGTCAGAATATATAAAATCAATGCGTGGTAGCCGACAAGTACCTGCAAGAGAAACAGGTCACAAAAGAATGAAAAAACAAAGTACATTAAAAAAAAGTACATTAGGAAGAGTAGGACATATAAAATGACTGACAACAACAAAAGTTTTTGGATTCTCATCATTAACCGCCCAAACAACCACCCACTGAATTTAATGATGGGTATACACGGCGCTATCCACGTATACCAAAATAGGATTTTAACTGCAGTGCTGAAATCAGAAAATCACCACAGCTGCTATCAGCAAAGGTATCCATATATGCTGAGCGCAAACACTGTTTGTGTCAGAATATATAAAATCAATGCGTGGTAGCCGACAAGTACCTGCAAGAGAAACAGGTCACAAAAGAATGAAAAAACAAAGTACATTAAAAAAAAGTACATTAGGAAGAGTAGGACATATAAAATGACTGACAACAACAAAAGTTTTTGGATTCTCATCATTAACCGCCCAAACAACCACCCACTGAATTTAATGATGGGTATACACGGCACTATCCACGTATACCAAAATAGGATTTTAACTGCAGTGCTGAAATCAGAAAATCACCACAGCTGCTATCAGCAAAGGTATCCATATATGCTGAGCGCAAACACTGTTTGTGTCAGAATATATAAAATCAATGCGTGGTAGCCGACAAGTACCTGCAAGAGAAACAGGTCACAAAAGAATGAAAAAACAAAGTACATTAAAAAAAAGTACATTAGGAAGAGTAGGACATATAAAATGACTGACAACAACAAAAGTTTTTGGATTCTCATCATTAACCGCCCAAACAACCCCCCACTGAATTTAATGATGGGTATACACGGCACTATCCACGTATACCAAAATAGGATTTTAACTGCAGTGCTGAAATCAGAAAATCACCACAGCTGCTATCAGCAAAGGTATCCATATATGCTGAGCGCAAACACTGTTTGTGTCAGAATATATAAAATCAATGCGTGGTAGCCGACAAGTACCTGCAAGAGAAACAGGTCACAAAAGAATGAAAAAACAAAGTACATTAAAAAAAAGTACATTAGGAAGAGTAGGACATATAAAATGACTGACAACAACAAAAGTTTTTGGATTCTCATCATTAACCGCCCAAACAACCACCCACTGAATTTAATGATGGGTATACACGGCGCTATCCACGTATACCAAAATAGGATTTTAACTGCAGTGCTGAAATCAGAAAATCACCACAGCTGCTATCAGCAAAGGTATCCATATATGCTGAGCGCAAACACTGTTTGTGTCAGAATATATAAAATCAATGCGTGGTAGCCGACAAGTACCTGCAAGAGAAACAGGTCACAAAAGAATGAAAAAACAAAGTACATTAAAAAAAAGTACATTAGGAAGAGTAGGACATATAAAATGACTGACAACAACAAAAGTTTTTGGATTCTCATCATTAACCGCCCAAACAACCACCCACTGAATTTAATGATGGGTATACACGGCACTATCCACGTATACCAAAATAGGATTTTAACTGCAGTGCTGAAATCAGAAAATCACCACAGCTGCTATCAGCAAAGGTATCCATATATGCTGAGCGCAAACACTGTTTGTGTCAGAATATATAAAATCAATGCGTGGTAGCCGACAAGTACCTGCAAGAGAAACAGGTCACAAAAGAATGAAAAAACAAAGTACATTAAAAAAAAGTACATTAGGAAGAGTAGGACATATAAAATGACTGACAACAACAAAAGTTTTTGGATTCTCATCATTAACCGCCCAAACAACCCCCCACTGAATTTAATGATGGGTATACACGGCACTATCCACGTATACCAAAATAGGATTTTAACTGCAGTGCTGAAATCAGAAAATCACCACAGCTGCTATCAGCAAAGGTATCCATATATGCTGAGCGCAAACACTGTTTGTGTCAGAATATATAAAATCAATGCGTGGTAGCCGACAAGTACCTGCAAGAGAAACAGGTCACAAAAGAATGAAAAAACAAAGTACATTAAAAAAAAGTACATTAGGAAGAGTAGGACATATAAAATGACTGACAACAACAAAAGTTTTTGGATTCTCATCATTAACCGCCCAAACAACCACCCACTGAATTTAATGATGGGTATACACGGCGCTATCCACGTATACCAAAATAGGATTTTAACTGCAGTGCTGAAATCAGAAAATCACCACAGCTGCTATCAGCAAAGGTATCCATATATGCTGAGCGCAAACACTGTTTGTGTCAGAATATATAAAATCAATGCGTGGTAGCCGACGAGTACCTGCAGGAGAAACAGGTCACAAAAGAATGAAAAAACAAACAAAGGACATTTAAATGTACAGTAAGAAGAGTAGAAGGACATATAAAATGACTGACACAACAACAGTTTTTGGATCCTTTTATTTTTCTTTCTAACTGTTTCTTCATGTCTTGATTTGGGACTGCGATCTTCTGCGATCTTCTCTTCCAGCTTGGGTCTCTCAAAATGTCGATGGACATCCAACATCCTTCGAGACCCTGTGTTTGTGTGCCCTACACTGTGTCGTGCTGTACCCTACACTAATACTCCACTAGTGTATGGTAGCGCTCAAAACATTCCCCGATGCAGAGACCAGGTTGGTCAGGACATTTGGGACAATAATAACGGGTGTCACGCCTAAATCCGCGCCTGCGACAGACACGACATCTTCTTTGGGGCCATCTTTGGGTAGGGGTACTCGGGAGGGCATAAGGAAAATGCCTCTCATGCAGCCGGCTCACTGCATCTGGAAGGGGAAGTTGGGCAGGCATGCCTCCTGGGTACAGGTAGGCAAGGATGATCTCTTCCTGGAATTCCCGGAAAGATCCAGTTCGTCCTGACGCCTTGTATAGGACAAAGGCGTTCAGCATCGCCAATTGGAATAAATAAACAGACACTTTTTTGTACCAGCGTCTGGCTTTACGGGCAACTAAATACGGCGCCAAAATCTAGTCGTTAAGGTCCACCCCTCCCATGTTAAGGTTATATTCGTGGACACAGAGGGGTTTCTCCACAACGCCAGTTGCCGTAGTGATTTGGATTGTCGTGTCTGCGTGAAGGGAGGACAGAACATAAACATCCCGTGTATCCTTCCACTTCACCGCAAGCAATTTGTCCGTTTTCAAGCAGGCTCTCGCCCCCCGACTAAGACGGGAATCTACAAGCCGTTGGGGGAAGCCCCGGCGATTAGGTCGCACGGTGCCACATGCGCCAATTTGTAATTCGAGCAGGTGACTAAATAGTGGCACGCTTGTATAAAAGTTGTCCACGTACAAATGGTACCCCTTTCCGGATAAGGGTGACACCAAGTCCCAAACGATCTTACCGCTGCTCCCTATGTAGTCTGGGCAGTTGGGGGGCTCCACAGTGCTATCTTTTCCCTCATAGACCCGGAAACTAACTGTATAGCCTGTGGCCCTGTCACACAATTTATACAGTTTGACCCCGTATCTGGCACGCTTGCTGGGGAGGTACTGTTTCATAGCAAGGCGGCCAGTAAATTTAATCAGGGACTCGTCAACGCAGACAACTTGTTCGGGGGTAAACAAGGCTGCAAACCGCTGATTGAAGTGGTCTATGAGGGGCCGAATTTTGTGGAGCCGATCGTATGCAGGGTCTCCCCGAGGACGACAGATTTCATTGTCGCTGAAATGCATAAATCGCAGAATTTGCTCATATCTCGCCCTGGACATGGAGGCAGAGTACATGCGCATATGGTGAAGTGGGCTAGTGGACCAATATAGCCGCAATTCACTCTGTTTAGTTATGCCCATGTGAAGGGAAAGGCCCAGAAAGATCTTAAATTCGGAAACCGTTAAAGGTTTCCAGCCGAATTGTCTGGCAAGGGGCGAATTTGGGTTGGCGGCGATGAATTGTTGTGCATATAAATTTGATTGATCCACAATAGATCTGAAAAGATCTTCCGTGAAGAACAGCTCAAAAAAGTTCAGGGGCGTAAAACCAGCTGTCTCCACGTGGATTCCAGGTTGGGCGGTGAATGGGGGAAGTACTGGCGCTGTAGTATCAGTGGGTTGCCAATTAGGAAATGCCAGCGCATCAGGGAGGGCACTATGGGCTCTACGGGCCTGTCTTCGAATACGCGGTGGCTGCGGGCCACTACTTGTGCTAGCCACCGCACCAGCTTCAACTGCACTTAGGGGACTCGCCACGTCACCAGGTCTTACTGCAGTGCTGGTTGTACTAGGTCCAGGGTGTACTAGGCCGCTGGCGCTTGCCAGGTCGCCAGAAGGATGAGCGGCACTAGTACCCACACTCTGCTCCATACGAGCACCCTGCGATTCCTGCATCTCAACAACACCAGAATGGGGTCGGGTACGCCTGGGTCTAACAGGGACCCATCTGTCGTCGGAGCTATCTGTCAGGGAGCCGCTGCTGTCATTTGGTTCGTATACTGACCCTGATTCTGCCGGTGAGGCTTCCCCATCGCTCTCACCTGACATGGTCATTATACTGTAAATAGCTTCATCACTGTACGAACGTTTAGACATTTTGGTAACTAAATTTACCCGTACAGTGATGCGACTCACAGGTAATAAAAGCACCTGGTTGTCGAAGATTATTTCAAGCGCTACCAAAAAAACTGCTAATGCTAGCAGGGATCAGGCCTGACTCTGCTAACACAGCGGTTTTGTGTCTTGTGTTTTTTTGTAAGTGACAGTAATCTGTTGATTACTACACTTACCTGGGTGAAAGGGTTAAACGCAGGTGCTGGCAGGAATCAGTGCTGATCGTGCAAACACTGCGTTTTGGGAACCCTAAACTATGGGGGCGCTAGTATAGTTCTGATCAGATCAGATATTGATCTGTTCAAACACTATACTAGAAATGGAAGTGTATGTGCGTGCGTGCGTGTGTGTGTGGCAATCAAGGGGTTATTTCTAAACTATGCGCTGGGGATCTGGGGGGGGGTGGCGGGGACCCTAAACCTCCTTTGGGAAAGAAACTAGCTAGCTAGCACAACCTCAAGTCACAATGACACCAATACAAAATACAGTAAAAACAGTATATTATGTGTGTATTAGTGCTAATGTGACAGAGGGTGTAGGGGTTAACGGGATGTGATCAGGGGGGGATCAGGGGTTTAAATCTTTATTGGAAGGGGCTGGCGGGTATCCTAAGGATAAAAGGAACGGTGGCAAGCGCTAAACCTGGTCACACTTATACGGGTATATAGAAAATGCTATATACTGTATACAGTGTGCGTTGTGGCAGGGGGTGTAGGGGTGATCAGGGGGGGATCAGGGGATTAAATCTTTATTGGGCGGGTGGGCGGGTGGGGGGGACCCTAAACCTGCTTGGGACACAAACTTAGTCGCCTGCGCTAATTCTGATCACAATCACACTAATACAAAAATACAAAAACACAGTATATTACGTTTGTATTAGTGCTGATGTGACAGAGGGTGTAGGGGTTAACTAGCGGTGATCAGGAGGGGATCAGGGGGGATCAGGGGCTCAAATCTTTATTAGGGGGGGTGGCGGGTAATTCAAGTGGAAAAGGGGGGGGTCGCAAGCGCTAGACCTGACCACAAATCACACTTATACGGGTATATAGCAAAATGCTATATACTGTATACGGTGTGTGTTATGGCAGGGGGTGTAGGGGTGATCAGGGGGGGGTCAGGGGCTTAAATCTTTATTGGGCGGGTGGCGGGGACCCTAAACCTTCTTGGGACAGAAACTTAGTCGCCTGCGCTAATTCTGATCACAATGACACTAATACAAAAATACAATAACACCGTATATTGCGTTTGTATTAGTGCTGATGTGACAGAGGGTGTAGGGGTTAACGGCGGTGATCAGGGGGGGTTCAGGGGGGATCAGTGGGTTAAATCTTTATTAGGGGGGGGTGGGGGGTAATTTGAGTGGAAAAGGGGGGGTCGCAAGGGCTACACCTGTTCACAAATCACACTTATACAGGTATATAGGTATATGCTATATGCTGTATATAGTGTGTGTTGTGTCAGGTGCTGTAGGGGTTAATTGGGGGGGGGCGATCGGGGGTGAAATGTGCCTATCTAGCTGTGTGTGGGTGTGCTTGGTGTAATACTCACAGTAAGATGTGCTCTCCTCTCACGCTGGATCCAAAAAGACCGTTGTGGGGGGAGGGCACATCTCCTCTAAGCCTGTGTTTACATTTCACAGGCTTAGAGGATGATCTGATTGGGCAGGACCGATCAACAGGTCCAGACCAAAAATGATTGGCCTGGACCTGATGACTGATCGGTTCTGAACCCAATCGAGTCATCGGCGGCAGCGGCGGGGCGCGGGAGCGCGCACAGGGCCGGCAAAAAGTGCTGACGTAGGCCTACGTCAGTTTGCCTGGCCGGGGCTGAGTGCCGACGTAGATCGTCGTGCGCCGGTCGTTAAGTGGTTAAACTCAAGACAACTTTTCCAGATTCTATGAAATATTAGTCCAGAATAATTTTGCAAAAGTATTAATTCTTCCATAAACCTAGTTCTATCGACTTCCCTAAATCAATCCTGCATTGACTGTATTTTCATTAATTTCAAATATTTCGGAATTATTGTTTTTGGATATAGGATAATAGCTCCTTTATATTTTTTCTTTGATTTGTCTGTAACATGGAACAGGCATTGCCAAGGGTCTTGCCTAATTTCCACATTGCTTATCTTCTTAATTTAGCTCAGTACTTCTTTCCAATATGGCTGAATCAAAGGACAGCATCACCATATATGAGCGTGAGTTCCCATAATCCTTCCAACATAAAGGTGATAATCTGAATCGATCTTGTGTAATTTTGATGGAACATAGTACCACTTTGTTAATGGTTTATAATTAATTTATTTTATCCTCGTGTCTATTGAGGCGGAATGAACAAAATTTATAACCTTACATTTTAATTCTTCTGGTAAAGACTGGTTTAATTCGTGCTCCCAGCTCTCCAAAAGGGTTGCTGCACCCGAATCAGTTGGGGTGGGGGGGACCCTAAACCTGCTTGGGACACAAACTTAGTCGCCTGCGCTAATTCTGATCACAATCACACTAATACAAAAATACAAAAACACAGTATATTACGTTTGTATTAGTGCTGATGTGACAGAGGGTGTAGGGGTTAACTAGCGGTGATCAGGAGGGGATCAGGGGGGATCAGGGGCTCAAATCTTTATTAGGGGGGGGTGGCGGGTAATTCAAGTGGAAAAGGGGGGGTCGCAAGCGCTAGACCTGACCACAAATCACACTTATACGGGTATATAGCAAAATGCTATATACTGTATACGGTGTGTGTTATGGCAGGGGGTGTAGGGGTGATCAGGGGGGGGTCAGGGGCTTAAATCTTTATTGGGCGGGTGGCGGGGACCCTAAACCTTCTTGGGACAGAAACTTAGTCGCCTGCACTAATTCTGATCACAATGACACTAATACAAAAATACAATAACACCGTATATTGCGTTTGTATTAGTGCTGATGTGACAGAGGGTGTAGGGGTTAACGGCGGTGATCAGGGGGGGTTCAGGGGGGATCAGTGGGTTAAATCTTTATTAGGGGGGGTGGGGGGTAATTTGAGTGGAAAAGGGGGGATCGCAAGGGCTACACCTGTTCACAAATCACACTTATACAGGTATATAGGTATATGCTATATGCTGTATATAGTGTGTGTTGTGTCAGGTGCTGTAGGGGTTAATTGGGGGGGCGATCGGGGGTGAAATGTGCCTATCTAGCTGTGTGTGGGTGTGCTTGGTGCAATACTCACAGTAAGATGTGCTCTCCTCTCACGCTGGATCCAAAAAGACCGTTGTGGGGGGAGGGCACATCTCCTCTAAGCCTGTGTTTACATTTCAGGACCGATCAACAGGTCCAGACCAAAAATGATTGGCCTGGACCTGATGACTGATCGGTTCTGAACCCAATCGAGTCATCGGCGGCGGCGGCGGGGCGCGGGAGCGCGCACAGGGCCGGCAAAAAGTGCTGACGTAGGCCTACGTCAGTTTGCCTGGCCGGGGCTGAGTGCCGACGTAGATCGTCGTGCGCCGGTCGTTAAGTGGTTAAACTCAAGACAACTTTTCCAGATTCTATGAAATATTAGTCCAGAATAATTTTGCAAAAGTATTAATTCTTCCATAAACCTAGTTCTATCGACTTCCCTAAATCAATCCTGCATTGACTGTATTTTCATTAATTTCAAATATTTCGGAATTATTGTTTTTGGATATAGGATAATAGCTCCTTTATATTTTTTCTTTGATTTGTCTGTAACATGGAACAGGCATTGCCAAGGGTCTTGCCTAATTTCCACATTGCTTATCTTCTTAATTTAGCTCAGTACTTCTTTCCAATATGGCTGAATCAAAGGACAGCATCACCATATATGAGCGTGAGTTCCCATAATCCTTCCAACATAAAGGTGATAATCTGAATCGATCTTGTGTAATTTTGATGGAACATAGTACCACTTTGTTAATGGTTTATAATTAATTTATTTTATCCTCGTGTCTATTGAGGCGGAATGAACAAAATTTATAACCTTACATTTTAATTCTTCTGGTAAAGACTGGTTTAATTCGTGCTCCCAGCTCTCCAAAAGGGCTGCTGCACCCGAATCAGTTGGGAAAATCAACATTTTATATATACTAGAAATCCCATATTTGCTTGTTCGCCCCTGGTCCACAAGTCTTTTCCATGGGCTGAGCTCACAAATGGAACAAAGGGGTTTTGAAAGGGTCTCCACAAAATGTTGTAGTTGTCTATATCTCTAAACATCCCTTGGCAAAACACCGTACCTATTTTGTAATTATGATAAGGTACAAAGTTCATTCCCAGCCAGAACTTTCTTCAATCCAAACAAATTGAGAAAGTAAATTTTAAATACGTTTTGTACATTATATTGCCTGTTCCAGGTTGTCACTGGCTACAGAGGGATTTTGTCCGCATGTCCCAGACAATGATTTATGGCTTAGATCTGCTGATTGGCTGTAGCTAATCACAGCACAGAGTCCTGTGTTTACATACACACAGGGCACTGTACACAGATCAGCGATTTGGTTGTTTCTTCTCCCTGCTTTGTTAGTAGAAGCAGCACATATTACACATATTACACTTTTTAGTCACACAGTAAACTCTTTGATTTCTGCTGCTGTTAACCCCTTCCCAGCCAATATCATTAATACAGTATATAGTATAATATCGGATTACTGTTTTAGTGTCACTATTGATGTCACTGTCAGGTAGTCAATTAGTGTACCTCCTAGCTAGGGTCTGTAAGTGCAGGATTGCCCACCATACTATCACAGTCCCACTAAAAGTTGCTGACCACCACTATTACCAGTATAGTGTCATAATTGCATAAATTCCAGTATATATGCAATCGTTTGTAGATGTTATAACTTTCAAACAAACCAATTATTATACTTTTTTTTTTTTTTTTTTTACCACAGACGTAGTTAGCAGTAGGATACAATTTGGCTAAAATGTATGAAGAAATTCGATTTTTTTTTTATTTATTTTTTTTTTATTGGATATATTTTATAACAGAAAGTAGAACATTTGGGGGGTTTTGTTTTCCAAAATGTTCTGTCTTTTTTGCTTATACATTAAAAAGAAACAACCCCAGTGGTGATCATTACCACCAAAAAAATCTCTATTTGTGTGAAAGAAATGATACAAGTTTAATTTGCGTATAGTGTTGCATGACTAAGCAATTGCCAGGTAAATTAGCGCATTGCTGAAAAATGTCCTTTCGAAGGTCAAGTGGTTAAGCAGGGATGTGGTGCCTTTTGATCACCAATCAATCCATTATGCAATATTGGATTGCCTTTCAATCTTTCTTGGTCATTATGATTGACAATCATTAAAAAGACCTATTACTAACATCCAGGACAAAGCTTAACTTTTAAAAGTTGCATATAAAATAAGCTTTCTGTATATTTGTATCTCCTAACTGTATCATGTGCTCTTAACTGAAGATAACAACTGCTTTCAGTTCTGAAAAACTGAAAATGAACACTTTTTCTTTTTTTCATTCATTCAGCTTGAATTGTTCAAATATGTTAGAAGTTTACTTAAAATTCACAAATATTAAAACATGAGGACTATAACAGCAAAATATTCTAGTGCTGTAACTGTAATATCCAACATTGCTTATTTCAATAAAACTTTTCTTGGGAAAAAAAAATAATATTCTAGTGCTGTAAAAACATACTGTTCATTTATAAACAAATAATAATTATTGTTACACCTTGAATACAGATCAGCATTTCATTCATTTACAAAGATTATGGGCTCATTTTGGCACCAAGCTAACTGTACTTATTTATGGTTGCTCCATCTGTGTCTCTAAAATGAAACTGTTAATTGGCATTCTAATCTTAATTCCCAGACACATCGAGGTGTGAAACCAAGGAATTTTTAAAGTTATTATGCAAGGGATCATAAAAATAAAGCCTTTGGTTACATGTGATTACAGCTATTGGAAGGTGATAAGAATTCACTTGATAGTTTAAAAAGGCATCAAGAACTGGCTATCAATTCATGAACATATTTTTATTCTTCTGAAACATCAGTGCTGCTAAAAATATTTTTGATTTTATTTTTTTCTACCTCAGTTTTCATGGAAAAATGCAATAAACTTGGAAAGATTCTGAATCACAACAATATTGTCCAAGTCTTTGTAACATATTTAAGGAAAATGTCTTTAATATGTTACAAAAAAAATGTGTAAAAAATAATTGAATCTACAGTCAGCTATCAAAAAATGTAAGCAAATTCAATTTTACTAATGTGCAACCCAAACGACAATAATGTTTGTAAATAATATGCCACATAAGTTGCATTCCTTGCTCATTGTCCATCATAGGTAAAAAGTGAGATCAAACCGCGCTGACTCTAAGATCAAAAAAGCAGCCAGCACTTCAACTAGACATAAGTAGTAGTCATAAATATAGGTAAAATAAGTGTAGCGCTAAGATGATAAATATGCACAAATCCTAAAACACCTTCAGATAAATGAAGAATTAAAATAATATGACACATAGAAATCTCATAACCAGAGTTGAAATCCTTGTGAGAAAATGTCCATAAAATAATGTCCATAAAAAATTGCAGAAATAAAGTCCCACGTGAAGAAGGTGACTTTAAAATAATTATTGGTAACAGTTGTGATATAATTCGACACCCATATAGTAATAGGAATGCGCTCACCAGAAGCAATGGACCCAATATTCCATATAGACTATGGGTCATACAAGCAGATTATGATAATACGTCCTCTCTCTCAGCATACAGTTGTCCAATGTACATGCCCGGATGGATGGGGTGGTCAGCAAAGGAACACCCGGACTTCCCAACCGATGGTGTGTACATGAAAATGACCAAACGATGCAAACATAGTGTAATACTGTCTTTAAAAATGTATTAAAAAGAAGAAATACACTTACAAGATCATCATGTAAGGCAACGCATATAATGAGGAGATGGCAGAGTGAGGTTACTGACGCGTTTCATCCAAAAGGATATATTCATAGGAGAATTGCCATGCGTGTGTACCATAATCATACAAGTATATATAGATTAAAACCAGGAAGTTGTTTGCACAAGGCACTTCCGCACGCCTGTCCAAAATGGCTGCGGCGTGCGGTTTAAACCTCCTTATCATACATATCATTGTCCATCATGTTTAATAAAATACATTTCCATGTCAATGTTCAAACAGTTACAATGTTCAGTTGTTTCAATCTCTCTTTCCTTGAAACTTGGAAACTCTATTCTGTTAAGTGACAACAAAAAAAGTTCACGTTATTGGAAAATTACCCTTTTTGAATTTCTGTGAGGAGAGAGCCCATGGCTTCTTTTTGCTGAAGCTTCCTCTGTGGAGGGGGCCCTCCGTTACTGGGAATTATGTAAGCTGGTAACTGGCAGTTATGCCTACATAAAGGGGTTGATTTACTAAAGTCAAATAGACTGTGCACTTTTCTAAGTGCAGTTGCACTCTGCAAGTGCAGTTGCTCTAGAGCTTAGGATGTGAGCAAAAGCTCTGCTGACTACTATCATTCAATCATGTGCAAGCAAAAATGCAGATTTTTTATTTATTTTTCTTGTGCATCATTGGGTATTCTTTGCAAAGTGCAGCTTTCCCTCATTTATTAAGCTCTGGAGCAACTGCACTTTGTAAAGTGCACAGTCTATTTGCCTTTAGTAAACCAACTCCTTTATGTAGGCATAACTGCCACTTACCAGTTTACATAATTCAAAGTAACAGAGGGCCCACTCCACAGAGGAAGCTTCAGCAAAAGAAGCCATGGGCTCTCTCCCCAGAGAAATTAAAAAAGGATGCCACTTTAGTAAATCAACCCTAAAGTGCTTGTAAGCCCAAAAATATTACCTCATCTGTTAAATGTTGCAGGGCTCATGGGTAATGCAAAATAGGTTTGTTGTTCTACATTTTTCTCATTCAATACTTTTATTGAGTTTTATAAAACAGCCATAAAGCACGTTACAAAACAGAAATAGAAATACTGTTATTGTTACAGAAGTATTATAAATGTTATACTGTATAGTGAAGTTTGCACAAATAGAAGGAACAAAAGAAAAAGGTAGAATTATTAATATGATATTCTGAGATATTAATATTTTGAGAAGGTATTCAGAACATGGCTGTGGGGGGAAAAAAAAAAGGGAAAAGGAAGAAGTCAGCAGGGTGTGGGTAGGGTAAAGTGGGTAAAGGAGAGGGCATCGAGAATAGAACTTGTACGACAAAAGTTAATACAAAGTAAATAAAATATAAGTCTTAACTACCAAGCATTCAGAACCTGTTCCTCAAAACCCGGTGATAGGCCATGTTTAATCAGGGTCCCAAATGCTTATAAAAGTACTAAATTTATCGCAATCCATGGCTTCCATTTTTGCATGTAATAATGCATTATTCATCCTATGTTTAACTTCTACAAGATTCAAAGTTGTAGTCTTCCAAGCTTTGGCAATTGTTTGTTTAGCGGCATTAAGAAGCTGAAGGAATAATTTGAATTGTTTTCGTGTCAGGCATGCAGGTTTTAAATTTAAAATGGCAATCACCGGATCTGGAGTAATATCTATTTCAAACATTTTAGATGCTAGAGAGAATATTTCTTTCCAAAAAACTGTAGCAATTGAGCAATTCCACCATATATGAACATGTGTACCTATTTCCGTACATCCTCTAAAACAAAAGGCCGGATAGTTTGGTGTGAACTTGGCGATTCTAGCTGATACCAAGTACCATCGTGAAAGAACCTTATATGATGATTCAATTGCGATAATATTTGAAGAAGAAGATTTCGTTACAGACCATATTTCAGACCATTCTGATTGGTTAAGTGTACGGCCAAGGTCTGTTTCCCATTTCCTGACATAGTTTGGTGTATCTATGTCTGGATTGTTAAGCAATTGAGAATATAGGCTAGAAATTAGACCTCTGGAGTGTGGGTTGTTGATACAGATACGCTCAAATTGAGAGAGCTGATTCAGAATGGTACCATTTGTTATAAATGGGGTATAGAAATTTTTAATTTGGAGATATCGAAAAAGTTCTGAATGTGGTAAATGATGTGATTCACAGAGTTCAGGAAAACTTTAGATAGAAGAACTAGAGACCAGATTAAATAGCCTTGACAGGCCTGACCTAGACCATGCCCGAAATGAATTTGGGAATTCTCAAGCCGGATAAAAGGCTGGATTTCTCAGAAAAGATTGTAGTGGATTGTGTGTAGACTGTAAATTATAATTAGTCTTTAGTCTATCCCATAAAGAGAGAGAATGCTTGGTAATTGGATTAGTAATATGTTTTCGATTTGATGGTTGTAACCATAAGAGATTGAAAATTGATATGGGGTCACATTCAATAGATTCTATCGTAACCCATAAGGGAATTTCAGTAGTGGTATGATACTTAGTTAATTGTGCCAATTGCGCAGCTTTGTAATATGTGGAAAAATTGGGGAGACCCAGTCCACCCCTTGTTTTGGGGAGAATCAATGTGGATTCGGGCAATCTAGGTTTGATTGAACCCCAGGTGAATTTAATTGTTTACGTTGTAAGATTCGAAGAAAATGTGCAGGTATATGAATTGGCAGGACCCTAAATAAATATAAAAATTTGGGTAGAATAACTATTTTGATTGCATTTATCTTCCCAAACCACGACAATGGAAGTGATGCCCATTTCGTCAGTAGTTCAGTAACTTTTTTCAATAATGGAGTAAAGTTGGCTGCATAAAGATCAGAATGGTTGGGAGTAAATTTTATACCCAAATATGGAATGTGCTTAAAAGACCATGAAAATGGTAACGCATTCTGCGCTAAATTTAACTCAGATTCACTCAATGAGATATTAAGGGCCGTGGATTTTTGAAAATGTATATTTAGTCCTGAAATAGCAGCAAATTTATTAAGGGTAGCAATGAGATTAGGGGCTGATATATGGGGAGATGATAGAAAAAGAAGAATGTCATCTGCAAATAAACACAACTTATGATGGTGACCACCTAGTTCTATACCAGAAATTGAGGGATTACTTCTAATACTGTGTGCTAGAGGTTCTATGAGAAGGGCAAATAAGAGAGGGGAGAGAGGGCACCCCTGACACGTGCCTCTCTCTATGTTAAACAAGTCTGGTTTATAGCCTGCGTATTTAATATATGCTTTAGGTTTGTTATAAAGCGCAGAGATCCATTTTAAAAAATTTGGGCCAAAACCCCATTTACTAAGAGTATATTGCATACATGGCCAAGATATGGTATCAAAGGCTTTTTTAATGTCTAGTGATAGGAAGCACGAAGGGATGTGGCGTGTTTTAGCTATATGAGATAACAGAGTTGCATGTCTGATGTTGTCAGTAGCTTGGCGAATAGGTATGAAACCTACTTGATCCCTATGAATGAGTTGTCCTATGAAGTTATTTAGTCTGGAAGCTATAATTTTGGCTAAAATTTTAATATCTAAATTTAATAAGGAAATGGGTCGATAGTTCGACCAAATCGTGTCATCAGTTTGAGGCTTCGGGAGCATACAGATGATTGCTGTTAAAGTTTCCTGTTTAAAGGATTGGCCATTAAGAAGTGTATTGAAAGCATTAGCTAGGATGGGCGAAAGGGAATCAGAAAAAACCCGGTAGTATAATGCCGAAAAAACTATCAGGGCCTGGTCTTTTATTTAATTTTAGTGATTTTATAACTTGGGACACTTCATCTGGTGTTATTGATTTTTCCATAAATTCCATCTGAGACTGAGAAAGAGACGGTAGTGATAGTTGAGCAAAAAATTAATTTGCCGCAGAAAAATTCAAATTGTTTTCAGATGAATATAGAGTAGCTAGGTGTGTTTTAAATTTCTTAAGAATTTTTATAGGGTTGCTGGAAAATGTATCTCTCGAGATTTTAAGACGTATGGGCTTAAATGATTTATGGAGTGACGCGAGCATGCGGGCCATGGGTGAATCTGGTTTATTTGCTTTAATATAAAAATTGTGACGCGATCTCCGAAGTGTCTTATCTGCAGATTCTGTAAGAAACAGATCAAATTCAAGCCTAGCTTTATCAAGATTAATTTTATTAGAAGAAGTAGGATTATTTTGGTATACTGTGTAGCATGTATTAAAGTTTGTTTCTAATTTCTGGCTAAGTGTTTTACGTTCATGTCTAAAGAGTGCAGCCTGTCTCAAACAAATACCACGAATAACTGGTTTGTGGGCCTCCCATAAAGTAAGGGGAGACACATCTGGCGTTGAATTATGTAATAGATATTCATAGAGAGCATTTTTAATATCCAGACAGTGAGATGTATTTTTTAATAAAGAGTCATTAAGGCACCACGTAGTGTCATGTGCTTTAGGAATAGTTGAAGCAATAACTGTGCATACTGCATTATGGTCAGACCATGTGATTGGTATGACCATAGATGCAACCGTTTCAGGTATGAGACCTATAGTGAGAAATATATGTTCAATAAGGGAGAAAGTTTTATGTGGGTGCAAATAATATGTGTATCTACGCTTGTTTGGATTCACCTCTCTCCAAGAATCTACCATACAGGCATACCCCACTTTTAAATACACAATGGGACCAGAGCATGTATGTAAAACGAAAATGTACTTAAAGTGAAGCAATACCTTTTTTCTTTTCTCAATGCATGTAAATACACAAGCTCCATAGGAAATCTTGGTCAGCTTGACATGACATTGCTTCCAAACCATGTGACAAGGACACCAAGCTTGGGGAGCATGTTAAGGGGATCCAGGACTATGACATAGTAGATTACCTAGGCAAGCTGGCCAGCCACAAACAGGATATGTTGTAGTCCTGGGTCCCCTCTCGGTGCTCCCTAAGTTTGGTATCCCTGTCACTTATGGTTTGGGAGCAGTGCCATGTCAAGCTGACCAAGATTTCCTATAGACGCCAATGTTAAAAACCGGGAGTAGTGTCATGCCAAGCTGAACAAGCTGTGTCCTTACTCGCGAGTGTACTTAAAGTGAGTGTACTTAAAGCGGGGTATGCCTGTATTATGTTTTGCAAGCAGTTGTGAGAATGAGAGTTTATTAGGGCTGTTTGAAGAAGATATAGGGGATTTATCCAGAAATGGGAAAATAACTTGATTTGAATCACCACAAATCATAACTGCACCCATTCTATGAGAATCCAGAACCTGAAAAAGATGCAAAAGAAATGTAATAGGATTTTTGTTGGGAGCATAATATGACACTATAGTGAAAGCGGAGTCAATAAGGTATTCCGTGAGAATCAGATACCTGCTCTCAGGGTCCTTGATTTCATGTACAAGAGTAAATGGAGTAGACCGATGAAAGGCCACTAGCACACCTCGTTGTTTTGTACAGGCAGAGGCAGTAAAAATTTGAAGATATTTAGGACTAAAATATTTGGGAGTGGATTGTAAGGTGAAGTGTGTCTCTTGAAGACACAAAATGTGTGCTTTTAATGATGCAAAGTTGCGAAAAGCTTTAGTACGTTTGTTTGGGTTATTTAGTCCCTGAACATTCAAGGACATTATGTTTAGGGGGGCCATAAGATTGTATAATAAACGATGTCTAGCATACCCTACCATTGTGGAATTTGTCGATTGTTTCATACTCGATGTGGGAAGGGGGAGGAAATGTGTAAAGAAAAGGGAAGAACTAAACAGAAGGGACAATTGTGTGCTTAGCATAGAAGGTAATATATAAAACAAATAGTCAAGGCACAACCAATAGGAACGTATGCCGTTGATGAGAGATGGAAATCCCCCAACAAAGGCTAAATAGCTACGGTCAGTAATCTCTGAAAGGGAGAGGCCAGCGAGGGTAACAAATTGAGGACGCACGGAACAACCTAGGAAGGTACAGAAAACCACAAGATAATAATCACTAAAAAATATACAGTAGTATAAGCGACTTATGCTATAATAACGAGCAGAAAAAAAAAAAAAAAAGGAAGATTGATTTGAACCAAGCAACAGGGATTCATCTACAATAAGTAGAACTAAATGGAATTCTGTGCCACAGTGTAGTTTGCTATAACATGTATGAGCTTGAGCATTTAGCTCAAAAAACAAATTAGAAGTATGTGGCAAAAAGGGATTAGATCCATGAAATATTATACTGGCAAGATAAAAAAAAAAACTGAAGTCTTTTCTAGGAAAAATAAATTGGATGACCAACATGGGACACATTGGCATTAGACAGAGGAGATAAAAGAATTATCTGGTCCATCAGTCCATTGAATCTTCAGCAGATGGAGAAGGAGAAATGAAGCGACCACGTTTATGTGAATCACAACAATTTTGTTTCCCAGAGGATTTTGAGAAAGTGCGTGGTGAGCCAGAGGCAGATCTGCATCGAGCATTTTCTGAGCCTTGCAAGTTCTGGTGTTCAGTTAGGTGAAGGTCTTGAAGGGTGTTTTGAAAATCTTCAGATGAATGACATTTGTATTTAGTACCTTGAAAAGTAAAACGCACCGAAAAAGGAAAACCCCACTGGTAGGGGATATGTTTTTGCTGCAATATTTGTAATGATGGTTTAAGAGCTCTTCTTTTATCTATGGTGATAGGAGACAGATCCGCAAAGATTTGGTATTCGTGACCCTGAAAATTTAAGGATCCTTTTTCTCTAGCAGCTGATAAGAGCTGTTCCTTTGTACGGTAATAATGGAATTTAATGATGATGTCTCTGGGTGGACCCTTTGATTTTTTAGGAGATAAGGCGCGATGGACTCTGTCCATTTCCAGGTGTTCGACTGGAATAGCAGGTTGTAATTCCTGAAACAAGGCTAACATTGTCGCTTGTAAGTCAGTTATGGATTCAGGAATGCCTCTTATGCGCAAATTGGAGCGTCTTGCCCTGTTTTCAAAATCTTCTAGACGAGACTGAAGTACTAAGTTTTCCTCTTTAAGATTCTCAATTTCTGTATTTTGGTCCTGTGTAAAATTCTCAATATCCTCTATGCTTGTTTCAAGATTAGCTATGCATGTGCCCAGCTCCCTTATCTCTTTAGTCAGGCTATTAGTAATATGGTCAGAAGTCTGTTTAAATGCCTTTTGAAACATACGTTCAATATGTGATAATATATTAGGAGAGACTGACTCAATGTCCCTTTCATCCTGTGAAACTGAGGTACTGTGGACTGTTTCAGTTTGATATGTGAGGAGAGGAGGGAATAGTTTCACTGCTGTGTCAGCGCTGTGAGGTGATTCTGAGGTGGCTGAGGGAGAGGGAGCCGACGCCATTTTAATTGAGGCTCTGGACAGCACTTCCTTGCCACTTTTGGACTTAAATTTAGTCCGAGACCCGCTGAAAACCATACCTTTATGTACAGCACAGTTTCCTGTACTAATGCTGTAAAAACTAAGCGAATATTCGGCGGACAGCCGCTGCTGTATGTGGTTTTCTGTCCCCTAGGAGTGGAGCATCAGCCAGACATGTCTGTGCTTGAGGACTCCGCCTACTTCCTCCTCATTGTTCTACATTTTTCAAGTGGTGATCTTTCCAGCATGAACGATTTCTGGGACTTCCTGTACTAGGGGGTAATGCTGTCTTATCTTTAGTCTTTGATGGAGCAGTGTTGTCACCATAAGAAGCTTGTGTCTAGTGATGGATGAACATCAGCCGGGGCGGTTCGCGAACGTCAGCCGCAAATTTTCTCAAATGTCCGAGAACCGCAAGTTTGCGGCGGGCCCCATTGACTTTAATGGGAGGCGAACTTTAAAAACCTTTAGGTCATATTTGCAGCCACAAAAGACTTACTATCTGTGCACAAATAGTCCCACCACATGGACAATGTCATAACTGAAGTATTGGAATTGGAAAAGTTGCCCTAAAAATTATTTATTTATTTTACAGTAAAAAAATGTTTTTTTTTTTCATAAATCAGCCAGAACTGACAGCAGCCGGTAAATACATGTCAAATACATATAGGGCCATTCACACATCTGTAAAATTGGTCCGCATCCATTCCACAATTTGGCGGAACCTTTACAGACCCATTGATTTCCAATTCCAGTCTGAAAAATTAGGCATTACCTGACAACTAAGAACGTTGTATTCTGTGGCTGAAGGTACATTAGGCATTCACAGTATGCAAAAGTAAGTGTCGGCCATTCCAGGCCCCAAAAATTAGCCCACATGGGTTTACCTTACGGCTAAGAAGGTAGTATTCTGTGGCTGAAGGTACATTAGGCATTCACAGGATAAATAAGTAAGTGTCAGCCATAAAAGGCCCCAAAAATTAGCCCACATGGGTTTACCTGTCAGCAAAGAACGTAGTATTTGGTGGCTGGAGGTACATTAGGCATTCACAGGATAAAGAAGTAAGTGTCGGCCAGTTTAGGCCCCAAAAATTAGCCCACATGGGTTTACCTGACAGCTAAGAACGTAGTATTTGGTGGCTGGAGGTACATTAGGCATTCACAGGATACAGAAGTAAGTGTCGGCCAGTATAGGCCCCAAAAATAAGCCCATATGGGTTTACCTGACAGCAAAGAACGTAGTATTCTGTGGCTGAAGGTACATTAGGCATTCACAGGATAAATAAGTAAGTGTCGGCCATAAAAGCCCCCCAAAATTAGCCCACATGGGTTTAACTGAAAGCTAAGAACCTAGTATTCTGTGGCTGAAGGTTCATTAGGCATTGACAGAAAAAATAATTGTCGGCCAATGAAAGGCCCCAAAAATTAGGCATTCAATGGACATGAAATGCCTTTTATGCCACTGTATTTAGTGAAAACAAGGACCAGGAATTGTTATGGGTGGATGGTGGTCTGGCCGATATTTGTGGCCTGTCATGAGGAATTTCAGTGAAACATGGTCTACTGGTCACATGTGTTGAATTCCTCAGAGATCCATGCCTCATTCATTTTTATAAATGTGAGGTAGTCTACACTAAAGAAAAGGCCTTCAAAAAATACAAGGCTGAGGGGTCATTGGCAGCATTCAAGCATTACAAAGAGTGTAATAAGAAATGTAAAAGTGAAATCAAGGCGGCTAAAATATATCCCGAGAGACATATAGCGGAAGAGAGTAAAAAGAACCCCAAGAAATTCTTTAAGTATATAAACAAGAAAGCGAGGCCAGAACACATTGGCCCCATAAAAGATGATGAAGGGAATCTGGCCACAGAGAACAGGGAGAAGGCGAAAGTGTTAAATAATTTCTTCTCTTCAGTCTTCAGAAAAGAATCGGGGGGCTACACTAACCCAGCTTGGAATGCTAAACTAAATAATAAACCTCAGGAAGTACCGCCATGGCTAACAGTAGATAGACTTAGAACTAAACTAAAGAAACTTAACTTAAATAAATCACCGGGACCGGATGGCTTGCACCCGAGGGTTCTTAAAGCGCTCAGCCAGGTGATTGCCAGACCATTATTCTTGATCTTTAAGGATAGTCTACAGAAGGGAATGGTAACAGCTGATTGGAAAAAAGCCAACGTGGTACCAATATTTAACCACTTGCCTACTGTGCACTTAAACCCCCTTCCCATCCAGACCAATTTTTAGCTTTCAGTGCTCTCACATTTTGAATGACAATTGCGCGGTCATGCAACACTGAACCCATATAAATTTTTCGTCCTTTTTTTCATAGAAATAGAGCTTTCTTTTGATGGTATTTATTCACCGCTGGGCTTTTTATTTTGTGCGCTATAAATGAAAAAAGACCGCAAATTTTAAAAAAAAACGTTTTTTTTTAGTCTCTGTTATAAAATTTTGCAAATTAGTAATTTTTCTTCATAAATTTTGGCCAAAATTTATACTTCTACATATCTTTGGTAAAAATAACCCAAATAAGTGTATATTATTTGGTCTGCGTGAAAGTTAGAGAGTCTACAAGCTATTATGCTAATCATTGAAAATTGATCACACCTAATGTACTGACAGCCTATCTCACTTCTTGAGACCCTAACAAGCCAGGAAAGTACAAATGACCCCCAAATGACCCCTTTTTGTAAAGTAGACATTCCAAGGTATTTAATAAGAGGCATGGTGAGTTTTTTGAAGTTGTCATTTTTTCCTACAACTCTTTGCAAAATTATTTATTTTTTTTTTTTACAAAATTGTCATATTCAACAGGTTATTTCTCTCACATGGCATATGCATACTTACAACTAGACCCCAAAACAAATTCTGCTACTCCTCCTGAGTATGGCGATACCACATGCGTGAGACTTTTTTACAGCCAGGCCACATACAGAGGTCCAACATTGAAGTAGCACCTCCAGGCGTTCTCGGAGCATAAAATACACTTTTCATTTCTCAACCACCTATTACACTTTTGAAGGCCCTGGAGCACCAGCACAATGGAAAAGCCCACTAAATGACCCCATTTTGGAAAGCAAACACCCCAACGTATAATCTATGAGGCATAATGAGTCTTTTGAACATGTCATTTTTTTCCAGAATCTTTCGGAAAATGTGGGAAAAAAATGAAAACGCATTTTTTTTACACAAAGTTGTCAATTTATAAGATATTTCCAACACATAGCATGTACATAGCAAAAATGACACCCCAAAATACATTCTGCTACTCCTCCTGAGTATGGCGATACCACATGTGTGAGACTTTTTTATAGCCAGGCCACATACAGAGGTCCAACATTGAAGTAGCACCTCCAGGCGTTCTCGGAGCATAAAATACACTTTTCATTTCTCAACCACCTATTACACTTTTGAAGGCCCTGGAGCACCAGCACAATGAAAAAGCCCACTAAATGACCCCATTTTGGAAAGCAAACACCCCAACGTATAATCTATGAGGCATAATGAGTCTTTTGAACATGTCATTTTTTTCCAGAATCTTTCGGAAAATGTGGAAAAAAAATGAAAACGCATTTTTTTTACACAAAGATATTTCCAACACATAGCATGTACATAGCAAAAATGACACCCCAAAATACATTCTGCTACTCCTCCTGAGTATGGCGATACCACATGTGTGAGACTTTTACGCAGTCAGTTCACATACAGAGGCCCAACATGCAAAGAACACCATCAGGTGTTCTAGGGACACATAGCATGCACATACCATGAATTACCATGAATTACACTCCAAAATACATTCTGCTGAGCAAAGGGTAAACAAAAGCTTACCTGTAGTTTTAGAAGTGCAGTTGTCCACAGGAGTTGAGTCCAGGCAGCAGGCAGGGACATGGTCAGCAACAGTGCATGCAATTCTCCATGCAAGGATACCAGTCCAGTGTCAGTGCAGGCCGAGATAATGTGAGCAGTGCTGGTGTGGTCAGTTCATGCGGCAGGCAGAGGCATGATGGTAGTAAGTCCTGCAGGCAGAGGTAGGGCCTCTGTCGGGATAGAATGGGGACAGGGGTAGAGGCTTCTCCCACCCAAATCGCTTTGAAGCCTCTGGGATCCAGACCCTAATCTGAGAAGAAGAAAAACAAAAAAAATTGTTTTCTTCATCCAGAAAAACAATTCTGGTCCCCTCACATATGCGAGACCCCTGTGGTATGAATCCCACTACTTCCAGAGGCAGGCAAAAATCGTGGTCAAACAGTCCAGTGTCAGTTCCAGAGCAGGCAGAGGCAGGTACAAAATCGGCAGGCAAAGGCGTGGTCAAATAACAGTCCAGGGTCAGTTCCAGATCAGGCAGAGGTATGAACAGAATCAGCAGGCAGAAGCATGGTCAAAAAACAGGCCAGGGTCAGTTCCGGAGCAGGCAGACATAGGTACAAAATCAGCAGGCAAAGGCGTCCTTGAATAACAGTCCAGGGTCATTTCAGGAGCATACAGTGGCATAAGGGGTGAAGGCGGAGGACTACGTTTACCATACTAATAATTTAGACAAGTATGGTAACGGCGGAAACAGTCTTCTACACAGAGGCCTGGTTGGGAGGGACACTGGGGACAATAATAGCGGGTGTCTTTTCGAATTCCTGCCTTGGTACACACCCTACATTTTTCTGCCGTTTTGGGTTTGTTTGTGTGGGAGGGACTTTACTGGGAAAATGGCGTTCGGAAAGTCTACTGATTACGTCAGATCGAATGTGTTCTGGTGGGCCGTTTGGAAATATAAGGGCAGTGAAGATTTCCTCCAGGTAATAAAGGAAGGGTTGGGGGCTTTCGGTGGACTTGCGGTATAATATGTATGTGGCCGAATGGAAAAGATAAATTGCTACTTTTTTATACCAATAATATGTACGTCTTGTGGTTAGATAGGGTTCCATCATTTGGTCATTGAAATCCACTCCCCCCATGAATAAGTTGTACTCATGCACACATGTTGGCTTTTGGATTGGGCCATTCCTTCGTCGGGATTCCACATAGTTGTCATTGTGTATCGAAGACAACATGTAGACGTCTCTTCTGTCCCTCCACTTCACAGCCAGAACTTCCTCATTTCTCAGACTCGCTGTCTCCCCTCTTCTCAGCTTGGTATTTACTAGCCTTTGAGGAAAGCCTTTCCGTTTTTTTCGGACCGTGCCACATGCAGGAGTCTTCTTTCTGTGAAGGTTTCGGAACAGGGGCAAACTGGTGTAGAAATTGTCTACGTACAGGTGGTAGCCTTTTTCAAGGAGAGGGTAAATGAGGTCCCAAACTACTTTCCCGCTTGATCCCAAGTAGTCCAGACATTCAGGGGGATGCAGCTGGGTGTCCTTCCCTTCATACACCCTGAAGGCATATGTGTACCCTGTGGCTCGGTCACATAACTTGTACACCTTCACCCCATAGCGGGCCCGTTTGCTGGGAATGAATTGTTTGATGCCCAGCCTGCTGGTAAATTTAACCAGGGGCTCATCCACACATACATGTTGGTCTGGGGTAAATAATTGAGGGAATATTTCCGAAAAATGATTTAGAAGTGGCCGAATTTTGAATAGCTTGTCAAATGCTGGGGAATTTCGGGGAGGGCACTGGGTATTGTCGTTGAAATGGAGGAACCTCATGATCATCAAATACCTGGCCCTGGGCATTACTGCAGAGTAGATGGGCATATGGTAGATTGGTTTGGTTGACCAATATGCTTGCAGTTCGTTTTTTTTATTGAGTCCCATGTTGAAGGTGAGGCCTAAAAATATCTTGAACTCCTCCACCGTTAGGTCTCTCCACTCAAAGGGACGGGAATAAAAAGATGTGGGGTTACTCTGGATAAATTGTTGTGCATACAGGTTGCACTTGGCCACAATGGACGTCAGCAAGTCCTCCGTAAAAATTAAACGGAAGTAGTCAATTGGGGCAAAGTTCTCCGTGTTGACCTGGACTCCTGGCTGGGCAGTGAAAGGGGGGATGATGGCTTCTCCTGAGTTGGGAGGAAGCCACAGGGGGTTCTGAAGGGCATAGGGAAGGCTGGCGTTGGTCCTAACCCTTTGGGGGCGAGGTGACACCCCACTTGAGCTTGGCCTTTCTTGCCGAGGCACTGTGGTGCTGGTGGATGGCACTGCGGAGCTGGTGGATGGCACTGCGGAGCTGGTGGATGGCACTGCCTCCTCCTCACCAGAACGCCTTCGTTTGGCAGGCGGGCAGTATTCTTCTTCGTCGGAGTCGGTCTGCGTCCCGCTGCTAATGACCGGCTCGTAATTTACTTCGGAGTCAGACTCTGACTCCGAAGATTCCGAAGCAGAAAGCTCCCTGTCCATGTCCTCACTGATTATATTGAAGGCCTCCTCGGCTGAGAAAATTTTTTTTGCCATCGTTGGTGATACTGATGGGCACGGTGACACTGATGGGCACTGTGAGACTGATGGGCACGGTGACACTGATGGGCACTGTGACACTGGCACACTGATGGGCACTGTGATGGGCACACTGATGAGCACACTGATGAGCACACTGATATGCACTGTGGGCACACTGATGGGCACTGTGGGCACACTGATGGGCACTGTGGGCACACTGATGAGTGCTGTGGGCACACTGATGAGCACTGGGCGGGCACTGATGAGCACTGGGCGGGCACTGATGAGCACTGGTGGGCACACTGGTGGGCACTGGTGGGCACACTGGTGGGCACTGGTGGACACTGAGTGGCACTGGTGGGAACTGGGCAGCACTGGTGGGCACTGGGCACACTGATCTGTGGGCACAGATGGGCACAGATGGGCACATTGGTGGACACTGGGCACTGTGGGCACTGTGGACACTGTGGGCATTGTGGGCTGATTTGCAATTGTGAACTCACGATCTCTCCTCTCCTCACACTGCAGTCTGTGTGTGAGGAGGGAGAGCTGGCAATGAGAGATGATCTCATATGTTTACATTTGAGATCATCTCTCATTGGATGCCTAGATCGAGTGACGAATGGCCGCTGTGATTGGCCATTCGTCACAATCTGTGATTGGCTGTGTCCAAGGGACACTGCCAACACAGATTATCCCCGGTGCGCGCTCGTGGGAGCGCGCGGGGAGACTGTTCCTACGAGGCAATGACAGATGTTCTCATATGTTTACATATGAGATCATCTGTCATTGGATGCCTCGATCGTGACGAATGGCCGCTGTGATTGGAAATTCGTCACGATCTGTGATTGGCTGTGTCCAAGGGACACGGCCAACACAGTTTCCCCCCGATGCGCGCTCGCGGGAGCGCACGGGGGGCATGTTAGAGGGAGGCCGTATAAAGACGGCCTCCCGAAAATTCAAGTCCGCGCTGCAGCCGTATATAGGCTGTAGCGCGGATGTCAGAAGGTTAAAAAGGGCCAATATATATCCTGGGTAACTACAGGCTGGTCAGCCTAACATCAGTAGTCTGCAAGATTTTGGAGGGGATGTTAAGGGACCACATACAAGATTTTAGTAATGAAAACGGTATTATTAGTAGTACTCAGCATAGATTCATGAAAAATCATTCTTGCCAAACCAATCTATTAACCTTCTCCGATGAAGTGAGCTGCCACCTAGATAAAGGTAAGCCTGTGGTTGTGGTGTATCTGGACTTTGCAAAGGCCTTTGACACCGTTCCCTACAAACGCTTACTGTACAAACTAAGGAGTGTAGGTATGGACCATAGGGTGAGTACCTGAAAAGAGAACTGGCTCCAGGGGAGGTGATAAATGGGGAGTACTCGGATTGGGCAGGTGTGGAAAGTGGGGTCCCCCAAGGTTCTGTCCTGGGACCAATCCTGTTTAGTTTATTCATAAATGATCTAGAGGAGGGGATATCTAGTACAATCTCAGTATTTGCGGATAATACTAAACTAAGCATGCCAATATCTTCTATGCAGGATGTGGAAACCTTACAAGCGGACCTGAACAAAATAATGGGGTGGGCAACTACATGGCAGATGACGAGGTTTAATGTTGAAAAATGTAAAGTAATGCACTTGGGTGTCAGAAACACGAAAGCAAGCTACTCACTAGGGGGGAAACCTCTGAGTGAATCTAAGTTGGAAAAGGATCTGGGGGTCCTAGTGGACAACAGGCTTGGCAGTGGCATGGAATGCCAAGCCTCTACAAGCAAAGCCAGCAGAATAATGGCATGTATAAAAAAGGAGATTCACACCAGAAATAAAGAGATTATTCTCCCACTCTACAAGACTCTGGTCCGGCCTCATCTGGAGTATGCTGTCCAGTTCTGGGCACCGGTAAACAGGAAGGATGTGCTGGAACTGGAGAAAGTCCAGAGAAGGGCAACAAAAATAATTAGGGGAATGGAGGGCATTGGCTATGAGGAAAGACTACAAGCACTGAACTTATTCTCTCTGGAGAAGAGACGATTGAGGGGGGATATGATATAAATGTACAGATACTGTACTGGCTACCCTAGCATAAGGAACAAACTTTTTAGAGAAAGGGAGTACAATAAGACACGTGGCGACTCACTAAAACCAGAGGAAAAACGTTTTAACCTTAAAATACGTAAGGGGTTCTTTACTGTCAGAGCGGTAAGGATGTGGAATTCTCTTCCACAAGCAGTCGTATCAGCAGGGAGCATCAATAGTTTAAAAAAAACTATTAGATGGGCACCTTAAAGACCACAACATACAGGGGTATACAATGTATGGTTAACAGCAAACACGCACACACATCATAGGTTGAACTGGATAGACTAATGTCTTTTTTCAGCCTCACAAACTATGTAACTATGTAACTGTCATGAGCTAGGTGAGTGCGCTTATTGGTCAGGACCCCCCCCCCCCCAGCTGCGCTGAACGTCCTTTCGGACAGGACACTGGACGGGGGCAAGCCAACAGTTCCATTGCAAATTGTGCAAGCTCTGGCCAGAGGTCATGCCTGCCCACCCAGTAGTCCAGGAGTTCATCACTCCTCAGACCATCCATATCGGCCGTTAACCCCATGTAGTCGGACACCTGTCGGTCTAGGCGTTCCCTGATGCTGGATCCAGAGTACAGCTGCCGATGGTTCGGCTGAAAGAAGGATCTCATATCTGAAGTGACCAAGACATCTTCAAACCGCCCTCTTCTTGCAGGCGCTGTTGGATTGCTACCCGCAACTGTCTCTCTGTGACTGGAAATAGCTCTGCCAGCGCATGCAAAAGCAGAATGCAGCATTTCTCGCAGCAAGGCCTGGAAGTGCTGCATTCTGACCGCCCTCTGTGATGCTGGTAACATTTCCGCCATTTTTTGTTTGTACCGGGGTCTAAGTACGTTGCCACCCAGTACTGGTCCTTGGCCTTTATGCTTTTTATACGGAGGCCCCCCTTAAAACACTGGAGCATGAAGGCCCCCATTCGCACTAAACTGGAAGTGGTGTAGTGGCCTGGCTCCAGCTCATCATCCAGGATAATGTCTCCTCCCCCATCCATGGATAACACCAGGGATCCCAGAAAGGTTTAAAGCATGCTCTTCTTGCTCCTCCTCATCCGCCCTGGCACCATCCTCCTCTGACTCCTCTTCAGACTCCTGTTGTTGACTAGTCTCAAATGGAGTAGCACCCACTGGGAATTCATCCAGCATTGCGACTTCCTCATCTTCCTGCTCCTGCTCCTCGACGGCTTGATCAATAAAACAACGCAATGCATGCTCCAGAAAAAATGTGTAAGGTAGGATGTCACTGATGGCGCCCTGGCTGTGACTGACCAGTTTGGTGATCTCATCGAATGGCCGCAGAAGTCTGCCTGCTTCCCACATGAGCAGCCACTGGTGAGGTGAAAAAAACCCAAGCTCCCCAGAACCTGTCCTGCTGCAGAGTTCGTACAGATAGTCGTTAACTGCACATTTCTGCTGGAGCAGCCTATCAAGCATATGCAACATTGAGTTCCATCACGTCAGGCAGTCACAAATAAGACGCCTGATGGGCAGGTTGTGTCACCGCTGAATGTCAGCAAGGTGAGCCATGGCTGTGTAAGATCTTCTGAAATGGCCCGAGATTTTCCTGGCCTGCCGCAAGACATCCTGGACCCCAGGGTATTTGGCAACGAATCGCTGCACGACCAAGATCAGGACGTGTGCCATGCATGGCACGTGCGTTATTTTGCCCTGTTTCAGCGCGCTCAGCAGATTGGCACCGTTCTCACACACCACTTTACCTACTGTCAAATTGAGCGGTGTCAGCCACTGATCTGCCTCTGAACGCAAAGCTGAAAGGAGTGCAGGACCAGTGTTGCTCTTGGCTTTCAGGCACAACAGACACAGCACAGCATGGCAACGTCTCATCTGGCATGTGGAATAGGTTCTGGGGATCTTGGGTGGTGCAGCGGAAGAGACAGTAGCAGCAGAAAAGGAGGAGCCGATGAGGAGAAGGAGGATGGAGGAAGAGGAGGAGGGGAAGAATAGGCAGGCCTGCATGCAATCCGTAGCGGTACAACCAAATCTACACGGGTGCCATGGGTTACATGCTTGACGGCCGTCAGAAGGTTCACACAGTGGGCAGTAAAAGTGATATACCTTCCCTGCCCGTGTTTGCTAGACCATGTGTCTGTGGTCAGATGTATCTTGGCACCGACACTGTGTGCCAGAGATACATTCACTTGCCGCTGAACATGGCCAAACAGCTCTGGAATGACCTTCTGCGAGAAATATTTCCTGCCTGGGACCTTCCATTGTGGTGTTCCAATGGCCACAAATTTACGAAAGGCCTCCGAGTCCACCAGTTGATATGGTAGTAGTTGGAGGGCTATCAGTTCCGACAAGCCAGCAGTCCAACATTTGGGCCACAGAAGCCTGCCTTTTTCCATAACAACGTGACGACAGCATCATGGAAGGTGGAGTGGAGTACAATTGTAAGGAGAGAGAAGAGGCTGGATGGTGGGAGCCTGGAGTATGGCTTTGTGGGTTCTGACGGTGTTGCTCCCACTGGGCTTGGTGATGGGAGTTCAGGTGCCTTATTAAGGCGGTCATCCCTAGGTGAGTGTTGGGCTTACCGCGCCTTATGCGTTGACTGCAAAGGCTGCAGATGGCAACACTGTTGTCAGCAACTTACACATTAAAAAAGCCCACACTGCAGAGCCATGTGTCGGCGTCCTGGGAGCGCCAGATGTGACTGTACATGGTTGATGGCTCGCTCCTGATACATTTGCAGTCTGCTTTGTACCTCTTGTGCAATGCAAGATCCGCCTGCCTCTCCTCCCTATCTGCTGGTCTCTCTCTCCCTCTGAACTCCCCTCCTCTTCCTCTCTTGTGGGCACCCAAGTGACGTCCATAGACACGTCATCATCCACGTCACCTTCCCCACCACTAACATTCGAGATCTCGGAGTAGGCTTCAACAGCGGGAACCAACCTCCTTGGGCTGATCTGGGTACTGTCGTCAGACTGCTGAGTGGCGGCTGTTGCTACCTCCTCTTCCTGATCCGATGCCAAGAATGGCTGCGCACTACAAATGTCTTGTGAGGCATCGTGAAATAATTCCAGTGACTCAAGCGGAGGGTAGGTGGTGGTGGTGGTGTACACAGCAAAGATAGAGCAGATAGAGAGAATGAGGAGGGTGCAGAAGAGGAAGGCTGAGTGAGCCACTCAACCAAGTCTGGTGCGTCCTTTGATGTAATCAAACGCACCTTCTGAAACGTCACACTTTGACTCCGGCCTACTGCTCCTGCCCTACCCCTACCACCCCTGCGGAAGGGCCTGCCTCTTCCTCTGCCTGTCACTTTTTAAATTACCCTGTGACAAAAATCTCTAGAGAATCGCAGTATATCTGGTAAAAGGTATATAACACCCCGCTTCAATCTGTGGTATTGGGAGGCCACAGGTTTATCACACCAGTTCTACAAATATTTGGCCAGTGAGTTTGGCACTGTGTGTATCAAAGTTAACACAACAAAAGAGGTAATATTGTTGCAGGACACAAATACACTTATAAAAGTATACTCAGATAACACCCCGCTTCAATCTGTGGTATTGGGTGGCCACAGGTTTATCACACCAGTTCTACAAATAATTGGCCAGTAACTGTTGTTACTGTGTGTAGCACAGTTAACACAGCAAAAGAGGACACATTTTTGCAGGACTAAAATACACTCTTAGAAAAGTATACTGTTAAATAACACCCCACTTCAATATGTGGTATTGGGGGGCCACTTGTTTATCACACCAGTTGTTCAAAAAATTGGCCAGGGAGTTTGGCACTGTGTGTATCAGAGTTAACACAGCAAAAGAGGCAATATTGTTGCAGGACACAAATACACTTATGAAAATATACTCAGATAACACCCCACTTGAATATGTGGTATTGTTGGAGGCCACAGTTTTATCACACCAGTTCTACAAATAATTGGCCAGTAACTGTTTTCACTGTATGTAGCACGGTTAACGCAGCAAAAGAGGCCACATTTTTGCAGGACTACAATACATTCTTAGAAAAGTATACTGTTAAATAACACCCCACTTCAATATGTTGTATTGGGAGGGCCACTGGTCTATCACACCAGTTATAATACATTAAAAGTGCTTTTGTCACTGTTTGTAGTATTGCTGCAGCAACGCTCAACACACCAGTCACAATGCTGCGCAGTGCACAATACAAATCCACTATAATATGCTTTCTATATTACAAAGTATATTATACATGGATTACACCCCTATATAGTGCACTGCACACCTATACCAAATAGCAGCCCTTAAAATGACTTTTGTGTACCTTAACAGAGCGATTTGTGCCACTGCCGATCTGTCCCTGGTGCACACACAGCATACCTGTCGCTACACTGACAAAAGACTGTAGACCTATACCAAACAAATAGCAGCCCTTAAAATGACTTTTGTGGACCTTAACAGAGCGATTTGTGTCACTGCCGATCTGTCCCTGATGAACACAGCATACCTGTCCCTACACTGAAAAGAGACTGCAGCCGATCTGTTCCTGATGAACACAGCATACCTGTCCCTAAACTGAAAAGAGACTGCAGACCTATACCAAATACCAGCCCTTAAAAGGACTTTTGTGGATTTTAACAGAGCGTGACGTCCATGTGATCCTGGTGACGATACGCTGCGTCCCAGCCTGACACGCGGAAGTACTGGATCCCGGAAGAAAACGGCCGGCCTTGCTTGTCCTCCTGTTTCATCCTTCAGCTCCTGTTTGTACGCCATCTTTGGACACTGAATTTTGGATCCCACCACCATCTCCCGTCACCAGCTTTTTGAGCCTTACACTATGTACCCCATGTGAGTTCTTTATATTCTGTATGTATCACTGGATTAAACATACTGCACTTAGAGCCGCTCTGTTTCCCTCTTTGCAGAAAATGCAGGGAAAAGGTCCCTACACCTTTTTTAAAATTGCAGCTGCAGGGAAACCACATGGTGCTGTAGTTTCCTGGCATGGGAAAATGTGCTGTAGTTTCCAGTGTATGGGAATGCCATTAAAAATGTAGTGCAAACCTAGCCTTAAGCATCTCCAGTAGGGATGGGCCAAACACCCCCCTGTTTAGATCACAGCAGAGCTCCTGGACAGGGGAAATGTTCTAACCTGAATGGCAAACCCCATTGAAGTCTATAGGAGCCGAACATGAAAGTCAAAAGTGCTAATTTTGAAGGCTTATATGCAAGTAATTGGCCATAAAAGGGGTATGGGGATCTGGGTACTGCCCTGGGGGACATGTATCAATAATTTTGGGAGGCCTCCCACTGTATGCCTGCTCTGCACTTTGACAGTTATTATATAGGCAAGGGGCGGGGCCAACCAGTGATGTCACCCAGTGGCCCTGCTCTCTTCTGGCATCAGGTAAAATCATGTGCCGTCAGAACGGGGCAGTGCCACCGGGTGACATATTTTTTAGGTCCGGCAGACATTGTGATTGATGATGGATTTACATTGAGGCACACTATTATTTATTTTTCATTTAAAAAAGGACTTGAAAAAAAACTGTTCTTGTGTTTATTACTTTGTGAACATTTTTTGGTGAATGGGTAGGGGTACGATGTACCCAATATGCATTCACAAAGGGGGGGTCGGGATCTGGGGGCTTCCATATTTCAATAAGCCCCCACCCTACAGCCCAGGGTTGTTGGGAGGAGGCCCTTGTCCCCATCAACATGGGGACAAGGTGTTTTGGGGTGGAGGAACACAGCTCTCCTGCCCCAAAGCACCCACCCCCCCTTATGTTAAGGGCATGTAGCCTGGTATTATTCAGGAGGGGGGTGCTTGTCATCCCCTCCCCTTTCCTGCCCTGCTGGGCTGCATGCTTGGATAATGGTCTGGTATGGATTTTGGGGGGACCCAATTTTTTTAAAATGTTGGCTTGGGGTTTCCCTTAAATTCCATGCCAGATCCGTAGGGCCTGGTATAGATTGGGGGGGGGGACCCCATGCCTTTTTTTCTCTTTATTTTCTTAAAAGAACTTTTTTTTATTCTGCTGTCAGTGGGGAAACCCATTGACAGCTGCTGAGTCATCGGTTGTTAGGGATGCCGCGGTCAGCTTCCCTGCCCTGCTCCTTAGCAACCAGCTTACACTGCAATGCACTGTTCAGCGCTCAGAGCATTGCTGGGTGTTCATCGGGGGCGAACACCCAGCGACCACCCTGCAAATTTGTGTGTTTGGCCAACGGCTGAACTAGCAAATGTTCAGCCCATCTCTAACCTCCAGGATTATTCTGCAACTAGGTTTCATGCAGCAGTAATTCAGCAAGTGTAGTGTAGAAACACCTACAAATCTGTAAATGAAATACTGTACAGCATGATCATTGGTAAAGATGAGCTACTGGTCTTGCTTATTTAGAGGTTCAACAAATGGACAAACTAATTTGGTGTTTGGTCGAGTCAAACCTTCAGAGGATATATGAAGTAAAATATTTAGCAGTAATATTACTACTGTTGCTTAATGTGACAGTTTCCCCTCAAGCTGGCCTTTAGGGAATTGGTAGCCGCTGGCGTCTTAAAGGAGTTGTGAAGGCAGAAGGTTTTTTCATCTTAATGCATTCTATGCATTAGGATAAAAAGCCTTCTGTGTGTAGCAGCCTCCCCAGAATCCCCTTATACTTACCTGAACCCCATCTCTGTCCAGAAATGTCCACAAGTCCCTTGGCCATCTGGGACTCTCCCTCCTGATTGGCTGAAACAAAGCAGCAGCACCTCTAGCTCCTGCAGCTGCTATTTAAAGTCAGCCAGCCAATCGGGAGGGAGAGGGTGCGAGGCCGAATGGCAGCTCCGTGTCCGAATGGACACATGGAGCTGCAGCTCAGCTCGGGTACCCCCATAGAAAGCTGCGTTCTGTGGGGGCACTTGACAGAAGGGAGGGGCTAGGAGCAGCAAAGAAGGACCCGAGAAGAGGAGGATCCAGGCTAACCTGTGCAAAAAACACTTTACAGGGGAAGGTATGACATGTTTGTTATTTAGAAAAAAAATACAAAAAAAAGAGACTTTACAATCACTTTAACCACTTGCCGACTGCCTAACGCCGATCTACGTCGGCAGTCAGCCCCTCACAGGCAAAGTGACGTAGGGCTACGTCACTAGCTTGTGAGGGTCTAGGGAGCGAGCGCGTGCCCCCGGAGGTGCGCTCCGGCTCCCGCGTGGTCACGGACCCCACCCGATGTCCGCCGGTCACTCTGCTATCGGCGGGGGAGAGGGAGAAATTCAGGCGGCTTGTGTAAACAGGCTGCCTGTCATTCTCCCCTGTGTATGAAGGATGATCATACGGTTCTACTATGTAGAACCGTTGATCACTCTTCATACATCTGAAGCCACAGCCAATCACAGTAGAAAGCACGCCCCTAGGGACACACATAGCCCCTCCCTTTCAAAAAAAGTTAACCCCTTCACTGCCAGTGTATTTTTACAGTAACAGTGCATATGTATAGCACTGATTACTGTAGAAATGTCACTGGTAACCCCAAAAGTGTCAAAAATGTCAGTCAAGGGTCCGATTTGTCTGCCGCAATGTCGCAGTACCGCAAAAGAAAAATCGCAGATCGCCGCCATTACGTGTTAAAAAAAAACAACAAAAATTACAAAAATCTTTCCCTTTGTTAGTAAACGCGATAACTTTTGCACAAACCAATCAAAATACGCTTTTTGCAATTTTTTTTACCAAACATAGGTAGCATAAAACAAATTGGCCGAAAATGTTAAAAAATTCTGATTTTTAAATTTTTTTGGGGGGGAATTTCATATAAAAAAATGTGAAAAATATTGCTATTTTTGCAAAATTTACGCTCTTTTTTTTGTTTATAGCGCATGATCAAAAAATCGCACAGGTGATCAAATACCACCAAAAGAAAGCTCTGTTTGTGGGAAAAAAAGGACGCCAAATTTGTTTAGATACAGCGTCGCACGACCGCGCAATTGTCCGTTAAAGTCACGCAGTGACGAATCACAAAATACCCCCTGGTCAGGAAGGGGGTAAAATCTTCCGGGGCTTAAGTGGTTAACAACCATTACTCATCCCCTCCCGGGTCATTCAGCTGTAAGCCAGGAAATCCCTTATGACAGTGGAATGTAAAAAAAAGGTCAGGGACTGTGATGGCAGACTGGAAGGGACTCCTCATACTTTAGGGGATTGTTGGTTCCCAAGATATGAGTTTGATTAAATGTGTATATATATATATATATATTGTGGCAGTGCAACTAGTGGTGAGCAGGTATTTCTCCCAGGATTATCAACCAGGCAGGTTGAAAGGCTCCAGGAGGACTGTTTTACTGGGAAAAGACTGGGTTTGCAGTTTCCCCTATGGTGGATAAAGTCCAGTTGGGGACCTGGAGTCTGGAGATTTCCAAGCGATCTGGGTGGGAGGAAATCTCCAATCCTGGGACCAGGTCTTAGGAATAGCCAGCACACTGATTGTGCAGGTGGATCTGGGCCTTTTAAGACAGACAGGACCAAGAATATGGGCTCCACCCTCCCGAGGAGTCCTGGCGTGCAAGGGAGAAGGGTGCATGTCTGCACGGTTCAAGTAGATGATGAGCCTTTGGGCTGGAACAGCAAGGAAGCTGGAGAAAGTATGCTAACTGAGGTACAGGGGCTGTACAGGAACTCTGTTAGATGGCCAAGAGGGTTGAGGCTTAAAGCCTAAATAGTGGTGCCTCTAGAGAGCCAGGTGGCTTTGGATTTTTCATTTATATTATTGCTGTGGAAAGCTGAAACCCCTGCATGGGAAACTATTATGTTATTGGACTTATGTTTCTTTATATTTTCCTTTAATAAAAGTGGGCCAACAAGCCCTTAAACAGCACAACTGCATGGACTAAGCTCACTGGTAGGCTCTGCACTCAAACTAAACACCCCCGAATATCACAATATATATATATATATATATATATATATATATATATATATATATATATATATTCAGCTGAAAGAGCTGAAGAAGCTTTTGCTGCTCTGATGAAGAAGGAGATTCCTTCAAAACGCGTCACCAAACTGGAATCCCAGTAAGGTCCCCCCATGGTCTGGAGACTGTCCAGGACTTGGAAAAGTGGCTCAATAAGTGATCTTTTATTCATAGGCTTGTGAGTGGTAATTATGATAGTTATCTTTTAATAAATGTTATGGGATAATGCACTGGACTGGTGTGCCCTCTTTTGTTCAAATTTATAGAGATCTAAGGACATGCCCAGTCTTAGTGGGCAGCAAGGTTTAGAGTGATTGCCTCTGTGATGTGGAGTACCACCTGAACCTTTGCCGGGCTATCACACTCATGCGCAAGAGATAACTGCTGTTTGAGACGGTGTAAACAAAATCAGCATGGCCCTCCAAGTATCCATACAAGTTCCTTTGGGAACTCTACTGTACACCAACCCACCAAAAGAAAATAATACCTAGACCACATACACCATATACTCCCATCACTTACTCAAACTGAATGTCTTCTCCAAAAACCCTGAAGCTAAAAGTAAACAAAAGGGTAGGTGACATCATTGACCAAATATGGGACATGACTATATTTGGTCAGTGACATTGCAGGGATTCCACCCTTTTTTGTGGTTTACCCTGTTACCATTTATTCCATCTAGATAGGTGAAGGGAATTCCTGGCTGCTTTGTTTATAAATAGAAGCACATCCCTGGGAGCTGTCATTTGCAGGCAATTTAAACTTATTTTGTGAAAATGCACTACTCCACGTGAAGGTTCAGGGAATCCCCAAGTACTGTATGTTTTTAATGGAATTTAGCATTTTTAATGTTTCACTTAAATCATTATTAAAATTGCTGCTCTCCTGGATGCCTTTTTTTGACAATCTATTGCCTATTAGCCTAGAAAATGGGCATTACTGCTTTTTAACATTTATCTCACATTGACTTCAATTGGGTTCGGATTTGACAACTGAACATTAGTAATGTTTGCTGCACTTGCCTCGATCTGAACCCAAGTATGTTCAGCTCATCCCTAATCATTACAATTGTTAGAATCCTGAATTATTTAAAGTAAAGCAAACATTTCTTTTTGGATATGAGGATCACATCAAAATTATTTTTACTTTACCTGGCAGAATAGTACCTCAATATGAAACCCACTGAACAGAAAATATTTAACACAGATAGATGGATGCAGATAGATGAAGCTCCCACTGTGACTATTGTATTTTGACAACCAGCCCACAAGTTTTCAAAATACGCCAACAGTGCCTGCATCTGTTCAGCTGATAATTTTTACCTGGTTCCTTCAATTTCTCAACATTGACATTTAAGATGTCAAATGGGAGACAGCCAACAAGGTTACCTATTGAGTGAAACTCATCTGCTTCTTTAGGAACCAGCCAAAACACGCTCTGCATATGGCCAGCTTTAGACAGCTGTTTCCAGCACAGGTATCAACTCTAGAACATTCACTCACACCTCTTGCTTTGGTGACATTTTCATTTTTTTGTTTAATTTCCCCTTACTTTCTGTATCTTGATAATGGTCACCAAGCAAAGTTGAAGGGTGAATCTCCCCAGTTGGTACATAGACAGCAAACTTCAAACTTGACCGGAGTCCTAACCCTTCTACCCTTCCCTACTCTCCCCTACTCTTGAAAACCAGGAAAAAAATGTGTCTTTTTATACACTTAAGGATTTTAAATACTGTTTACACAAATCCTATGGCAGTCACAGTATTATTACATTTAAATATACTAGTTTTTCCAAAACAGGGGCAGAGAAGGACAGTCCAAACAAATTGAGTCTAGTTTCTAATGAGCAATTGCAATGTTAGAGGTTATAAAAGAATAGATAGGGCAAGCCATAGTATCAGAGAAATAAGAAATAAAGTCAGCTATCAAGCCAGTGGTCAACACATGAGTCAGCCAGCTTAGCCAGCTCAGCCAGGCTAAATCAGCAGATTTGCACCTGGTGTGCATGCCTTCAGGCTTCACCCAAAAACGCATGCCCCAGTGCTATACATAGATGAAAAAATCAGCTTGGCAACAATCCAGGCACAGCTAAAGCAGACAACTGACCAAGACAACCAATAAAAAACTGACCAGAAGTCTGGCAAGGTAATATTGTAAAAATATATACTATATAAAATATGCAGTTGACTAAATACATCTATGGTAATATGATCACAAGCTCATATTACTTGAAGCATTCAAATTAAAGCATTTTTCCTTTAAAATATTGTTTAAAAAATAATTTTCTATTGAAGAGTCATTGTTTTTGTTACCTTAGTATATAAATATCCTTCTTACTAGTTTATTCTAACAATTTCCAGTGCTAAGGATAGTTAGCAAACTGTTTTCTAGACATTTATCTCTGTGGGGTAGCAGAGAAAAAAGAACTACAATTAATCTCAAATAATGTCTGGTTGGAAACCTATAACAAAAAGTCAAGACTGTAAGCAAAGCTAACAGCAATTTTGCTAATGATTTAAAGTGGTCCTGTACTGTGTAACCGCACACTTTTTTTTACCATCGAAAACCCGTTTCATCAGAAATATAAAAAATAAAAAAGATACTTATAATTACTACGTTGAAAGCATGGAATTATAATGCTCTTAAGTCACTTTTATTAGTTTTTTAGTTTTAAGGTTTTTCTTAATCTCTTTTAATATCTTTGCCTTTATTTGCACTAACATCTAAATATTCAGGACAAGTTTTCGGGTTCCATTAATTGGCAAATTAATGACATGTGTTGCCAGGTGGGGTTCATACACTATATGTATATAAAAAATTCCTCAGCCTTACGCCTAAACTGTGAATTAATCTCCGCGCTCCAGGGAGCACCAGCACACCGGCTGGCAAACAGTTAAAACCAATAGCAGCTACTTAAACAAATATGCAGTATATTTGATGATAAATAAACAAAGAATAATAGTAGCGCTTGAAACAATATTTAAAAAGTCTCTGAAAATAGAACCAAGAGAATCCCCCAAGATGCCAGTCTGGTTAGTGTCAAACTCCTCCCAGCATATGAAGCATAGTCCTGCAAGGTTATTCAATGTTGGTAAATCAGAACATCCGTCCCCAGAGACTTCAAACCTCCAACAATTCACAAACCGCAAATCATTTGTGTAGTTCACCAGGGTCACCACTATTCCACCACCAAGTGCAGGGGGACAATAGGAAATGGCCACTCACCAGATCAAGTTGCTCACTCACTCTCATAAGTGAGCACACCTCGCATATAAAAAATACCCACGTAGGTAGAGATCAGCAAGAGTTAAATCCAAGATTGGTCCAGTGGTTCTCTTCCTCTCATGCTCCCATGTACGTGGAAAACATAAAAAACATTCCCCACTAGTGCAATATGTCTGATAACATTTTATTCATGAAATAACAGCACAGCATACATTGCACTCACTTGTGAAGAAAATGGTAAAAGCTTATCTCATATAATGGCAGGTTCAGAACGTTCACTGCTACTACGATGTGGCTCCACGCCAGATCGGGTAGTCCCGGAAGTCCTCCGCTGTCGTAGTCCGCGATAGGGTGCGTCGTCTGGCCACGCCCCGACGAGTTTCGTCACTTCCTGACTTCAACTGGGGGCGCGGCCAGACAAGCGCTCCTGATCTATTTATGCTTCGCCTCACGGCGTCACAACCAATGGTGAAGCAAACAGGTCACCCGGAAGGACAACTCGCCTCGTGAAACCGGAAATTGAATACAGACTGGGAACTTCCTGTCAGGCGATGCTAAAACACCACCTTTGCAGACACCAATATACATAAGTCTGAACCTATTTGTAACCCCGCTCCGGGCCATTCCAAATAGGTGTGTAGTCTGATCCAGTGACCTGCTACTTCCGTCATCACGGGTTCCATCAAGAGTTACCCAAACAAGTGAATAACCATCCGATGGTGACTCGGCGCACTCTCAATAGCATCCCATGCTGTAGGCTGCAAAATCCTGAAAAACAGAGATGCACACCTCCAACTATGGCACGCTAATGCGGACCAATAAAGAATACAATATATAACTAAAAATTAGGAATACAATCCATAATATATTACTAAAAATTCGCACATTGCTCAAACTTTAAAATCAGATATCAAATCCAATAAAATATAGTAAAATGTATAAGATCAAATATCGCTATCAAACGATGGAAATACATTCAATATGGTATAGGTCTAAAAAACTTGGATGCAGAATAGGGATGATGGTAAATATTTCCTCTAAAGTTGCAGTCGAAACTAGTAAGCTAAGAGTCACTGATGAAACAATTTAGATCAAGTTCGATGTTCAATCCCACCGGCACGAGGGATTGGGTCAGGTAAATCCATTTAGTTTCGCATTTAGAGAGTTCCCTGACCCAATTGGCCCCTCGCCAAGGTGGTGTGACCCGTTCAATGCCCCAAAATAATAGTTCACTGGGGTCACAGTGGTGATGTTGGCGAAAGTGGGCTGGCACATTGTGCTCTCGTTTGCCATTGATAATGTTGGTGATATGTTCACCAACACGAATTTTCAAGGTTCTTTTAGTTCTCCCTATATAAACCAGCTTACATGGGCACATGAGTCCATAGACGACATGAGTGGTGTCACATGTAATAAAGGATTTAATTTTAAATGTTCTGTCAATGGCTGGAACAGAAAAAGATGTGCATCTTCTCAAATTATTAGGTGTAAGAGAACATGCTCTGCACCTCCCACATGTAAATGAGCCTTTTAGATCTGGAAAAAAGCGATATTCGGTGGATCAATCACTTTTCTCACCACACGATCACCAAAATTGGGAGCTCTCCGATATATGAAAGAGGGATTGTTGTGTAGGGCTGGGCCCAAGGTCCTGTCCATTTGCAATATCGGCCAATGTTGTTTAAATATGGCTTCTACCTTCCTTTAGTCATTCGAGAAGTCAGAGAGGAAACTCCATTGTTTGGGGTCATTTTCTGGTGCCCCAGCTCTGACTCTCTGACTCAGAGGCCTAGGTGCCTCCAAAATGTTGGTAATCTCTCTATCCAACACCGACTCCTCGTATCCCTTGGCCACAAACCTTTCCTTTAGGATTCCAACCTGGTCTAAATAATCATTTGTAGATGTGCAATTCCGCCTGACGAGTAAGAATTGCCCCCTGGGAATATTCTTAAGCCAGTTGGGGTGGTGGCCGCTTTGTATGGCGAGGTAGCTGTTTCTGTCCGTGGTTTTGAAGAATACTTTGGTAGAGAGGATATTGCCCTCCCTCTTTACTGTAACATCTAGAAAATGAATTTCACTCTGACTGTAGTTAAACTCAAGTCTGATGTTATTCTGGTTGTTGTTCAAATGCTGCATGAAGGTCATAAGGTTTTGCTCCGATCCCTCCCAGATAAAGACAATATCATCTATGAACCGACGATAGTATCTTAACTCGGGTCTAGTGATATTAAACACAAATTTGTCCTCCCACTCCGCCATAAAAATGTTGGCCAGACTGGGAGCAAATTTGGCGCCCATTGCCACGCCAGTTCTCTGGCTGTAAAAATTGCTATCATGCCAGAAATAATTATGGCCTAGGCAAAAATCCAGGGCTTTTCCAATAAAGACCTTTTGTTCCCATGGCAGGTCATCTCTTTTGCTCATAGCCCAATTAAGGGCCAACAGAGCATCGTCATGTTGGATGATGGTGTAGAGGGACGACACGTCGGCCGTCACTAAGAAGGCCGGCGAGTCGTCCCTCAGCAACACATCATCCAATGACAAGAGCAGGTCAGCTGTATCCTTCAGGAATGCCTTGGTTCTAGTCACACTGGTTTGTAGGAACTTATCCAGGTACTGGCCTAGTCTGGCATTCACTGACCCTATCCCGTTCACAATGGGTCGAGGAGGTGGATTCTCTGGGTTTTTGTGAATTTTCGGTAGTGTGTACAAAATTGGGATGCGGCAAGCACTAGGGAGTAAGAAGTTCCTCTCCTTTTTGGTTAGAACTCCCTCCTTCCAACCTAAGCCAACTAGGATTTCTAGATCCTTCACAAAGTTGGCAGTAGGGTCACCTGGTAATCTGGCATAAGTGAGGTCATCATTCAACATCACCTGTATTTGGTTGTGATAAAAAGATTTGTTCATAATCACAACACCACCTCCCTTATCTGCAGGGCGGATGATGATCTCCTTTCTAGCCTCCAGTGATTCGAGGCCTTCTTGTATGTGCCTGTATTTCTTTTCTATCTCATAACCAGGTTGTAAAGACTGGAGATCTCGTAACACTAAATTCTTAAACACGTCAAGGCACTGATTACTCTGGGGTGGTGGGTTAAACAATGATTTATTGCGTAGCCCACTGTTAACTACCGCGCCATCCCTAGAATTACTACCAGACACGATGGGATTGTTCAGGAAGTGTTTTTTAATGTTCAACTTCCTCATGTATTTGTGTGTGTCCACAAATACATTGAATTTATTAATGGCCCTTTTCGGGGCACATTTCAATCCCTGGTCTAGGATGTGCAGTTCATTTTTATTTAGGCTAACATCACTTATATTAAAAATCCCCTCATTCACCAGTCCCTTCTTCGTTTTTTTGTGCTGTATCCTTCGCCCGGCCCGTACTCCTCGATATTTTCTCTGTGGGATTGACGATCGGATTGCTGGTTCCGATTGTACGGTCGGTGTCTGCCTCTCCCTCTGCCCCGTCCTAAAATGGGCTGATGGGGCTGATTTTGGGGAGTTCTGGGTCCTGGGGTAACAGCACCATCATTCGGCCTATCCGCCAAAGCCGAAAAATGATTATGAGTAGGTATACTTGTTGGTTGAAAGTTCCCTCGGGTTACACCCCTCTTACTCTTATTGTTGTTATTACCTCTATGGTCTTTCTTAGCTCCCTTAATCGGAGGTCCTGTCCACTACGTGCTTGTCCTCATAATGGGGCGGGGCATAGGCACCTTAGGTCTAACAACTGGGGCCACAGATTGAGGACCAGATGAATGTTCAGGTAGTGGTTCGCTGCCCCCCCCCACTCGCACCAGCCTCCATGGGAGACTCCACCTCAGGGTCTGCAATCACGGTGGAGGTGGGTAGGGTGGCCTGCCAACAAAAAACCTGGCCATTCCTGAAATCCTGTAAATCTCGTGTATATTTCTTGACCTTCTTCAAGTGGGTCTCCTTATCAACCTTGTCCAATTTAGTTTTCGTGATAATATTAAATTCCCTAATCTCTGGAATATCCCCTTTAGCTTCAATTTTTGTCTGTAACTCCAAGATTTTTTTGTTAAAAATTTCCATTTTGTGTTTTTTCCTTCACAATACCAAGGCTTGTAATTCTAAGCCTGCTTGATGGAAAAACCTATACCACTCTGAGGTAGACAACTCATCGTGTAGGCCATCCTGTGGTGTCATGTCCCACCGGAGACCCCTACTCATGATTCCCTCCGAGATATAAGCCTCTAGTGTGGTAATGTCCCACCAGGCCCTCACCTGCTTTTCAAGGGGGAAGGACAGGGTTTTGAGGGTAGCATTTATATCCTCATCTACTGGTGTGACATGTTTGATGGTAAAGATGTTCTTAAGATCAAGTTGCCTAGTACTGAGAAACTTGATAGCTTCCATGGCAGCGGAGTGATAAAAGAACACAAGTATATAAAAAATTCCTCAGCCTTACGCCTAAACTGTGAATTAATCTCCGCGCTCCAGGGAGCACCAGCACACCGGCTGGCAAACAGTTAAAACCAATAGCAGCTACTTAAACAAATATGCAGTATATTTGATGATAAATAAACAAAGAATAATAGTAGCGCTTGAAACAATATTTAAAAAGTCTCTGAAAATAGAACCAAGAGAATCCCCCAAGATGCCAGTCTGGTTAGTGTCAAACTCCTCCCAGCATATGAAGCATAGTCCTGCAAGGTTATTCAATGCTGGTAAATCAGAACATCCGTCCCCAGAGACTTCAAACCTCCAACAATTCACAAACCGCAAATCATTCGTGTAGTTCACCAGGGTCACCACTATTCCACCACCAAGTGCAGGGGGACAATAGGAAATGGCCACTCACCAGATCAAGTTGCTCACTCACTCTCATAAGTGAGCACACCTCGCATATAAAAAATACCCACGTAGGTAGAGATCAGCAAGAGTTAAATCCAAGATTGGTCCAGTGGTTCTCTTCCTCTCATGCTCCCATGTACGTGGAAAACATAAAAAACATTCCCCACTAGTGCAATATGTCTGATAACATTTTATTCATGAAATAACAGCACAGCATACATTGCACTCACTTGTGAAGAAAATGGTAAAAGCTTATCTCATATAATGGCAGGTTCGGAACTATTCTTTGTTCATACACTATATATTGGGGCACCAATACATTTTGAAGATTTTAAAGAGCAAGCAAGGAGTTGCAGACTATCTCTTTTCATGATTGCCATTGCAGCTGTGTGACTGTTTAGTAGTCATTGTATTTAGTAGTAGTACCCTACCTCTGCTTTATCTTACAAGCTTTCGGTTTGTACCCTCTTCAAAGTCCAAGCAGTTCTAGAACACAAAGTTTTTAGCAGAATATTAATAAGACAATCTCTGAGGGATAAAAAAAACACCAACAAACATACACATCCATGATAATTAAACTTAGATAGTTAGTGGGATAAGGCAGGGAGAAGACTATAGAATGGGAGGAGGAGAGAGTCACAGAGGTGAGAGTGGTCATAAAACTATTGGATAGTGATTTAGAAAACTGAGGTCCACACATTATTCTATTAATTGTTGTGTCTAATAGAATTATCATTCTTAGTTAAAAAGTTTTCCTTTCCTGAGTAGTTTTGAAGTTCCCTTTTAGATCCAAAACATTCATGTCTTATATAGTGTGATCTGGTTGTGAGAAATGATGTCCCACAGGAGTGTAGAAATCATCTTCCTTATGGTCTCTAATGATGCCTTTGTGTAAATGTATTCTTTTTTATCATTTCTGTCTATTTTGACCAATGTAGGATATTTTGCTGCATTGGATGAGGTACACAACATAACTGGAAGTTTAGCTGTTTGATCCTGTAATGTTGAAGGTCCATTTTGTGTGGGTGACACTTTTTAGTTGATTGATTTGGTTGCACAATTTGCAGCATTTTTTGTTGCAAGGCTTGGCTACTTTATTTGTGACTTTATAATCAGAATTAAGTTTCCTGCTGATCAGTTTATATCTGAGGTTTGATGGTTGCCTGAAAGCCAGCATTGGAGGTTGCTTGAATTATTCTTTCAGTGTTTCATCCTCTGTTATGATGGGTTGCATATCTTTGATTACCTTTCTTATCCTTTCTAGTTCTTGATTGTATGTGGTTACTAGAGATACACGGTTATTTGTTTTTTTTTCTCTTTGTGTTGGAGGAGATTTTCTCTTTGGGTTTTCAAGGCCGTGTTTGTGCTCATATTGATGGATTTATCCTTGTACCCTCTTATAGAAGGAGTTTGCTAGTATTCTGAGATATTTATTTGTCTTCTGAGTTTGAGCATATTTAGTTATGTCTGATGGCCTGGCTGTGTATGATGCCCAGATTGGTGTTTTGGGGTGGAAGCTGAGACTGTGGAGATAGTTACATCTATCATTAGCTTTCCTGTGTATTGAAGTTTGTAGGTTGTCATCCCTAATGTATACTGGCATGTCTAGGAAATTGCCATGTGTGCTTGAATAGTCAATTTTTAGTTTGATTGATAAATGAAACATATTGTTTAATGAGTACATTTTGTTTAGATTTTCTTCACCTTCTGTCCATATGATGAAAATCACATCAATAATAGCAAAAGTATCTATATGGCTTTTGTTGTATGCTGTTAAGGAATATGTCTTCCAGGTCAGCCATTAATAAGTTTGCATATTGGGGTGCCATTTTACTTTCCACGTCTATAGCACTTTTATCATACACTGGATATTGATGTCATTATTAAAAATTTAAGTAGTTGTGTGTTAGAGTGAAGTAAATAAGCTTTGTAACATCCTCAGCACTGTGTTTGCGGTTTGGCGAGGATAATAAAAATCGGTGACATGCAGCAATCCCATCATTGTAAGTGATGTTACTGTACAAAGATTCTGCATTCATAGTGACTAGAAGTGTTTGATGGTAATTGCTGTATATTGAGGATTATTTGAGATAGTAAGTGTGGGGCTGTTATATTCCTAAAAATGAGTGAGTGTGATGTCCTTTTAATTAATGAAATATTTGTACTCATTTGGGTTTATGTTTTAATGTCTATTCCAAAAATGCAGTGCTCTTATGAAAAAATATAAACCTAAACAAGATAAAATAAAAAAAATATATATATATATAAAAATGAATAATACAACCCAAATAGATGGACCTTAAGTATGTGCAAAGTAAATGTGCAAAATTTACAAATAAAGTGACTTGTGTTAAAACAATGAATTTGTCTTTGATATATACAAACAAATTATCAATCCTTAATAAATGTACAAATAGTCCTTATTTAAATAATCAGTGAATCAAGTGATAGGTGCTCTTCAATCGTGTTTGTCATAAAATTCATGCTTGTGTTGGTGCTTCTTTTTGTGCTCCCACTATGGTATTGCACTCACCAAAAATTGTCTCCCCTTAAGGGGGTGTATCACATTCACAGTATATGCCACTGTGTAGCAGATCCACACCACTATGTAACTCCCCGCTTTTTCCTCTTTTAGAAGCTCAGCCCCTCTGTTTCATCCACTGAATATTCCAGATTGTTGCAAAACAATGGCTTCTTAGGTACAACAAGCCTTAATCTCATTAACTGGTCTTTTGGGAGATTTATCAGCCATGAGACATGATGGGAAATGTGTCACTGTCCTCATGGATGTTTCCCAAACATATCTATGGCTTTTGTCGTATGCTGTTAAGAAATGTGTCCTGCAGGTCAGCCATAAATAAGTCTGCATATTGGGGTGCATTTTACTTCCCACGTCTATCGTACTTTTATCATAAACTGAAGATTGATGTCATTATTAAAACTGTAGTAGTTGTATATTAGAATGATTTAAATGAGCTGTGTAACATCCTCAGCACTGTTTTTGTGGTTTGGTGAGGATAATAAAAATCTGTGACATGCAGCAATCCCATCCTTGTAAGTGATGTTGCTGTACAAAGATTCTACATCCATAGTGACTAGAAGTGTTTAATGGTAATTGCTGTAAATTGTTGATCTTGTTCAGAAAATGAGTTGTATCTTGCAGCAGACTGGCAGTATTTTTGCCATTTTTTCTACAAGACCTGAGATTTGTTCAATAAATGTGTTCATACCTGTTACAATAGGTCTGTCTGGATTTCCTGGCTTGTGGATCTTGGGCAGCATGTAGAAGTCCCCAACTTCCAACTTCTGGATTATCTGCAATCATACTAATAAGTTCTAAATGCAAGTGGGTTGGTAGTGTTTTAAAGAGGCCTTTTAATTGTTGAGTAAAATCCTGGGTCAGTGTAAGGTAAATCAGATTCTGAGCACCCCACTATTCCCACTATTCCCTTCTCCCTTCCAAGTTCCACAATAAATACCAAAAACCAAAACCCCTTTACTTTTTATTGAGTAACGCGCAACTGGGTGTATGCATGGATATGTGAACTGTCCCTAAGTGACTGTCTGCAGGTAATCAGAGGAGACCCAAGAAGTCATCACATTGCAAGCCCTAAGGGGACAGTGCTAGATATCAAAGATGCATAATATCCTGACTGGCAATAAAGCAGAAAAAGTGCATCAAAGACATATCCCAAAAAAATATTATTAGGTGGCAATGACTGCATTCCTGATTCGCTGCCAAGTACCTACAGCGTACAAACCTTACAGCAGGGGGTTTCACACACAATCTGGTGGCTGCAGCCACCAGGATTGTGTGTGAAACTGACTTGTGGACTCCTGCCTTTCAGGTGAAAGCATTTGGGCGGCTGTGCTGCCGCCTGAGTGCTCACACTTACCCACTGTAACGGCATCCCCCCACGTCGCTGTGCCCCACCCTGTTTTTCGTCTTTTTCATCTGTGGGCCTGGAAGTGATATGGTGGGTGCCAGCAGCTGGAGATAAAGGAGAGGAGTGGACACACATCCACTCTTCTACCCTTCTTGTTGTGACCCGGAAAGCAACATCTATGATGTCACTTTCGGGTCAGCCTCTCTTTGTACCCCGCTAGCTTAGCCAGAAATGATGTTTTGCAATGCAATCTGCGTTGCAAAACATTTAGTCTCACTATAGACTAAGTGGCAAAGTGTCACCTAAAAATTATCACATTGGGGACTTTTTGTCCCCTATGTGATAAAAAAAAAAAAAGTTAGGTAATACATTTTGTTTTTGCAAAAAATAAAGTTACACCCCCATACAAAATCCCCCCCCCCCCAAAAAAAAAATTTGAGGCCCCCCACCCTCACATATGTGCACGTACAAACATAAACACATGTGTCGGAGACACCTTTGCAATAATACATCAATTGCGATACACATGTTATATATTGCATGCATGTCTAAGTGAGAGAAATAATTCTAACACAAGACATCCTCTATAACACTAAACTAATACCAATATGGGGCCTTTGAAGTGTTGCCTATAGAAAATGTAAGGTTTACCACCATTTTATGGGCACACGCATATTTAAGGTTTGACATGTTGAGTTTCTTTATACCCAGTGCAATCTCAACTTTTAAATTTTACAAAAAATGTTGGTAGCTTATTGTGTTTGTTTGCCCTAAAATTCACTTTAGTGTGTCTTTTACGAAAATTTTGCGTTTCTTGGACCTTTGCAGTAATATTGTGTGACATAAAAAATTGGAACTACCACTATTTTATTCTCTAGGGTGTCTGATTTCAGAAAATATATAATGTTTGGGGGTTTTGTGTAATCTTCAGGCCTAAAATTATTTTTTTAAATATGCGTGCAAACCCCCCCCCCCCCCGCAAAAACGGCTCAGACAGTGAAAGGTTTAAGTGCCAGATAAAATATAGCACATATGTATCCTAAACAGCAATAACAGTTTCCTAATTGTACTTGCCTGGATTTGTTGTATATGTTACTATAGTCAGAATAAAAAAAAGATTGTTCGGCAATAACTACAATACTACACTTTGTAATTTGATTGTTGCCTGTTTATGAAACAATTCAATAAAAAAAGTGGAAACAATACCTAAGCTTCTAATGATACCCAGAAAGCACTGCAACTGAAAAGAAGGAAGGTTCACTAAATGCATCTGTTTCCGGAACGAATTATGATCGCGATCCAAGGTTTTACTGTATATGTGTTTTTGACACTTTTTTGACACTTTTTTAATTTCATTTTTTTTTTTATGGTTGACTGTATCTGGTCAGTACAGACTAGATTCAAACCCCCTCATGCAGCTTTGTAACAACAGATCACTTGCAATAGTGATCTATTGCTAGCTGTAATCAGACAGTGGTAAATACCGATAGCAGTAATCTATTCCTGCAGGAATGACAGACCTAAAACAGCTCTGTTTCAGCCTCCCTATTCACCGGAAGTGATGCAATGTTATGAGTGATGTCACATCCCTCCCAATGTAAAAAATAACACATCAGAGGCAGAAAAAAAGAAATGGAATGGACAGCACACAAAAAAGGAACATAGTGTGAAAAAAGTAAACCAATCTATTTATTTACTACAAGCAAGTCAAAATAATATTTTCTTCACTAAACTTTGTAGAGGAAACACAGACTACTGTTTGTATCGATCTTGAAGGCATCAAAAAAAAAAAAAAATTTGAAAGGTCTGTATACAGCCTCTGGGCCAAAAGTTAAGCAATAGGGCTACAGACAAACACACTTCAATCTCTGTTACACTCCAATACTGAGTCTTTTACATCCTTTCTTACCCCTCCACTAGTAATTGTATTTTACCTTCAGAATTCTTTAAGATTATGTAGAATAGAGATAGTGAATTCAAATATCTGGCGTTTTGAATGTGTTGTTAGGCTTCTTTTTTTGTCCTCATTTCACAATGTTTATTTATTTTCCATTTAACAGTTTAATTTCACTTGATTAACAGAGATAATACATTCTGTGAACAATAACATTTTTGTACTGCATGTATTTTTTGAACAATGTATAATTTCTATATTTAGGCAATGATGATATACTTGATTTTTATTTTAAGTAATTTCAAAATATTACACATAATAACTACAGATAGGCTCCAAAGAGGATTGTTAATATCATTGAGGGGCATTTCCAAGAATCATCTGAGTTAGGGAAAGACAGTGAAAGCTGTGGTAGCAGCTAAGGCATTGCAAATTACATTTGGGTGTCCTTGTGCATGCATTTTTTGATCTGTGTCCTTGTGCATGCCCTGCATACCAGGCTTGGGACCCCTGTCTTCTAAAGATCAGAGAACTAATGGCTCAGTTCCAAGTGAGTGCAGCAAAAAAGGTTAAAGAAACCCAAGAGAAGGAAGACAGCAAAGAGAAAAGGGAGAGAATAGATTTTATGGAGAAAGGGAAACATCCTAACTGACGTTTTCTCAAAGTATAACATAGGCCTCTGAGCATTGCAGTGTAGGTGCCTAGACATAACCCAGATGCCTTCAACACTCCTTATAAATATTATCAATTTACACTCACCGGCCACTTTATTAGGTACACCTGTTCAATTGTTTGGTAACACAAATTGCTAATCAGCCAATCACATGGAAGCAACTCAATGCATTTAGACATTAAGATGTGATGAAGATGACATGCTAAAGTTTAAACCGAGCAACAAAATGGGGAAGAAAGGAAGAACTGTAATCTGAGGCTACAATTTGCACCGGCTCACCAAAATTGGACAATAGAAGATTGGAAAAATGTTGCCTGGTCTGATGAGTCTCGATTTTATCTGCGACATTCAGATGGTAGGGTCAGAATTTGGTGTAAACAACATGAAAGCATGAATCCATCCTGCCTTGTGTTGGTTCAGGCTGGTGGTGGTGCTGTAATGGTGTGGGGGATATTTTCTTGGCACACTTTGGGCCCCTTTGTACCAACTGAGCAGCATTTAAATGGCATGGCCTACCTGAGTATTGTTGCTGACCATGTCTATCCCTTCATAACTACAGTGTACCCAACTTCTGATGGCTACTTCCAGCAAGATAACGCACCATGTCACAAAGCTCAAATCATCTCAAACTGGTTTTTATGAGCATGACTATGAGTTCACTGTACTCCAATGGCATCCACAGTCACCAGATCTCAATCCAATAGAGCACCTTTGGAATGTAGTGGAATGGGAGATTCGCATCATGGATGAGCAGCTGACAAATCTGCAGCAACTGCGTGATGCTATCATGTCAATATGGACCAAAATCTCTGAGGAATATTTCCAACACCTTGTTAAATCTATGCCACAAAGAATTAAGTCAATTCTGAAGGCAAAAGCGGGTCCAATCTGGTACTAGCATGGTGTACCTAATAAAGTGGCTGGTGGGTGTATATTTTTGTTTTGTAAAAAAACGAAAATACAAAGAAAACAAAAAAGTATTTGCTTAATGCCCACCCTAGGCAGGCTAAATCACATGGTATCTGGCCATCAACCATTACAGCCTGCATAGCCTATTGTTTTTAGACAAAAGGACCCTCTCTGAAAGACTTCTGATGAGATAAGAGGATCCAACAGAAAAAAAGTAAGCAGATTCTGCTTATATAGCTGCCCTCATGCACAAATTACAAACCATACATAAAAAATGAATATCTTTTCACAAATTCATAATATTATTTTCATTTAGTCAAACACAGTGCTGACTGAATGACTGATTTTTTATTGTTCCATCTTTCTGATACCAGGGGTTAGTGCAAGTAGCCCAATTGTCAACCTGATTTGAAATTTCAGATCATATATCCATCATACCACATGATGTTCCCATCATAAGGGATGATGGGAACCTAATATTAATACCCATGTTATATACACAGCACAGTTAATATATATATATATATATATATATATATATATATATATATATATATATATATATATATATATATATATAATATTTATTTATTTATTTATTTATTTTTTTTTTCAACTAATATATACCATTTATATGTATTTCTTTTTTTTTTTTTTTTACAGTTCTTCGATTGTTTTCTTTTTTCAGGCTTATATGTATTCAAACACTTAAACAATAAAACCTGATAAAGGGTAATGACTTACAAAGTTTGCCATCCTAATCTTTATTTTTTTTTTTTATTAATATAACATTTTGTGTGATTATATGATCCTCTTGTTACAAGATGTATTACATGCAGGGTGCACAAAGTCGTTAAGTTTTGAAATGCACATGCACATGACAATGTAAAATACAATAGCACAAATTTAAATATAACAAAAGCTAATTTGCAACTTAATAGAGGTAATTTGCATATGTATTGTTTGTATTCAAATCCTGACCTTGCATGAAGCTTTTGTTTACGGAAATTAGGAACAGAAGGTCTTAAGAAAAGCTCTTTAATTTAGTCACTGTTTTAAGCAGTTTGCCTTCAAAGAAAACAGTGTAGCCCTTTAAATATAGAGTGAACACAAATGTTTCTTTAAAGAAATAATACAATCCTTTGTCATAATATGATTCCAACATGTGAAACTGAAAAGAAAAGATTTTATCCTATACAGATTTTTTATAAAATCATCTACTTTGTAAAATAAACACATTTGAATGAGCACTGTATTGTAAATGCACACTTCTTGATGTATTCAATATTCATTAAATGCTATAGAACTACATAAAGCAAATATATACTGCAAACTGCCTAAAAGTGTATCTAGGGCCAAAAACCTTTGTTTTAGAGTAGGGAATGTTTTTTGCTATGTCTCATTGGGGAGATTTTCCTTCACTCACTATTGTGGATCCATAGCAGGAAGTGAGGGAACGCTTTCAAAAGAGATTTGTCACAAGGACAGGTGTCCCCATTAGAAGATTTTCCCTTTATTCCTGTTCTAAGTATAAAATGTTGGATTTTCTGTCATATTCTGTCTCTGTGACAATGAAAACCTTGACTAACAGAGAAGGATAAATCCAGTAGGCACACGGCCTGCAAAGAAAATCTTTACAGGGATTCCAACCTTTTCAAACTTTGTTGAAAACCTTATTAAAGCATAATTTAGGTTTCAGATCATTTAAAGTAGACTTAAACTCTAAAACCAGGCTCACTTTAATCAATAAGTGAGGGATTAGGAAAGGAGGTTTGGGGAATGATTACATCCAGCTGATTTTGTGGTGCTCCAGTTCTGCTTCCAAGATCATTTGGCATGTTGGGTCATGTGATCTATAGGAGCTGTGCATTATAAACTGCTCAAAACAATTAAAGAAACACTTTTTAATCAGAGTATAGCATCAAGTCAATTAAACTCTTGGGATATTGATCTGGTCAGTTAAGTAGCAGAGGGGGTTGGTAATCAGTTTCAGCTGCTTTGGTGGTAATGAAATTAAAAACAGGTGCACTAGATGGGCACCTATAAGAGCTGGACAGAGCCATAGGAGGTCTTTAATCCATCAGCAGGACCGGTATCTGCACCTTTGTGAGGAATAGGATGAGCACTGCCAGAGCCCTACAAAATGATCTCTAGCATGCCACTGGTGTGAATTTCTCTGACCAAACAATCAGAAACAGGGTTCATGAGGGTGGCTGAGGGCCCAATGTTCTCTAGTGGGAACTTTGCTCACTGCCCAGCAGAGCTCGATTGGCATTTGACATTGAACACCAGAATTTGCTGGTCCGCCCTGTGCTTTTCACAGATGAGAGCAGGTTCACCCTGAGCAAATGTGACAGACGGGTCTGGAAAAGCCATGGAGAACGTTTTATTGCCTGTAACATCAATCAGCATGACCAGTTTGGGGGTGGGTCAGTGATGGTCTGGGAGGCATATCCATGGAGGGACGCACAGACCTCTACAGGCTAGACAATGGCACCTGACTGCCATTGTTGGGATATCAAGTATCAGGATGAAATCCTTGGGCCCATTGTCAGACCCTATGCTGGTGCAGTGGGTCCTGGGTTCCTCCTGGTGCACGACAATGTCCGGCCTCATGTGGCAAAAGTATGCAGCCAGTTCCTGGAGGATGAAGAAATTAATACTATTGAATGACACTCCACGATCACCTGACCTAAATCCAATAGAAAACCTCTGGGACATTATGTTTCGGTCCATCTGATGCTGCCAGGATACACCTCAGTGTATTCAGGAGCTCAGTGATGCCCTGGTCCAGATATGGGAGGAAATACCCTAGGACACCATCTGTCATCCCATTAAGAGCATTCCCTGACATTGTCAGGCATGCAAACAAGCATGTGGGGGCCATACAAACTACTGAGTACCATTTTGAGTTGCTGCAATGAAATTTAAGCAAAATGGACTAGCCTGCTGCATCATTTTTTAACTTTGATTTTCAGAGTGTCTTTGAATTCATCCCTCTATAGGGTGATAATTTTCATTTCCATAAAATTATTTGGCATCCTTTCATTCCTAACACATTATCCAGTCCATATCAGTATAGATTTCCAGCATTACATTTTCCCCTATTGAGATCTGATGCGTTTTCAAAGTGTTCCTTTCATTTTTTTAAGCAGTGTATTTTCTATCATCAGCAGACTTTTCATCAATCCACTAAAATTTTTTATTTTTGATCTGATAGCTGGAAATTGCTGTACACTTTGCGCTCATACAGTAGTAAGCCACATACAGTATGTCTATAAGTGAAAATGACCGTATACCAGTGACATTTTTCTATCAGTTTTAGCTGCAGCATACCATGGTTAAAATAGCGAGTAGCAAAAATACGTTTTTTTTTTCTTTTTTTATTTACTATTTCTTCCAGAGCTGAAACATGCTGTGCATTTTACATTGTAAACATAACTTTGACATTGTTTGAGATATGGATCACATTGATAGCTAAACAAACTGCACAAATGTTAGCACCTGCATTTTAGTTATTATAATGACTGCATAGTGATGATGAGTAATCATAAGAACACCATCTGGAAATGTCCAAAGGTCACAAAGATGGGAAGGGACTTTGTTTACTCTGATGTTATTGGTTGAAAATATCACATTTGAATATGTGAATATGAAGGCCTTTTACACACTTCAAAGGGATCTTATCTAAGAAATACATTTTTATTACAGCCTTAATTAAAATCTCATTGTAATTTAGTAGTTTAACCTTAAATATGGTGTGCTTGCTAGGCTAACCTTTGTGGGTATTTTTATATAAATGAAGACTGACTGCGTGTTTTTTGTTTATTTCATGCATTTTAATATATATATTTTTTAAAGTCTTGTATTTTGTGATGTTCTATTATAATTTTTATTTAATTATGTACTTACAACATTTTGATGGATTTGGTTTATCGCAGCATTTGATTTAATGAAAAGAAGAATGACTAATGAAAAAAATATGAAATTACCATTGCTTTGTAGAGCAGTGCATGTAAAAGACAGCAGGTGGTATTACCTACTAGCAGAAAAATGGAGTGAAGCTGACAGATAGGATTTTAGGAGATAAATAGGTGAATTACTAGCACAGCACACATACTTTTTTCATTATGTTCATCCTTACTATATATATATATATATATATATGTGTGTATGTGTGTGTGTGTGTGTGTGTGTGTGTGTGTGTGTGTTTATATATATATATATATATATATATATATTGTGAGGTTTAGCTTGGTAGCAGAGTGTGTGACTTCCTTGATGAGTTCACTATAACAGTGGTTCTCAACTCCGGGCCTCAGGACCCACTAACAGGCCAGGTTTGCAAGATAACTGACATAAATCCATAAATCACAGGTGATATATTTTGTGGCTCAGTGATTGCAGTATTCTAGTCTGCATCTCCCCAAAGTGATACTTAAAATCTGGCCTGTTAGTGGGTCCTGAGGACCGAAGTTCGGAACCACTATAACATTATAACCAGGCAATTAACAACTCTTGCTAAGGGATTAGCTCAGACGTGGGGGGTGTGTGACTCCCTGCATGAGCTTAAAATACTTAAACCTCCTTTAGACCAATCATTGAAATTAAGTGGTTGCTCTGCACCCTTACAATGGTAGGTGGACCCACACCTCCTCCTTTATTTAGATTGGTGTACTTGTCACAGTGGACAACAGCAGCCAAAGGCATAAAGCTGATTGGAGCTTTTCTTTAACATACTAATGTGATGACAAATCACAGCAATCACCAACGTAAACAGTACAATACATTGGTGGACCCTCCCCTTCCCTATACTATGTAGGATAGGGGGGGGAAATAATGAAGGGATTAATCCAAAAAATCCTCCTGGCTTATGTAGAAAGGCTTTGATTAAAAGTGGGAAAGAAGGAGGTTTTAAAGGACCAATGACAACTATTGTTGTGAGATTGTTTGGGGGGGTTAAAGTGCTAGCAATCAACTATGATGGCAACTTACGAATGTACAGGTCTCTCTCTAACAAATCTGGAGCAACCTACTTTCTCAGACATCTAGTGCTCTGCAAATAAGGTCCTCATCTCACAGGATGTGTCTCTCCAAACATGGCTGTATTTCACCACACAGGTAGCCCAGAGCTCCCTAGTCTGAATGGAAAAGAAGAAAATCCCTGAGCAGGCTGGGAGTTTATAGAGAGCCAACTATCAGACCTGTTTCATCTGGGCTTGTTGCATAATTAGCCAGCCCAAATAACCCCAGCTCCCCCACTTAAAGTATAACTAAAGGAAAACTTTTTTTTTTTTTTTTTAGTTTTGGTTAGGGTGGAAATAGATTAGAACACGTATTAGGTGTTTATTACTGTCCATGCCCCCATTAGGAAGATTCCTCCTCCCTATTTGTTCTGTTTACTATTATCATTAAAATTAAAAGTAAAAGAAATTCACACTTTTTTTGGGTTGTCCCCGGAATAGTAATAGAGTGATAATCTTCCAATGGAGACACTATTTGTGATGACCTGGGAGACCCCAAGGTATTCCTTTGATTTGCAGGGATTTCCTTTCACTTCCTGTTTTGGCTGTGAGACAGGAAGTTAAGGTAAAGGTAAATCTCCCCATCGGGACAGAGATGGCAAAAAAAAAAAAACCTGACAGGGGTTATAACCATCCCTTACTTAAAAAAAAAACCCCTCCCAATACTTAAAAACTTTTTGCCAATAGTTCTACTCTACTCACAACAAGTACTACCAGAATCTGGGGCATACGTACCTCCTACATACCTTTTTATTGCCCGCTGACATTATTTATATATATATATATATGTATATATATATATATATATACATATACACACACACACTTTAAACCTTGCACGTGTTTACTTTATACAGTTCACTCTTTTTTACTATCTAGTATCTATCAAAAGACTGCATGACATTTTGGTAATAGAAATTCAGACAAAAGTCAAGAGGCTGAGCCAAGACAGGTGAAAACTGATAACACAAATTCTACTGACTAGTATTCTAGTTCATTGTCAAGGAGGCTGCCATGGTTAAACAGGATAACAATCACATTTGATCTCAGTGCTTTGTACAGAATGCTATTTCTGCAATGTGACTCCTGTTAGGAATAGGAAGTGTACAACTCATTCCAGAAATTCAATTATTTAACAAACCTAATTTTCATTTAAAAATTGCCAACTATATTTAAACATTACAGATATAAGCAGTTTGTGCACCAGTTACTTTCACAAGCTCTCATCAATTTTCACATTGGGGGGATGTTTTCAGACTGTCCAGCCAGCCCTTAACCTTTTCTTGGTAAAATACACAAATTATTGCAGCTAATTTAAATGCAAGCAGTGTAAGTACCTAAATTTGACTTGGTATTAGCCTCTTGCAATCCACTGCATTGCGGAGCTTAAAGTCACATTGGGAGAAGAAGCATGAGGGTTTGTGTTGCAGTTCTTATAATTTATAAGATCCCTAACCCTAAGAACTTACAACAAATAAAAGTGAAAGTTAAATATTTACATGCAAATAGAGTCTCACTCATATTCAGATTTGCAATAATCAAATGTACACGTTTAATGGGCTGAGGGCCAAATAATGATTATGTGGATGTTACTTCTGAAAATTATTTCTACTACACAAAGTAAAGTGTTACATTCCTGTGGTTTAAACCCCTGTTTAAAAATATTAATCTAGCATTGTCTAACATGTCAATAATTCACTAGGTTGGCAACAATAACTTTATTTCTTCTAAATTAGAAATATGTACTGTGGCAGGGCAAGCCTATGCCGTTGGTTAAAATGGTGGTTTATGCCAGATTTTCTAAGAAGCAAGCACACTAATGGCACAGATGAGATGAGAGCCAGAGGTAGAGCTCAGAGCCCCACCCTCCCGAGGGAGTCATTGTGTGAAGGGAGCCATGAGAGGTGATGGTGTGCACCATGGTGTCCAGATAGGGACAAAGCAAGGCCTGAGCCTGAAAGAGAGTCAATGAGAGACAGAGCAGCTAGGAAGCTGTAGAAAGAGTCCATAAGGGACAGAGCAGCTAGAAAGCTGTAGAGAGAGTCCATGAGGCACAGAGCAGCTAGGAAGCTGTAGAGAGAGTCCATAAGGCACAGAGCAGTTAGGAAGCTGTAGAGAGAGTCCATAAGGCACAGAGCAGCTAGGAAGCTGTAGAAAGAGTCCATGAGGGACAGAACAGATAGGAAGCTGTAGAGAGAGTCCATAAGGCACAGAGCAGCTAGGAAGCTGTAGAAAGAGTCCATGAGGGACAGAGCAGCTAGGAAGCTGTATAAAGAGTCCATGAGGGACAGAACAGATAGGAAGCTGTAGAGAGAGTCCATGAGGCACAGAGCAGCTAGGAAGCTGTAAGGAAGATACAGAGCTGTGGTGTAGCATCTGTCCATAACAATGGGATGTGTTTCATGGTCAGTAGGACAAAAAAGGTACTGATGGTCCGGAGGACCCTGAAGAGGTACTCAGAGCAGTAAAGCTGCCACAAGAGAGCCAAGAGGCTGAATGTTTTGTTTGATTCATAGTGATGGTGAGAACCCCCTGCATGGAAAGACATACCTGTATGAATTGTGATTTTATTTTAAATAAAAGTGGGCAGGAAAGCCCTGAAAACACAATTGCCTGGCATGGAGTAAACTCATCATTTTGGCACTATCATTAAACTAAGTAACCCCGACATGTCATAATACATAAATACTATATTCATATCGGGGGAAAAAATATCACACTGGCCTATATCTTTTTATAAAGTTATTTTCACACATATTTAAAAACACTGAGGTTTAACCATTTGCTGACCGTATTAATTAGATATTCGGCGGTAAAGTGGCACAGCTGGGCCGTATCACCTACCTAGTAGGTAATCCGACACATCCTTGTGTGGGGCACGCATGTGCACCACCAGTGACGCAGCTGATTGGCAGGTACCGTGGACTTGATGTCTGCTGGCACCCGCCGATCCTTAGGTGTCTGCCTATGTAAACAAGGCAGATCGTGTTCTGTCAATACAGATGGCATGGGTCCTGTGTTTCTGCAAAGCAGAGTGTAGCACCCTCCTAGTTAGGTGCTAGGTTCAAAGCATTTTATGCTCCATCTGCTTATCAGGGGAGCCTGATCTATTAGGTTGCCTGTTGCATGTTCCCAGGTTTGATTCACTGTGTCTGAGGGAGTATCCAATAGGGGAGCCTGTTGGACAGCAGAGGAAACCTAGCCAGTGACACATTGGCTGTTGTGGGAGTCTCAGTGGGAGGGCACTCTTGCAGTGCATCCTGGGATTGCTCATAAAAGCTGAGGTGACATGTGACAGGGCGCCTTTGGCGGAAAGTAGAGTCCCAGGAGGAGGTGGAGGGCTGTCTCTCCTCCTGTAGCATGAGGAAGGTGGTCATAGGCGGTTGGCCTAGTGAACCAGGTGTGGAGCTGAGCTGCAGAGGATCCTGTAAAGCTGACAGTGTTTGAGAGTACCAGAGGACTTGCCAAAGGGTCTTCCCAGGAAGGGGGCCACTCCAGTGAAGTCAGAGGATAAAGGGTCAGCTCACACGGTGTATCAGAGTAAAGGGGGTGCCGTGTAAAACCCTGAAGAGTAGTGAAAAAGGGGGTGCCAAGTAGGACCCTGAAGAGTGATTCACAGTACAGTGCAGTTCGCTTAATTCTACTTCACTTTAGTGGCATGGTGAAGCAGCGACCTTGCCGCATCCATCTATAATCAGAAGTCCTAGTAATTGTACATACTGTAATTTGTTCAGTTGGAGTATCCCACTCATCCCTTCTCCTATCCCAGTTCTCAAATAAAACAACAAAAAAAAACAAAACCCCTGGACTGTTTTCTGACTGAGCCAAGCACTTAGAATGTATTATATTGTCAAGTTGTTGCTATGGGTAACCCAGGGGAATCCGTAACCAGCAGCTCCCATGGGAGTAGTGCTTCACACACACATATATATATATATATATATATATATATATATATATATATTTATATCATAAACATGATCAATATGATCACATGTCTCATCACATTATAATGGTAATTGTTTCCATGGAAATCAGGCTTTTTGATGAAGCTGTTAATATGGCACACTGGGATGCAGATACTTCAAAGTATTCTATGAACATTGGCCATTTATAAAGTGATAGAATAAATTGCTCCAGCCAGGTAAATATGATATTCCTTGTACAGTTGTAGATTCAAACTTTATGTGCTAGAGAAAGGAGAAGCATATAAGCTCACTCATTAGTCTAAAAAAAGCGTGTTATACTCTGAAAGGAAAAAACACATTATTCCAAACATGCTACGTTTTTCCAGCAGTAAGAGATTTATATTTCAAAGTGAATGGAGTAACAAAGATCTGAATTCAATCAAAGCCATGACCCACCAGGCTAAGCAAAGTATACTTGTTGGTAACAAATGTGTGTTCATAGAGCAATATACATCAGTTGCTGTTGTTGATAATTATATCAGGCATACAGAAATCTTGAACATTGTTATTAGCTTAATGTGTCCAAACAAAAAATTATATAGGTGTCTGTAATGGATCAACCGGCACCCCGACCGAGTACCTTCGTTGATGGATGCTCCTAGTGCTTCCCGAGGGCTACAATAACTCCACCAGACACCGTAACCACTTCAGACTCCACAAACCGCCGCACCTTGGTTAGGGTCTCACCATCTCCTACCCACCCTGGACCTACAACAAGGCTCCAGATTCCAGTGGGTGATTCTCTCTTTACCCAGAGAGTGCAGCAGGAACAGGAACAAGCTCTTACACAAGCTCTTACAAGAGCTTAGTGATTATCCAAGGGAGATATAAGGACATAGCAATCCCTTGTAGCATATTCCCCCAATGAGAGACAGGACTCTGGATTGAGGCTGAAGTATAACTCTTTATTGAACAAGAAAGATACTTTTATACAGTTTTCCCCCATAAGGTTACCGCCCAGGCCCTGACAGTCACAATCCAATGAAAACAGAGTTTTACACTCCCATACAGTGTATACAAAGATTTACACTGTGGGACAATCCCCCCACCCGCTTAGCAGCCAATCCACATACATATATACATCCCATAATAAGTTTATCTTAAGGCAGACAGAACAACAGAGGTCATTAACATTTAAAAATGAGACAGGTAAACTTTAACATAATACACATTCCATTTCAATACACAAACAATAGGGAAGCCTGTCCAGCATGCAGGGATATGGAATACACACATTATCTAGGAGTCAGACTTCATGGCAATTGTCTATAACAGTCTAAGTCTCCCAGTGCAAAATAGGATTAAATCTTCATATTTCTATATGAAGATGTTGCTGACAAATATTGCTGTCCCATCTGAAGCAATTCAAACCATTAAGTATCTGCTCCTCACCTCCAGTGACGGTGAATACCGTCACAGTGTCTATGAAGGAAACAGTATATGCACAGTAATAATCATATTCAGTATATGCTTGCTAATGGAGAGATCTATTATGTGTGCATACACTATATTACCAAAAGTATTGGGACTCCTGCCTTTACAGGCACATGAACTTTAATAACATCCCAGTCTCAGTCCGTAGGATTCAATATTGAGTTGGCCCACCCTATGCAACTATAACAGCTTCAACTGTTCTGGGAAGGCTGTCCACAAGGTTTAGGAATGTGTCTATGGGAATGTTTGATCATTCTTCTTGAAGCACATTTATGAGGTCAGGCACTGATGTTGGATGAGAAGGCCTGGCTCACAGTCTTTGCTCTAATTTATCCCAAAGGTGTTCTATCAGGTTGAGGTCAGGACTCTGCACTCAAGTCAAGTTACTTCACCCCAAACATACTCATCCATGTCTCTATGGCCCTTGCTTTGTACACTAGTCCAAATCATTGGGTGAAGGGGGATGATGGTGTGGGGTTGTTTTTCAGGGGTTGGGCTTGGCCCCTTAGTTCCAGTGAAGGGAACTCTTAAGGTGTCAGCATACCAAGACATTTTGGACAATTTCATTCATGCTTCCAACTTTGTGGGAACAGTTTGGGGATGGCCCCTTCCAGTTCCAACATGACTGCGCTGACAGGGAAAGACTGGGATGCCATTACAGTTAATGTGTCTGTAAAGGCAGGCGCCCCAATAAGTTTGGTAATATAGTGTATGTATCTCACCTATTGGCCATACACTTCCACAGATAGACAAAATTGTACAAGTCACCTCAAATGTATTCTTTAACCACTGTATAGAAAAGTAACATTTCTAGCTTAAACATGCTCATAAAACATGGCTATGCAATATCAAACAGCATCTTACAACCACATGAAAGTTCCCGTGAGCCTTCCGCCTAAACTGCCATGTGGGGATATCTTCAACCACAAACACATCAGGCTGGCTGTGAGTCAGGTGTATTATCTCCTGTGCAATCAAGAAATATGGGTAAATCTCTGCATATACTCAAGGTTAGTAACATGTCTTCAAATATGTCAATTTAATCTTTGCTTGTTTCAGTTCAATCTCACTCACAAAAAGTAACGTTTCTTCAAAGTTGTGGCAGGGCATCTGGGATCATGTGCCAAATGTTGGCTCTGTAACTGCAATGCCATGCACCGTAATGACAGTTTTCATCTGAAAGACAGACTTTTTCAGAAGGGCATGGCATCATGTACACTTACCCCCAATCCCCCAAAGAGCTGCATGGCTTCTGCACATAGTGCATGTTTGTATGTGTGCTTGTGCATGCGTGAGTGGTGTGTGTTCGGGGAGTTCCATATTGGTTTGTCATTTTGGCTAAACAATACATGGGAAGTATTAATATCCACTCAAGACTGCAATCCTGAAAAATATAATAATAAAAAAATATATGTAATAAAAAAATTAGATAGAATGGAGATGGATTAGAACACCTGTCAGGTTTTAATTGCTGACTGTGCATCCATTAGGGAGATTCACCCTATGTGTCTTGTCTACTGTTATCACTGAACGTGAAAAAAAATCTTCCAATGGTTCTTGTGACTCTGTTGATAACCAGAGCCAGAGATTTCATCAATTTAGAGGGATTTATTTTCACTTTCTGTTCTGGCTATGGGACAAGAAGTGAAGGGAAATCTCCCTAATGGGACACAGATGGCAAAAAACAAACAAACAGGGGTAATAACTAGAGATCGACCAATTATCGGCAAAGCCGATATATCGAGGGCCGATATGCACTTTCCCCGATATATCGGAATCAAGGTTGCGATATTACCGATATTTTGGAAAGTGCTTGTACCAGAGTGATGCCTGCAGCTAGAGGCATCACCCCGGTACCGGCGTCCATAGCTGACGGTCGGCTGTCTTGTAATGACAACCGATGCAGCTGAGAAGCCACTCAGCTGTCATTACAAGGAGGGGACGTCCCACCCTCCCGCCAGCTTCCGCAGCTCGCCCGGGTCTCCCGTCCCACCACCTGCACAGCCGCCGAAGACCCGATCAAAGCCGCATTTGGCTCTGATTGGGTCTCCATGCAAAAACTCGGAAGTGATGTCATGACATCACTTCTGGGTACTGGCGCCAGATTAAAAAAAATGACAGCATTAAAAACAGCCAAACTTGGCGTTTTGAATGCTTTTAAGTGCAGAGGAGGGGTTTGGGGTCTTTTAGACCCCCAGATCCCTCCACAAGAGTACCTGTCAAATAAAAAAAAAAAATGTTTAAATGTAAGAAAATATCGGCCCATATCGGCCGATACCAATACGCAATGACCAAAATATCGGTATCGGCAATGAAAAAACGATATCGGTCGATCCCTAAAAAAAATTGCTTTAAGTTCTACTTTAATGTTCATAAGCAAACAACCAAAGTTTCTACAGATAAACAAAATATCACCATATATCAACAGGTTTCAATAATGTAACTATATATATATATATATATATATATATATATATATATATACACACAGCAATTTAAAAACAAAACTACAGAGGGTAAACCCCCAGCTATGGTAGGATTTTTAAGGCACAACTTACACAATGTTTAAAAAATATTCAAGAGTTTATTACAAAATATTATTCATAAAAACAACAGACAATATAAAAACATGTATCAACTATACACAAAACCTTTCCCCAAGCTATAGGGTTAGATGTTCAAATTGAGCTCTACATATGATTGTTCAGTGATGGTTACAGCAATGCAGCTTGTACAGAGAGTTCCAACACCCTCAACGCGTTTCTTGGATAAATACCCCACTTCATCAGGAGTTTATCGAAGGAGCGTACATGAGTCCACTAAATAGAAAAATATTTACATGCATGTAAAATGATTTTTTGTTGTTACTTTAAGAAGCAACAAGAAAAAGTATTTTTTTTACCAAAAGGTCTTTATCTAAATCTACATTTTTCTTGATTACCTGAACATTCGAGTGCAGGGGAGAGGAACTTCCCGGCCCCTAGGGGATGATATACATGCAGAGCCCCAGGCCAAGGAGCAAGACACCCAGAAGGTACGTCACCAAAATACCACAGAAAAAAGCTACTTGAAGATGTTTAACAAACACTTTATAGTGTATGTGCCACTGCACAATATCTAAAATATATCAAAAAAGAAAAAGGAGGATAAATCCTTTTATTTATAAATAAATATGGAGCATAACTGTCCATATTAACAGGTGATGAATAGGTAAGGAATGTTTATTTTACCTGTGAGATTCAAAATGTGACCAAAGATTTGTATTGGTTCAATCCAGCCACCTGATGCTTAAAGTCTCTAAAATACAAAATGTAGAGGGCACGCTGGTCTTAGTGGAAGAATCATGGTTGTAAATAAAGTTTTATACAAAGCCATAATCATGGTTGTAAATAAAGTTTTATACAAAGCCGTAATCATGGTTGTAAATAAAGTTTTATACAAAGCCATTATCATGGTTGTAAATAAAGTTTTATACAAAGCCATAATCATGGTTGTAAATGAAGTTTTATACAAAGCCATGATGCATTTTTCAATAAAGACAATGTATATCTAACTTGCATATAATGTTTTTCTAATGGAGCGGATATAGATTGAAAATATCACAAGGAATTGCATGCGAGTGTGAAGATGAAACAAGGAATTGTGTGCAAATGTGAAGCAGGAACAAGGATCTTTGCCTTCCCCTAGTCAAAGCACCTCCCCACATTAAGCAAGCACAACCCAGGCACACAGTTAACCCTTTTTTTCACCCCTGATGTTAACCCCTTCCCAGCCAGTGTCAATTGTACAGTGAGAGTGCATGTTTTTTTTAGCACTGATCACTGCATTAGTGTCACTGGTCTCCAAAAAGTGTGAGTTAGTATCCCATTTGTCGCTGATTGCCGCCATTACTAGTGAAAAATAAAAATAAATAAATAAAAAATATTCCATAGTTAGTAGACACTGTAACTTTTGTGCAAACCAATCAATATATGCTTATTGGGGATTTTTTTTTTTTTAACCAAAAATATGTAGTAGAATACACATTGGCTTAAACTGATAAAGCAATTAGATTTTTTTATTGGATATGTTTTATAGCAGAAAGTATAAAATATTGTTGGTTTTTTTTTTTCAAAATCGTCAATCTTGTTTTGTTTATAGCGCAAAAAATAAAGAACGCAGAGGTGATCAAATACCACCAAAAGAAAGCATTATTTGTGTGAAAAAAAGGACACAAATTTTATTTGGGTACAGTGTCGCATGACTGCACAATTATCAGATAAAGTAACGCAGTGCCATATCGCAAAACATGGCCTGGTCATTAAGGGGGGTAAAACCATCCGGAGCTCAAGTGGTTAATAAAGTTTCACAAGGGGAATAGATGCCATTATAATCTTTAGTTTTTCCAATGCAGTGTTTATATGAAGTGAGGGGTGCATCTGCAGTTGAGGGGAATTAATGGTGACTGGTGCAATGGAATCTTTCTGCACTGTACCTCCCTCTCATGCAGTTTTCTGCCGGAATCCTGGAATGGGGGCCTGTTAAGTTCCTTCTACAGCCCTGCTCCCTCCACAAGCTATATGCAGCACAATGATGTTCTCATTAATACTTTTAAAAGGTAATAACTTGTTTTTCAAAAGTGCATAAAGTGGATTTACTGTATATCCATCATGGCTACAGGTGAATATATTTTAATGAAAGCTTTTGTGTCCAGGGTTCAGCTTAAAAAATGACTTTCAGGTAAAGTATTTTTCAAAATATGAACTTACTGAAAATAGTTTTATTTTAAGGACTGTTAGATGAATAGAAAGTATGGAGATTCTATAGTTTATCTGAAATTTCCTCAGCTCAGTTTACACATAGCCATCCAACACTCAGAGAGATGCTTGACAGCATTATCAACAATATTTATTTTGCTTTACGCCAGAATTATAGAGATTTGTAGGACTCGTCAGGCAAAGTATAGGAAACATTAATAGCTTTACTAATTATCTCACTACTTCAGAGATATAAATACCAATAAAAGTGCCAAATAAAATGAGCTTCTGAAAATTTTTTAAGAGAATTTTACACCAAAATAGCTGATTGATGATCCCAGAGATAATTTTGTCAATCCAGTTTAAGAAACTGGGGACTCCCTTTAGATTTTTTTTCCCCAGTTTTCTGAAACATTGCATTATACATGGACACGTTTAAGATTATCACTGCTATAATTTAAAATCCAAACTTACTATAAAGTCTTCACTAAATTAATTAGTGTGTATTTATTTTATTTTGCAGCATTGTAAAAATCATTCTTAAAGGACAGTTCTTTCAAAAATATCTGTAGCTATTTACTTTGAAAGGTTACACCAACCGCCCCCTCCCTAGAGCTCAGGTATACAGTAGGTCCTTTATTGTCAGCACCATGTAGTGTTTTAGGGGTTTATTCACAAAACAGCAATATGGCCTTAAAGTGGACATAACACCATACATTTATATAGTAGTGTGCTTTAAAAATATGCATTACACTCCCTTTGCTTCAGGGTCCTGAGCATATTTAACATGAATGAATGAAGGGAGAAGAAAAAAAGGAGGTCAAAGTCAAATATTGTTCCAATAATAATTACAGATGCATGATCATCATCTATTGATCATCTATCTAAGTATTGAGCTTTATACCCTAAATGTAAACTGGATCCATGCCACTGTTATTTTATCTGGGTTGTTTTTTACTGACTTAATTTACTTGCAGTTTTTTCTTTAGTGAATATTGGATCAATGTAGATGAGAACTAGTAGCACCATCCCAAATCAGTTCTAAGAAGAATCAAATCAAACCTTTTTTTGTATTAAAAGAGATGTATGCCCCCCCCCAATTATACTTATCTAGGTGGATGCAGCATCGGTCCGATGCTGCATCTGTCCCCTGGCGCCTCTACACTGGGAACTGGGCGATCGAATACTGCTGATCGCTCGGTTCTAACAGCTTCCCGAGCAAAGAGCTTCTGACTGCCAGATAGCATCTCTCTGCTCTGCCCCCTCCTCGGTCACTGGAGTGCAGGGTTGTGGAGGGGCAGGGATAGGCCGGCTCAGACTCTCAGGGGCTCGCTGAGAGGCTGAGACAGGTGTCAGTCCAGGCACCTGGTCGATCCCAACTTGCATTGTCGCGATGATGCATTGCTTGAACTGACATCTGTGAAGTCAGCAGAGAGTGGACTTCAGTCCACTCTTTGCTGAAAACGGGTCACAAAACGAATAGCACTCCTGTGATCCATAAGAGATGTACAGCCAAATGAGCTTTGGCTGTACATCTCCTTTAAGTGGTGAAGGTTTAGAACTAAAATCAGGACACGAAATTAGGGGATTGAGGGTTCATAGGGCAGAGGGACATAGGCAGCAATACATAGGTCACAGAGATGACACAGCAATGTATTTATTGCAGTCTCTGCCCTCACTGGAAAGATTTCACATTACTTCTTCTGACCCCTGTCACTAGAACAGGATTTGAAAATAAATCCCTGCAATGGTAACAGAGACAGCAGTAAAATACTCTTTATAACCCATCCCCAAATTTTGATTTGAGGCGGGTTTGAAATCATGCAAGTTCAACTGAACTCGCACGATTTCAAACTGGCATTTTCAGTCCAACTTCGGTATAGATTTCACAGACATCTGTGTGGGTTCCTGCATAGATGTCTATTGAAATCTCCCCCTGAAGTTTCCAAAAGTAGTGCAGAAATTACTTTTGGGAATCGGTGCAGTGCTGCAAAGTCAGCGTTGCACCAATTCGGACAGTGCCATTGCCAGCAATTGGCTCCGATTTGACATGTCAAAACGCATGTCAAATCAGACCAATGTGAACCAGGGCTTAGGGGTATAATCATAAATGCACATATCTTTTCAGGAAAAAAATGTGCATTTATTATTTTGTGCAATATCAGGCTCCTGAGGACTCTTCCTTCAGCTTTCTGCCTGTACCTCTGTACAGGCTTTCTGTTAGAAAGCTGGAAGAAGGGTGAATGGATTAAACATAGGCTGATCAGTGAGCCCATGCGGTGGCAGACAGGAGTTGTAGTGTTAGTCATTCAAAGATTGCTGTGAATGAACAATGCAGGTGTACGGGCGGAGACCTGCACAGTCATGCCAATTTTCAATGTAAATGTGGCTGCGGGGGAGAGGAACCCCTGACTGCCGTCACACAGGAGAGGGGGAGTTGGAACATGGTACACTCTAAATACAGTTGAAACATGTAACATGCTTCAAAGATGTGTAGACTTAGAGTGCCACTAAAAACAGGGGAGGATAACAGGTGTCCCTACCAGCATTCAGAGAGTGGGAGCAGGAATCACGCACTAATTCAGAAGAGAGGGATGGGTTAAGATGTCTCTCAAAACCGACCCAGTGCTTCAGCTGTGGATATGGCTGTGTATGGCTTCAGCCAGCATTGCTCCGGTCACGCTCCATGACATGTTATGCCCCACCTACTGGGGCTTGGTCACAGAGGCCACCTAGAGGTCACCAAGTCCAGAATCTCTGTTACCAAGCCCTGATAGGCAGGACGAAAAAAGTCAGAGGGCATTTATTAGTCTCCAAAGCAGATACAAATGGAGAAAAACAGATGCCAAGCTGGAGAGTAGGAACACACCAAATCATCTTTGATGACTTGTTTACAACAGGGGAAACCTCCAGCACCACAACCATAGTTGCCTTTGAAGTACAGCCACGTAGTAGATTTTATTGTACTGGGATTAAAGAAACTTGGTGACAGGGAATTGCCAAGTGTGGGGGTCCTCCTCTGAACATTTGAATTGAATTCCATATCTAAGAAGATCAGCACAAATCTAATTTTCAAACAAAGATGGGAAGATATCTATATACAATCTTTTTAATATTGTCATATTCCTCGCTGAATGGTGTGCTGAGCGTTAGTCGCTCATTATTGAACCTCCTTCTATTGAATTTACCTTCCCTAAACTTAGTTCCTTTTAGTAGGTCTTCCCTGCTTTTGGAGTTTGTAATAGAAAGGGCCCTGTCTAAAATCCACCTAGGATATCACCTCTGTAAAAAAGCGTGAGTATAGAGCCTAGGCCTTCATTTCATACGTTTGTTGGTCACTACATATTCTACGAACCCTTAAAAATTGCCCAACCGGGATGCCCTTAAAAGTTTGCTGAGGGTGTCCCAATTTTGCTATCAACAAGGTGTTACCTGAAAGGGGCTTCCTGTATAAACCAGTATGGACATTGGTACCAAAAAACAAATTTCACTTCTTTTGCACTGTCCTGTAAACCTCAACTTCTTCTTCTTATTATTAAGATATTCCAGAAAACATTCACATCCACAATAAAGATGAAATCATCAATGTAGAGATGGAACATTCTTATATACAATCTAAAGGGATTGCCAGCTCCATATATATGGTGGTGCTCCCACGAACCCATGTAGACATTAGCAAGAGAGGGCAAAAACTTTGCCACCATCACTGCTCTCTTTCATTTGTCTCCATTTGTATCTGCTTTTGCTTTTATTATGTATATAATTGTGTTGTATACAGTGTATCTTTTTTTTGTCTGTTTTTTCGTTTATCTTTCTTCCACTGACACTGTTATAATTCTTACCTCTTGATTACACAGTTTTTGGACTTTTGTAACAATTTTATTAGGTGTGTTCAACTGTCATGCATTAGCCGGCCAATTAACTCAGGTGATTTGAGGTGCCGCTCTCTCTTTTGGACTTGCCCTTCAAAAAGCCTGTGTTTGGGCCACATTGGTGTCGTGAAAAAGCACGATATGTTCGTGTCAACCTTATCCTGATACATCTGTCTGACATGGTGACTAATAAAGAATCCTGAGAAGCATTCATCTAACTGTGGCGTGAGGCCATACACAGCCATATCCACATATGAAGCACTGGGTCATTTTTGAGCGGCATCTTACCATACATATGTTCCAAAGATGAACTTAGCTTTGAAGCAGATCTCACTCTAACACTACGATTGCACATTTTGTCAGTCTGTATTGTGATCTAACTGACATCCCATAGTTACTAACTACAGAACCAATAAGACATCATAATTTACTAAAGGAGTAGAGGCTGTTCATTTATCAAAGTGTATGTTGTAAGATGAATGTCAGTGAATGAGGTGAAGCTGAGTTTGCTTTGAATACCCAATCATTTGGAACAGAAATGATGAAAACAGAATTTTTGCTAGCACATGATTAAATATTCAAAGTGAATAGGGATTCACCTTATTAACTAAAAAAGTGATTATTCATTTTGCTAGGTGAACAGCCTTGATTCTTTATTAAATCAACTCAATAATATTTTGCTTTGCTTGTGTTTGTTACACATTGATAGACTAAGATAATATGGCACAAGTAAATACAATGAAAGTATAATATGATGCTGATAGTGTTACAGTTATAATGTGAGTTGCAGGACTTGAAATGGTAAAGGGTACAATTTTTGTCAGTTATGTCTAGACACAAAAACCGAAAATTGTATTAAATACTTGCCATAGTTTTCCCTTCCTTGTGCTAATCCATGACAGCACAAATGCGGTAGTAGCCCCGCCTCCTTCCACCGACAGGACCAGTGCAAAACTAGAAAGAGTTAACAACTTCTGGACTGAAAAGATTTACCCCCTTAATGACCAGCCCATTTTTTGCGATACGGCACTGTGTAATTTTAACTGACAATTGTGCGATCATGGGACGTTGTACCTTAATAAAATGGATGTCCTATTTTCCTCACAAACAAAGCTTTCTTTTGGTGGTACTTGATCACCTGTGCAATTTTTATTTTTTTGCGCTATAAACAAAAAAAGACAATTCTAGAAAAAAGCAATGTTTTTTACTTTCTGCTATATACTGTAACATTCACAATGAAAAAAAATGTAAAAATCAAATTTTTTCATTGTTTTAGGCCAATTTGTGTTCTGCCACATATTATTGGTATAAAAAAAAATCCCAATAAGTGTATATTAATTGGTTTGCGCAAAAGTTATCGTGTCTACAAACTAGGGGAAAGATTTACGTCATTTTTATTTATTTGATTTTTTTTACTAGGAATGGCGGCCATCTGCAATTTTTAGCAAGACTGCAACATTACGACGGACAGATCAGACACCTAACTGACATTTTTGACACTTTTGGGGGGACCAGTGACATTGCTACAGTTATCAGTGCTAAAAATATGCACTGTTACTGTACTAATGACACTGGCAGGGAAGGGGTTAACACTAGGGGCAATCAAAGGGTTAGATGTGTCCCTAGGGGGTGCTTTTTAACTGTGGGGGGATGGTCTTTCTGCATGAATACAGAGACCTGTGTTCCTAAATAAGAGGAAAACAGGATCCATGTGTCCATCACTGACAGAAAAGCTCTAAATGCACTGTTTCTACCCCCATAAGATGATTGATTTACTAAAAGGGTACATTTTATAATGTAACTCATTAAAACTGTATTTACTTCAGTAATCAGAGCATGTTCAAGCCCCTCCAATACCATCCACTCATAGCCATTTCCAAAGTTTAAAATAAAACAAAACCTCCAAAGTCCTTTCTTTTCTTACCTGACTCTGCCATCAGCTGACCATTCAGTAGCAGGGACCAGTAATTCACCACTGCAATCCAGGCCTGCTAACTCAGTCTTGTTTTTTGCATCGAGACGTCATGACATCACCTCTTTAACCACTTTAAGAAGGATTTGCCCCCTTAATGACCAGGCCATATTTTGCGATTTGGCACTGCGTTATTTTAACAGACAATTGCGCGGTTGTGCGACGCTGTACCCAAATAAAACTGATGTCCTTTTTTTCCCACAAATAGAGCTTTCTTTTGATGGTATTTGATCACCTGTGTGATTTTTATTTTCTGTGCTATAAACAAAAAAAGAGTGACAATTTTGAAAAAAAAATATATATTTTTCACATTCTGCTATATAACATTCTCAAAAAAAAATAAATAAATAAAACTTTTTTAACATTTTAGGCCAATTTGTTTTCTGCTACATATTTTTGGTAAAAAAAATTGCAATAAGCCTATTTTGATTGGTTTGCACAAAAGTTATTGCGTCTACTAACTACAGGAAAGATTTATGTAATTTTTATTATTATTTTTTTTAACTAGTAATGGCTGCGATCTGCGATTTCTTGCGGGACTACGACATTCCGGCGGACAGATCGGACTCCTAACTGACATTTTTGACACTTCTGGGGGTACCAGTGTAATTACTACAGTAATCAGTGCTAAAAATATGCACTGTTACTGTAATAATAACACTGGCAGGAAAGGGGTTAACACTGTGGGTGATCAATGGGTTAAATGTGAGCCTAGGGGGGTGATTCTAACTGTGTGGGGGGCGTGGCTTGTGAAATGACCATAGAGTCATGTGACCCTATATAGAAGGATCACATGATCTCTGTGATCATTTCAGGAAGAAGAACGGTCGGCTGTGTTTACAACAGCTGCCCATCCTTCTCTCTCAGTGGGGAACAATCGTGGGTTTCAGGTAGGGATGATCAAACGGTTTGGGTCCACCATCGGTTCGACCCGAACATTGGCTGTTCGAGGTTCGGCCGAATTTAGAACTTTTTGCTGAAAAAGTTTGGAATTCGGCAACCAGAACCGACCAAAATGCAATGGGACAGGAAATAGGCTTTAAAAGCCCATGATTGGACCAGAACCATTAGCAAAAGCCAATTGAGGGGGCAGGAGAATGCTAGGAATGTGATTGGAGTGACTAGGGGGTCCCTAGACCAATCATTAGTGAATACGCCCCCCAGTATATAAGATAGCCCTCGCCAAATTCCTAGCATTGTAATACAGGGACATGGAAGAGAGTGGAAGCAGTTCTGTTAATTTTACTTTAAAAGTGTCATTTAGCATTTATTAGTGTGAGGAAAGGGATATTTAGTGTAGTTAGGGTGCTCTTTTACACTTTAGTTAGATGCAAAAATTTAGTTTCTGTAGGGAAAGTGTTAAGTGTAAGGGGACCGTAGTGTAATGTAGGGTTAACTGACACTGACTGCTATGGCAGGGTGACCAAACCCTTCCATATCAGGGTGACCGCTATAGAGAAAAGATAGTTTCTCTTAAGTCACATTCGGTGCAGGAATATGGCTTCTCACCGGTCAGCTTGCTTTTGGCTGCAGGCGTTTATAGGGATTTTTTGAGCACATGTTTGGAGTCAGGCATGACATCTGAACATGTGTATAGGGGTATATATACACACCCATGTATGTATATATACACCTGCACATATATAGGTGTGAAAGGAGCAGAAAACTACTTGCGCTAATGAAATAATTAACACCAATATAGTTACGCTCCTATCACACCTATATTATGTGTATGTGTAAAATACATATAAGTGTGTGTGTATATATATATACCCCTATACACAAGTTCAGATGTTTTGCCTGCCTCCAAAGAACCCCAAAAAATGCCCAAAAAAACGCTAGCGCCAAAAAAAATGCCTAGGTGTGTTGTTGCAGGCATTTTTGGGGGGTTTTTGGAGGCAGGCAAAACATCTGAACTTGTGTATAGTGGTATATATACACACATACTTATATGTATTTTACACTTACACATATATAGGTGTTATAGGAGCGTAACCATATTAGTGTTAATTATTTCATTAGCGCAAGCATATATTTCTGCTACTATCACACCTATATATGTCTAGGTGTATATATACATATAAGTATGTGTGTACATATACCCGTATACACAAGTTCAGATGTTTTGCCTGCCTCAAAAGACCCCAAAAAATGCCCAAAAAAGCGCTTGCTACTAAACCGGCAAGGTGTGAAAAGAGAGAAGCCACTATCCTGTTCTAGTGACCTAATACAAACAATCTTTTTTTTATGGTTCTGGACATGCTACAGAGCTGAAACTTCACAGGTACACTTTTTAGACCCCCCAGATACTAAATCCAAAGATTTTTTTTATTTTTTCAATAATTGGCTCTCTATCAAAAATGGCAATTTTTAAAAACTTTTTTTGTGTGATTAATAGTCCCTGGGGTATGACCCAGAACCCTAGGCACTTTTTAGGGGCATTTATTGGGTTTTAGGGCTTCAAAATGGTGTTTTTTGATTACCGAAGTTTGGGTCCCATTGATTTCAATGGGGTTCTGAAATCCGGGCCGAACTTTCGGGAAGTTCGGATGTTCTGGTCGAACCGAACTTTTGAAAAGTTCGATCATCCCTAGTTTCAGGCAGCAATCGGAGCCGCCTGACCCGTGCATCGGCTTCCCCACTGCCGAGTGGGGGCAGGAGCGTGCCGCAGCAGGCGCGCACTCGCCCCCTAGCTTCCCGCGTGCGACCAACGTAGGTCTACATCGGTTCGCGCAGGAGAGCCACCCTGCCACAGTAAAAAGGCAGCAGGTGGTCGGGAAGTGGTAAAGGAGAAAGGATCTTTATTGACTCCTGTAATGGGCACCTTTGTCCACCAATGGGAAGCGTTCACATAATCCAGGAAGTGACATGGGCACTACAAGAAGGACCCTCCCACACTACAGACCAAAAAAAAAAAGGAATTAGGACCATGTTTGTCACATGACTTGAGGTTTGGGTAAGAACATTGAGGGTTGGATGCCCAGAGATAAGCTTTAATAAAAGAAACTTCTTACACTTATATGGAAGTTTTATGCACGCCTGATGATCATTGTCAGCCCCGATTTGTTATGCAGTTGTTAATTGTTTATGGACTGTACTCTAATATATAACATGGAATTCTGTTACATTTGGTTCATCCAGGCCGATCCAAACCCTTAGCTTTCTGTGCCCTTTATTTATAAAAACACAAACTATTTACATGCATTAAATAATTTAACATTCAATGCACATAAAGAAAGAGTTATGGCATTGCCTTTGTTACATATAAGAATATGATGAAAATGTTTTGCATAAAAAAAAAAAGTAAAAAATAATACACAAGTATAGAATAGCTTCTCATTACATTAATATATCATACAATATGGTCTTAGCTTAATTATGCCCTTGGAGATTTAAGAAAAGTAAACACACCTTCAATTTACAGCTGCATGATGCCGAAAAATCTGAAATACATAAAAAGAAATTATTTATTATGACCCGTACACGGTTTATATCCATGATAGCATCTCTGTATGTTCACAAATGAGGGCTATTCATCTGCAGAATGCTACATTCTTCAGTTGTCCAGATCAGCCAGTCGCGCTCCTTCAGCTTTTGTGTGCATCTCGAAGGCTCTTCATCCAAATTGTTCATCATCTTGATAGCGGAGTTTTATCTCGCTGTAGTGCAGCTGCATTCAGCCTATCAAAAGTGCAGAGAGGTACAAGAGAGCAAGGCAGAAATAAAAGAGAAAAGTAATGGCCAGTGCACACATAGGGATAATTTGTACTTTCTGAATAATAATAAAAAAGGAGGACAGGCTAATTACTGGCTTAACTAGGGCAGCCTGTGGATCTTCATGTCAAAAGGACTGGAGTAATTATTTGCCATCAAAGCACATTCAGATTATGACACAAAAGCAGGGCCCCCTTGCAAATGGATCTTACTAATAAACAGGGGCTGAGAGGAGCATTAAGTGTCTCCCAGGATGCATGAGCAGCAAAACACTGACACAGGGCATAACTTTGCACTAACATGATATATCTCTCCCACCACTCCCCTGTTATTATGCTTGAGTTTTCATTTGTCTTTAAAGGTGGTCTCAAAGCAAGATAAAAAATATGAGCAGATATATATTGGGTTGTGTAAATTTGCTGTTTTGAAATTAGCTGTGCTGAAAGTTAAAAATCAATTACTTAACCATTTTAAGACCGGAAGGATTTACCCCCTTAATGACCAGGCTACTTTTTTCAACTTGGCACTGCATGACTTTAACTGACAATTGCGCGGTCGTGCGATGCTGTACCCAAACTAAATTTACATCCTTTTTTTCCCCACAAATATAGCTTTCTTTTGGCGGTATTTGATCACCTCTGCACTTTTTATTTTTTGTGATATTAATAAAAAAAGAGCGAACATTTGCAAAAAATTGACATTTTCTACTTTGACAGTAAAAAAATATCCAATATATTAAATTTTTGTCATATATTTAGGCCAAAATGTATCTAGCTACATGTCTTTGACAAAAAAATTCTCAATGATTTTTATTTTTTGCGCTATACACAAAAAAGGAGCGACAATTCTGAAAAAAATCAATATTTTTCACATTCTGCTATAAAACATTCCCAAAAAATGTTAACGTTTTAGGCCAATTTGTTTTCTGCTACATATTTTTGGTTAAAAAAATTGCAATAAGCGTATTTTGATTGGTTTGCGCAAAAGTTATTGCGTCTACTAACTACGGGAAAGATTTATCTCATTTTTATTGTTTTTTTTTTTACTAGTAATGGCGGCGATCTGCAATTCTTTTGCGGGACTGCGACATTGCAGCAGACAGATCAGACACCTAACTGACATTTTTGACACTTTTGGGGGAACCAGTGACATTACTACGGTAATCAGTGCTAAAAAATATGCACTGTTACTGTAATAATGACACTGGCAGGAAAGGGGTTAACATTGTGGGTGATCAAGGGGTTAAATTTGAGCCTAGGGGAGTGATTTCTAACTGTGGGGGGATGTGGCTTGTGAAATGACCATAGAGACCTGTGTTCCTATATAGAAGGATCACAGGCTCTCAATGATCATTCCAGGGAGAAGAACAGTCAGCTGTGTTTACAACAGCTGACCATTCTTCTCTCTCAGCGGGGAACGATCGGGGTGTCAGGCGGCTATCAGAGCCACCTGCCCGCTGCGTCGGCTTCCCCACTGATAAGCAGGGGCAAGAGCCCGCCGCCGACCTCGCGCGCTTGCCCCCTAGCTCCTGCTCACGTCCGACGTACAGTAAAGGTAAGTGAACGACATTGAAGATCAGGTTTGTTTCTTGCAGGATAGAGTTGCATTGCGTACCCCTACTATTTTGCAACACATACCAGAAGGTAATGACATCTATTTTTTTTTTTTGTGCACAGATTCTTGTAAAATACTGTTTTTTCTGTCTTTACATCTAAAAACAAATATCTTGCAGAATTTAGACTTATATAGTATACCGTATGCATGGGACAAACAAAAAGTGACTAAAGACTGGGGTATTTATATGCATTATATATGTTTTAATTTTTTCAGATGTGCTTTATTTGTAATTTATAGATATATTTTTTTAATCTGTTTCATAAGGTAAATAGCAAATCTCTTTATTTCTAATAAAGAAAAAAGAATTGCCTGGCTTTGAGCTTGTGCATTCTTCACAAATGCCCTTGAACATAACAAATTCTGCATGTTTGTGAATGTCTGTTTCATTGTTTAAATATTATTTTTTTAATAAAAATGTGGCCAAGTTGGTTTGGGTTGAAGCCATGGTATTATAAAGACCTTTTAGGATGTTTTTCTAATACTTCTTTTTGCTTTCTACTGTATGTGACATCCTCCCACCCTCCACAAGTTGACCTATAGTTGGCCTATCCTGATAGGTAGTCTTACTGACCATTAAGAACTTGCACAAGGTGGAAGGGGAAGGCAGCAATCAAGACTATCAGGAAGTTCAGTTGCTGACTACAGCAGCCCCAAATTTAAAGTTATATTAAAGCAAACGTTTTTTTTTTTTTTTCTAATAGAAAACATGTTAATTGTTTGTGCATGGTATTGCACAGAGTGCCCCCAAAACTCCTCTTCTGGGTTCCCCCATTCAAACTCCTGGCTCCTCCTTCCTTCTGAGTTTCGTCATAGCAAGCCACTTGTTATATGGGCACTCATGTGGGCTTCACCCCAGGTCAAGCTGTGTGCATCTATAGACACACACAAAGTGGCTTGGCCCTCTTCCCTCCTCGCAGGATTTAATTGACAGCAGCAGGAGCCAACGGCTCCCGCTGCTGCCTCTGAATCTTGTGAGGAGAGAGCAGGGCTGCTGCTCTTGGGCACAGCGCTGAATCGAGATTGGCTCAGGTAAGTGTTTAGGTTGGCTGGGGGGGAGCCAATCACGGAAGTTTTTTTTTACCTTAATGCAGAGAATGCATAAAGGCAAAAAAAAAAGTAACCCTTCGCCTTTATAACTACTTTAAACAATTTCTTTACATGATTTGATTAGAATTAAATGATAAATAGGCCCCACAAATTGCTCAGGTGGTAATAATGAATGTTTATTAAAATCTTTGAAATTTTCTATATTACCAGTGGATCGGATTGTCATAAACCCTATCGCTAATAGAGAATTCAAAATAAACATGAAAAGAAGACTGTACATAATTAACTCTTCTTCTGTCAGTGATGTTGAATACCACTTCATAGCTGAGGAATCATCCCTAAAGTAGGCTGAGAAATGAACACTCCCAGGTACGCTGATCTACTGTGTCTTCTGTATCATTTTGAGTAGCTACAGAAGATTATGGTGATAAATGGAAAACCTCAAATTTAGTTATCTATCATTTATAAAAGTGTTTAGGTTCATATTACTTGTTACAGTCTTCTTTAGATTAGTTAACAAATATAAAGTGCAAAGGCCTGCTTCATTATTTGGTAGGTTCTCATATTAGTTTTGATAAATTTTAAGTTGATTGTATAGAGATTGTATAATCAGATTAAGGGCCCTTTCACACATACGGTCCGTTCAGTTTATCAATTCAGTCACGTCAAAATGTATCAGTTTTTCATCCATTTTTCATCAGTTTTTTCACCTGTTTTTCATCCGTTTTTCATGTGTTTTTTCATCCGTTTCTCATCTGTTTTTTTTTTTTATATCTACTACCAATGCAAAAACGGATGAAAAACGGACCGTTTACATCCGTTTTTCGTCCAATACATATTTTTGACGGATGAAAAATTGGGCATTCATCCGTTCCAGAAAACGGACATTGACAGAAGCGGATGAAAATGGATGTTAACTAATGATCATTTGTTGTCATCAATTTTTACATAGAGATGCACTGATGTCCGTTTTTCATCCGTCAACGGATGGATGAAAAATGGACAAACGGACTGTATGTGTGAAAGGGGCCTTAGGCTCAACCCCCAATGCTAAAACACCAAAGAAGGATCTTCTATTTTAAAAAGGTGACCGTTATTTTTTCAGGTAAATCCACTGAGAATTAAAATTTACAATCACAAGGTTTAAAAGAAAGATCTTAACCTTGTTTACCAGTTTCAAAAAACTGTTTGATTTGATTCTGTCCTCAACCCAACTGTCAAACCATCAAATGGCTGGGGTTCTTTGGCAGCTTCCATGGCTGCAAAGGATAGAAGGGTTTAATTCCGCTTTAAGGCTGTCAGCAGATGGAATCCACACCTAAACCACACCCCAATGCTCAGAAAATGCAGAGAACTCTTCCTAAATTTGCACTGCGGATGCACTGCATATATGTGAACAGCTTAATGAAAATCAATGTTATTTCAAAATGTCAGTTTAAAATGCATCCAATTCACATATATGTGAACAGAGCCTAAATATATTTTTAATAGTATACATGTAATGGAACACAGGGAAAACAAGCTAACTATTTAGTCTTCCAGAACCTACAAAAAGGCTCTATTTTATGTTCATTTTAACCACTTGACCGACCTCCGGAAGGTATACCCCCCTTCATGATCAGGCCATTTTTTGCGATACAGCACTGCGTTATTTTAACTGACAATTGCACGGTCGTGCAACGCTGTACCCAAACAAAATTGATGTTCTTTTTTCCCACAAATAGAGCTTTCTTTTGGTGGTATATATTTACCTCTGCGTTTTTTTTTTTTGTTTTTTTTTTTTTTTTCGCTATAAACAAAAAGAGACCAACAATTTTGAAAACAAAAAAAAATAATATGTTTTACTATCTGCCATAAAACATATCCAAAAAAATGTAAAAAAATGAAATTTCTTCATCAATTTAGTCCAATATACATTCTGCTACATATTTTTGGTAAAACATATCCCAATAAGCGTATATTGATTGGTTTGAACAAAAGTTATAGCATCTACAAACTATGGGATATTTTTATTTAGTCACGATCAGCGACTTTTAGTGGGACTATGATACGGCGGCGGAAAGTCTGGATACTAACTGACACTTTTCACAATTATAGGGGACCAGTTTTACTAATAAAGTGATCAGTGCTAAAAAATATGCATTTTCACTGTACTAATGATGACACTGGCAGGGAAGGGGTAACATAAGGTGGGCAATCAAAGAGTTAAATGTGTGCCTGACCAGTGCTTTACTACTGTGGAGGAGGTGCTTGTACTAGGATAAGGCATTGATCAGGCCCCCTTCTAAGGAGAGACACAGGATCTATGTCTTCTGTAGTGACAGAATGACAGTCTGCCTTGTTTACATAGGCAGACTGCCGTTCTGCCTGTGTACCGAAGCATCAGCTGGTGCCAGCAGACATTGAGTCCGCCATACCCATCGATCAGCTCTCGCTGTGTATAACCACAGTAAGAGTGGGCCACCGGCGGCGCGCACGCGCCCCAGACCTGGAAGTGCAGGATCACATACTAGGTACGTGATCCTGAGCAGGAGAGCCCCCTTGCTGTTGTATATTTCCAGTATGTGGTTACCAAGCGGTTAAAGAACAACTCCAGCAAAATCAATCAGCTATCAAATAATATTGTATGAACACCCAAGTGGCACTGAAATCAATTCAGATATTTTACCTTAATCTGAATTCAATGTAATCCACTTCAGAAAAATTCCAGAGAACATCCCACAAGGCTTCCAGGAGCACAACTCCTAAAGCCTTTGTTGTGTGCCTTTTTTCTTCTTCTTTCCTTTCTTCTTTTTCTTCTTTGTTCCTCACTAATAACTTTAAGACAGGTTTGAATCTAATTGGTGTCACTGAGAAACTTTTTAGTTCTGGCATTTTTACTCTAAGCTTGCTGTATATAAAAGACAGCAAGGAGCCTGTAGTGGGAGTGTTTGGAAATCCTCTCCTGCATAGCCATTAGGGGTTTTTTTTCACATTATAATTTTTATTATTTCATTCAGTTTTACAAAACATTTAAAACAACAGATAATTATAATATCTTATACCCTCTAGTTGCCAACCCCCATTCCCACAATCCTCCTGATAATATCACAAGCTTCTATACCGTCCTACCCAACTTCTATAAAACTCCGATATGTCCTCCTAGCCATTAGGGGTTCTCACATTGTCTGATTACTAATAAAAATGGGCTTGGTTTACAAGTGGCTAAGAATTAGCATGCAGGCTAAGAATATGCATGCATCATACATACTAGGTGGAGTAGAACTGGGAGGATCCATAGCAGAGAAGGATCTGGGTGTTCCGGTACATCATAAGCTTAATAATAGCATGCAATGTCAAGCTGTGGTTTCCAAAGCAAGCAAAGTCCTTTCTTGTATTAACAGAGGCATGAACTCCAGAGGGAGAGATATAATTTTGCCCCTGTACAAATCATTAGTAAGACCTCATCTGGAATATGCAGTTCACTTTTTGGCACCAGTTCTTAAAAAGGATATTGAGGAACTGGAGAAAGTGCAGAGAAGGACAACCAAACTGCTAAGAGGCATGGAGGAGCTCAGCTATCAGAAAGGATTAGAGGAACTGAATTTATCCTCTCTTGAGAAGAGGAGATTAAGCGGGGATATGATCAACATGTATAAATACATAAGGGGTCCATATAGTGAACTTGGTGTTGAGTTGTTCACTTTAAGGTCAACACAGAGGACAAGGGGGCACTCTTTACATCTAGAGGAAAACAGATTTCATCTCCAAATACGGAAAGGTTTCTTCACCATAAGAGCTGTGAAAATGTGGAATAGACTCCCTCCAGAGGGGGTTCTGGCTAGCTCACTAGATTGTTTTAAAAAAGGCCTGGATTCTTTCCTGGGTGTACTTAATATAAGTGGGTACTAATATTTTTTTAGGTAAAGTTGATCCAGGGAATATCCGATTGCCTCTCGGGGGATCAGGAAGGAATTTTTTCCCCTGCTGTAGCAAATTGGATCATAGTTACATAGTTACATAGTTACATAGTAGGTGAGGTTGAATAAAGGCAATAGTCCTTCTAGTTCACCCTGTGTAGGTGTGTGTGGCTGTAATCATCTCACATACCCCTGAATGTTCTGATCCTTGAGATGTAAGTCTAAGAGTCTTTTGAAAGCCACCATACTACCCGCAGAAACCACCTCTTGTGGTAGAGAATTCCACAATCTTGTTGCCCTAACAGTAAAGAACCCCCGGCGTTGCCTGAGGTTAAAACGCTTCTCCTCTAATCGCATTGTATGCCCTCGAGTCCTCATGCAATCCCTTCGAATGAACAGCTTTTTTTCTAAGCTGGGATCCCCATTAAGATATTTATAAATTGCTATCATGTCCCCCCTCAGACGTCTCTTCTCCAGGGAGAATAAATCGAGCGATTGTAGACGCTCTTCATAGTCAAGGTCCTCCAATCCCCTAATTAGTTTAGTTGCCCTTCTCTGGACTCTCTCCAGCTCCAACACATCCCTCCTGAGGACTGGCAACCAGAACTGGACGGAATACTCCAGATGCGGTCGGACCAGAGTTTTATAAAGTGGAAGGATTATAGTCTTATCTCTGGAATGCATCCCTTTCTTTATGCATGCTAATGTTCTGCTGGCTTTGGCAGCTGCCGCTTGACATTGCATGCTGTTTCCTAATCTATCATCAAGCAAGACTCCCAGATCCTTCTCCATTTTTGATTCCCCCAAGGGCTCCCCTCCTAACGTGTATTGTGTTTTTATGTTTTTAGTCCCCAAGTGCAAAACCTTACACTTTTCCACGTTAAACCTCATTTGCCATGTCGTTGCCCACTCCGTTATTTTGTGCAGGTCATTCTGTAGGATATCTGCTTCATGTTGTGAAGTTATTGCCCTGCCCAATTTTGTGTCATCTGCAAAAACTGATATTGAACTACTGATCCCGACCTCAATGTTGTTTATGAATAAATTGAACAAGGTTGGTCCCAAGACTGAGCCTTGGGGGACCCCGCTTACCACCTCAGACCAGTCTGAGTATGCGCTGTTTATTACTACCCTTTGGACACGCCTTTTTAGCTAGTTCCGTATCCAAGAGCAAACCCTGCTATCGATACCTGCAGACCTTATTTTATAAATTAAGCGTTTGTGGGGAACTGTATCAAACGCCTTAGCGAAATCCAAGTACACCACATCCACTGGTCTCCCCCTATCTAGCTCACAGCTCACCTCCTCGTAGAATGTTAGGAGATTGGTTTGACAAGAACGCCCATTTGTAAACCCGTGCTGATTACTGCTGATGATGTTGTTGTCTTTAGCAAACTCTACGATATAGTCCCTTATCATCCCCTCCAGAAGTTTACATACTACTGATGTCAAACTGACAGGCCTATATTTTCCCGGGATATGCCTCTGGCCCTTTTTGAATATTGGAATCACGTTAGCTTTCTTCCAATCCCCTGGTACATCTCCTGTCCTAATACTGTCAGCAAAGATCAGGAACAGTGGTCTCGATATAACTTTACTGAGTTCCTTGAGTACTCTCGGATGTACGCCATCCGGTCCTGGTGATTTGTTTGTGTTAAGTTTATCTAGCCTTTCCCTGATTTCCCCCTCTGTTAGCCATAGTGGCAAGTCCTGTGTATTACTACTAACCATACAGTCATGGTCAGTGTACCCCTCCTTTTCCTGTGTAAAGACTGACGAGAAAAAAGCATTCAGCACGGTTGCTTTTTCAGTGTCCTCTGTAACCATCCTCCCATCATTGTTAATTATGTGTGCAATATGCTCTGCCTTAGTTTTTTTGCTGTTGATATATTTAAAGAATTTCTTTGGGTTTTTTTTACTATCCTCTGCTATTTGTCTCTCAAAGTTGATTTTAGCCATCTTGATTTCTTGTTTACTTTTCTTATTTGCCTCCTTGTATTGCTCGAAAGCCGATACTGTGCCCTCTGATTTATACTTCTTGAAGGCCAATTTTTTCCCCCTAATAAGTTTTTTGACGCTACAGTTTAGCCAGCCAGGTTTGGCTTTGTCTCTTCTAAATTTATTTCCCATAGGAATGCACTGCAAGATGCCTTTGCCTAATATGTTCCTAAAGCATTCCCATTTTTCCTCTGTGGTCAGGGATCCCAGGGTTTGGTCCCAGTTTACCCTTTCCATCAATGAGTACAATTTTGGAAAGTTTGCCCTTCTGAAGTTTAGGGTTCTTATGTTCCCCACTTGCCTTTTTATATTGTTATTTACACTAAATGTGATCATCCTGTGATCGCTAGAGCCCAGGTTGTCCTGGACTCCTTCCTCCGAGATTAGGTCTGGGTCATTAGTGGGCAATAGATCCAGGACTGCGTTTTCTCTGGTAGGGGAATCCAGAGATGCTTTGCTGGGGTTTTTTCGCCATCCTCTGGATCAACTGTGGGTATAGGATTGTGTATATGGGCTTGTATGGTTGGGTTTTCATTACTGTTTTTTTTTTTTTGGTTGAACCATATGGACTTGTGTCTTTTTTCAACCTGACTAACTATGTAACTATGTAATTGCAATACAACAAACCTTGAATGAAAAACTGAAACCTAAACAGGTAAACTATGCCCTTTTATGCATCCATCCCTAGGCTTCATTTTCAGTCTGGTGCCATCATTTAAAAAATTCCTTTTCATTTCTGTTACCTTTTATTCTACATTAATATCAGAAGTTAAAACACCGTAAGACAAAATATGACCACACATACAGTAAATACTTTGCAATGTAACTGTAGGCACCATGCCACAATTATCTTAGCATTACTAATGGGAAATATTTATTTTAGATGCTTACAAAGGTCTTTTACCATCCCACTTTAGGGTGCTTTAAGCCGAGATTTTGTTTTAGAGGAAACAGACAGCACAAGGCACTGGCTGGGTTTTAAACCACAGCCGTCTAGAGATCTTAATAAGTTCCTGTAATGTTCCAGAAGTCCCTAAAACCTTTTCTTTTTATACAACTGGAACACAGCCTAAAGAGTAAAACAATCTATTTTCCTATCCGATTCAAAATTATTTCCAGGCCAGAAAAATAACTGCAGCAGCAAGATTGGAGGGTGTCTTGGAACAGAACCCGGAGGATGACTGCAAACCTCTAATGGAAAGTTGTATCAAGTGTATAAGGTTGAAGCAAAGGTAGGCATTAATTACAATGAAAATCAGTTTAAGGCAGGTCACTGCTAAATTGGTAGTCAATCCTCTTGGTAAAACAAACACAAGCAACACAAGCTTTAGATTTGATTACATAGCATGCAAGAAAAATGTGCTGTATACTGTCTTTTATTAAAACTGCTTTTGGGCACTGTGCATGCCGCAGGGATTTTAATAAAACATTAGTAATAGCCTATTGGACTCCATTTCTTGAGCCAGCTAGTACTTTCTTGGTTAAAAAGTAAACAGTTCCTTTAGATGAATTTATTCCACGGTAGCAGTGCAACACTGCCATAGGAAAACATGCTAACAAAATTTATATTCAGAAAAAGAGGGCCTATCTCAGTAAGTAGAAGGGGGCAGAATAACCATGTTGGTAATATTATTGTAGGCTTATTATTTACACAAAACAGCACTGAGCATGTATTGTATCTACTGTATGTAGTCAGGTCTCTTGTTGTCTTAAAGAGAAATTATACATGGAAAAAATCTTTCATACTCTTTATAAGAGTCGGTTCACACTGGGGCGACACAACTCTGCACGACTTGGGGAGGCGACTTGTCAGTCCCGTGCACCACGACTTCGGAGCGACTTGCAGGGACTTCACATAATGGAAGTCTATGCAAGTCGCTCCGAGGTCGCCCCAAAGTAGTACAGGACCCTTTTTCTAAGTCGGAGCGACTTGTGTCGCTCCAATTAGAACGGGTCCTCTACTACTCAATGGACCACGACCGAGCGCGACTTGTCAGGCTGACAAGTCGTCTGACAAGTCGCACTAGTCTGAATGGGCTCTAATTCTACCCACTTCTATAATGATAAATGGGATCCCTGGTTCAAACATGCAGAAGTTTTGTTTCAACCAATTTGATTCTGATAATGACACTTTTCCTAAGATATTGACGCTTTAGCTTATTAAATTACTTTGCTTTGTAAGAATATCTTTAGAAATATACTATATACTGTAACTTAATCCACCAAATATTTATTTTATTTTATCTGATTGACAAATACTGTTAATTCTGTTATCAGACTATATATCCTATCTTTTGTACCTTTAAAATAGTCTATTTTTATACCATGTTTGTGGATGTACAATTTTCTTTTGTACCACCATTTTGTCCAAAAAAAAAGTAAACAAAAAAAAAAAGAGAGAAATATAAAGGTTTGGTGCATTTTTTTTTTTTTTTTTCATTTATTCTTATGGAAAGTAGGGTGATTATGCAGGGGAAAGGAACCCGCACTTAAAGGGTAACTAAAGTACAATTATACTTTAAAGCTGAACCTCAGCCAGATAAAATATGTTACAATTTAAGCTAGCTATGGATTCATTAAAACAGCAAAATACTGTACTAAGGTGTCATGGAGTGCATGACCTGTCTCTGCTTTCTGGCAGTGGTGCCTGGATCATAAGTCTGCCTGAACAAAATTATTAAGTCTGACAGGTAAAGTGGTGCAGCTATATATTTCTTTCAACTATGTGCAGTTTTTATTGGCTTGCCTGGAGTTCAACATCAAAGTTGGTCACCTGCTTTCTTCTAATCCTTGGAGGCCAAGCAGATCTGAAAGATCATCATCCCATTACAGTACCATTGCCAATAATACTAGCAAAAACAGATGATTAAAAAATCAGAAAAGTGCAAATATCAGCAGCAGAGTTATAGGTATTTTATAGATTGGGTCATTTTAGAGCGCTTTCATTTATTATGGGGAATAATTGGAATGCACTTGTACATAGTGAAGGAGAAAAATTTACAGTTGATAATTTTCATAAAACAGGTGATAGTCATATTAAAGTGGTTCTAAAGGCAGAAGGTTTTTTATCTTAACCACTTGCCAACTGCCCGCCGCAGATATACTGTGGCAAGGTGGCTCGGCTGCGCTCCTGGGGGCAAGCGAGTGCCGCCGCCGGCGCACGCCCACCCCACTAGGCAGCAGGGATGCCGATCCACGGGGCCGGTGGCCGCAATTGCGGCCGGGCACCCGTGATCTCTCCCCGCTGATAGAGAATGATGGTCTGCTGTTATAAACACAGCAGACCGTTGTTCTCTCTGAAATTATCACAGAGCGCCTGTGATCCTCCCATTTAGGATCACAGGTCTCTATGATCATTTCACAAGTCCCTCCCCCACACAGTTAGAAAGCACCCCCTAAGCTCACACGTAACCCTTTGATCGCCCATGGGTTAACCCCTTCCCTGCCAGTGTCATTATTATAGTAACAGTGCATATTTTTAGCACTGATTACTGTAGTAATGTCACTGGTCCCCCCAAAAGTTTCAAAAATGTCAGTTAGGGGTCCAATCTGTCTGCCGCAATGTCACAGTCCCACTAAAAATCGCAGATTGCCGTCATTACTAGTAAAAAAATAATAAAAAATAAAAATGACATAAATCTTTCCCCTAGTTTGTAGACGCGATAACTTTTGCGCAAACTCATCAAAATATGTTTATTGAGATTTTTTTTACCAAAAATGAAAAAAATGTATTGTTAATTTTTTTGGGGGGAATGTTATATAGCGGAAAGTGAAAAATGTATATATTTTTTTTTCAGAATTGTTGCTCTTTTTTTGTTTATAGCGCAAAAAATAAAAATTGTACAGGTAATCAAATACCACCAAAAGAAAGCTCTATTTGTAGTAAAAAAAGGACATCAATTTTATTTGGGTACAGCGTTGCACGACCGCGCATTCGTCAGAATCGCAAAAAATGGCCTTATCATTAAGGTTGCAAATCCTTCCGGTCCAGAAGTGGCAATGCATTCTGAAACCTTACACAGTAAAATCTTGTTTAAAAGTTTTTCGAGATGGACCCATTTTATTGGATCCAGAATGGATCTACTTCAAACCTCATTTGAGATAATCATTAATTAAATATTGAAATCTCAATTTACTCTTTTAAGTTCAATTAAGCTGCACTGAATAACATTGTAAACTGTATATATTTAAAATAGAATTCTAAACTAACACTATCTAATCATTTTCCTGCTTCCATCCCTTTCTAACAACTATACTAACTACCCTGTAAAAGAAAGAGGCTTATACTTACTGTAGCTATTCACAGACAGCTCTGGTCCAATCACATGATCGTCTCCCCCGTGTCATCTAACAGTGGCTTCAGTGTAAAAGGAAGGAACACCAACAACAGATGGCCTACAGTATGCCTATTGGTAACATCACCACTCAGGCATTCCAACTGATGACGAGCGCACTCACCTCTCTCCTGTAGGTGGCGCTTGTTGACACAGCGGAGATCACATGATGGGACTGGTGTGGTCTGAGAATAGGTAAGTATATGCATTTATCTTCCACAGACTAGTAAGTATAGGTGGGGGGGGGGGCAGATTTAGTATTAGCTTTATCCCAGAATTCTACTTTAATACAATGTTTTAAAGCAAAACTCCAGCCAAAAATACCATAAATAAAACATAGTAGCCAAATAGAAGGTAAAATAAAAAGTCAGCTTTAGATGCAGCATTTACTTCCAGCCTAGAACTCTACCCTATAGTACTTATTTTCCATCACAGGATACCCCCAGTCTAATACTCAGCATCAATCAAACCGCTACTTCTGAGCTTAGACTTTCCCAGATTCACCCCTGCAGTTGACTGAACCATGAAAGTAGAAAGAGCCCAATGATGAGCTTGTCTCTCTGTCATATTTCCCTCTCCTCCTAATATTATTATTTTACAGGATTTATATAGTGCCAACAGTTTGCGCAGCGCTTTACAATATAAAGGGAGACAATACAGCAACAATACAATTCAATACAAGAGGGCTAGGAGGGCCTGGCTCTTGGGTGCTTACAATCTGCATGCTCAATGCCAGCGCATGAACAAATTGGCTCCATCTTCTGCTTTTTCCTTTCACACTTCACCCCTGCTGTAGAGGGACTGCAAGAGGCTGATATAAGGCTAAATTCAGGCGCTTACACTGTTTGCATGTAAAAAATAAATTTAATGATGTATTAATGATTGTAGAGCTGCATTCATTTGTGTCTTTTATATATATACACAGAGTTCAGCTGTAAGCACTGGTAAGCCTCATTCCAATGGTCGGTGATGCCAGTACCACGGGCTATTTTTTGCAGCATCTATAACTTTTAAGTGCTGTGTACAGGTAGTCTTTTGAAGTCTATAAGCATGCACATCTCCACAGACACAGCTGCTGGTCCCAATATGATGGGCCTGCATGTGTGGGTAAGTGGCCTGAATGCATACTGTTGGCATGTGGGGTTGCTCACCTGCACCCTTATGCCTGTCACATGTGTCCATGCAGCTGCGCATGCTATTAGACTCCATTGGGCTGTCTGCTCACAGCTCCTGGTAGTTTTAGATACTGCTAGAAACAGACTGTTTACACCATAGAGGCCTCATTGCCCATGTGGACAAGGCCTAAAGATGATCCTTAGCTTAATGTCACTCTGTACAAAAGGTCAGGTTTCTTCAGGTCAGGAGTTTTCATCTGGAAAGGCATAGTCCTGAGTGTCCATTCTATTTTGATTGAGACCATTTTAATAGCAGGGAGTTTAAGGTGGTTGATAGAGCAATGTTCAGCAGCCTCACTTTCTTTTCAATATCAACTGGTTAGGCTCAGATGCTGTTCTACACTAGGGATGATCGAACGGTTCGGGTCCACCATCGGTTCGGCCCGAACATTGGGTGTTTGAGGTTCGGCCGAATTTAGAACTTTTTGCCCAAAAAGTTCGGAATTCGGCAACCAGAACCGCCCAAAATGCAATGCTTCAGGAAATGGGCTTTAAAAGCCCGTGATTGGACCAGAACCATTAGCAAAAGCCAATTGAGGGGGCAGGAGAATGCTAGGAATGTGATTGGAGTGACTAGGGGGTCCCTAGACCAATCATTAGTGAATACGCCCCCCAGTATATAAGATCGCCCCCGCCATATTCCCAGCATTGTTATACTGGACATGGAAGAGAGTGGAAGCAGTTCTGTTAATTTTACTTTAAAAGTGTCATTTAGCTATTTTTAGTGTGAGGAAAGGGATATCTAGTGTAGTTAGAGTGCTCCTTTACACTTAAGTTAGCTTCAAAAATTTAGTTTCTGTAGGGAAAGTGTTAAGTGTCAGGGGACCGTAGTGTAGTGTAGGGTTAACTGACAGTGACTGCTATGGCAGGGTGACAAAACCCTTCCATAGCAGGGTGACCGCTATAGAGAAATGATCATTTCTCTGAGTTGCTTCGGGACAGGTATGTGGCTTCTCACCAGCAAGCATTTTTTATGCTGCAGGGGCTGCCACTGCCAGTGTTTTTTTGAGGACATGTTTGATGTCAGACATGACATCTGAACATGTGTATAGGGGGTATATATAGACATATATGTCTGAATATATACCCCTAGACATATATAGGTGTGATAGTAGCAGAAATAAATGCTTGCGCTAATGAAATCATTTACAGTAATATATTTCTGCTACTATCACACCTATATATGTCTAGGGGTATATATTCAGACATATATGCCTATATATACCCCCTATACACATGTTCAGATGTTTTGCCTGCCTCAAAAGAACCCCAAAAAATGCCAAAAAAACGCTAGCGTCAAAAAAAAAAAAATGCCCAGGTGTGTTTTTGCTGGCATTTTTTGGGGGGTTTTGGAGGCAGGCAAAACATCAGAACTTGTGCACAGTACCACTATACACAAGTTCAGATGTTTTTCCTGACTGCAAAGAACCCAAAAAAATGCCTGCTATTAAACCGGCAAGGTGTTACAGCAGAGAAGCCATATTCCTGTGCTTAAAGTTTTCTAATACAAATGATCTTTTTTTTTATGGTTCTGGACATGCTACAGAGCTGAAACTTCACAGGTACACCTTTTAGACCCCCCAGACACAAAATCACACAAAAAAAAGTTCTTAAAAATTGTCATTTTTGATAAAAAAGCCAATGATTGAAAAATTATAAAAAAAAAATAAAAAAAATAAAAAGAGATTTAGTATCTGGGGGGTCTAAAAAGTGTACATGTGAAGTTTCAGCTCTGTAGCATGTCCAGAACCCCCCAAAAATTAGCATTTTCTTATAATTTTTATTAGAACAGGTATACGGCTTCTCTACGGCGCTTTTTCTTGCATTTATCGGGCATTTTTGGAGGCAGGCATGACTTTTTTTGGATTTAGTGTCTGGGGGGTCTAAAAAGTGTACCTGTGAAGTTTCAGCTCTGTAGCATGTCCAGAACCAGAAAAAAGATCATTTTTCAGTAGAGCAGGGATGGTGGGACCCCTCTTTTACACTTATATGATCTTTTTTTGGGGTTCTGGACATGCTACAGAGCTGAAACTTCACAGGTACACCTTTTAGACCCCCCAGACACAAAATCACACAAAAAAAGTTCTTAAAAATTGTCATTTTTGATAAAAAAGCCAATGATTGAAAAATTATAAAAAAAAAAAAAAAAAAAAGAGATTTTTTTATTTTTACTTTGGATTTCAGATCTGGGGGGTCTAAAAAGTGTACATGTGAAGTTTCAGGTCTGTAGCATGTCCAGAACCATAAAAAAAAAGATTGTTTGTATTAGAAAACTTTAAGCACAGGAATATGGCTTCTCTGCTGTAACACCTTGCCGGTTTAATAGAAGGCATTTTTTTGGGTTCTTTGCAGTCAGGAAAAACATCTGAACTTGTGTATAGTGGTACTGTGCACAAGTTCTGATGTTTTGCCTGCCTCCAAATCCCCCCAAAAAATGCCAGCAAAAACACACCTGGGCATTTTTTTTTTGACGCTAGCGTTTTTTTTGGCATTTTTTGGGGTTCTTTTGAGGCAGGCAAAACATCTGAACATGTGTATAGGGGGTATATATAGGCATATATGTCTGAATATATTCCCCTAGACATATATAGGTGTGATAGTAGCAGAAATATATTACTGTAAATGATTTCATTAGCGCAAGCATTTATTTCTGCTACTATCACACCTATATATGTCTAGGGGTATATATTCAGACATATATGTCTATATATACCCCCTATACACATGTTCAGATGTTTTGCCTGCCTCAAAAGAACCCCAAAAAATGCCAAAAAAAACGCTAGCGTCAAAAAAAAAATGCCCAGGTGTGTTTTTGCTGGCATTTTTTGGGGGGTTTTGGAGGCAGGCAAAACATCAGAACTTGTGCACAGTACCACTATACACAAGTTCAGATGTTTTTCCTGACTGCAAAGAACCCAAAAAAATGCCTTCTATTAAACCGGCAAGGTGTTACAGCAGAGAAGCCATATTCCTGTGCTTAAAGTTTTCTAATACAAACAATCTTTTTTTTTATGGTTCTGGACATGCTACAGAGCTGAAACTTCACATGTACACTTTTTAGACCCCCCAGATCTGAAATCCAAAGTAAAAATCAAAAAATCTCTTTTTTTTTTTTTTTTTAATTTTTCAATAATTGGCTTTTTTATCAAAAATGACAATTTTTAAGAACTTTTTTTGTGTGATTAATAGTTAATGGGGCATGACCCAGAACCCTAGGCACTTTTTAGGGGCATTTATTAGGTTTTGGGTCCCATTGATTTCAATGGGGTTCTGAAATCCGAACCGAACTTTTGTGAAGTTCGGGTGTTCTGGTCGAACCGAACTTTTCAAAAGTTCGATCATCCCTATTCTACACAAGGATACCTAGAGGAGCAATTGCAAAGTTGATGGACGTTTCAAAGTTGATTTCATATTTTTTACAGCCCCTCAATCCATAACGTATGAAGGTGGTTGCATTCACTTCTGTACTGGAAAGCTCCAAAAATTTGATTTTCCTAAAATACTTAAAGGGTCTTACTTAGTTAGAAAAAAAAATAGCAAAAAAAAAAAAAAAGTATAATATAGCATATACTGTACAATTGCAACTCAGGTCTGTTTTTAATTGAATGTTATTAAAATTATTAAAAATTACCCTTTCTTTTCAATCTGCAGCTCTGTAATTTCATGTAAAATGCAATGCAATATGGCTACCTGGAGGCATTCTTTACACAGATGGTCTGCACCAAGATACACATCAGATTTTGAGCATCCCCTGCAACAAAAATTGCATTTTTGATGAGATACTCCCAAAGGGAAATCATGTCTAAAAGGATGCAGATCCTGCCAATTTCCTCATTAGAGCCCTTAAAATACAGCAGCTGATTGATAATGATTAAACTACTCCCATACGGATTGACTCTGCTCAAAATCTTTGCAATGTGCATTAATCACCCAAAGGGGAATGTTTTTTTCTCAACAAAAATGGAGTTACACTTTAAGCAGCTTCACAGTCCAAATCACAAATAAAACAACATCACAGTTTAGCTGATCAGGTAAGAATTCATAACCACACAGCTCTGACACAGCTTACTGTATTCCAATCAGTCAGTAAGAGATGGATACATTTTCCCAATGAGCTGTACTGAATAGCAGAGCAGACAGCAGACACTGATTAGAGAGGGAGGGAGAGTATTGTAACTTTAGTAGGTGACCAACCCTTAGCTTTAATAGCAGAATCACAGCGATTGCTGAAAATGCTATAGAAAGCAGTGTGTATGTGTGTGTGTGTATATGGGGGGTCAAATATTTCATTTTGGTGAGCCTTTGTAATATAATGCACGCCTTGACACTGGCTCTGCTGAAAGCCCAGCATGCTTAGCTATAGACAAAATTAGCCCTTACCAGGCCAAACTGAGTCTTTGGGACAAAGCCCTTTCATTGTTCCTCTGCTTAAATACAGAGAAGTATTACAGAACCCAAAAGATAGTATTTGGCCTTCACATAGTATAAAAGAAGGATAGAGTACACCAAAAGATATTCTTGCTTGAAACAATTCTTATCTGTCTAAACCAAATAACATAATATATAACAGCACATCAAGTGAGGTTGCAGTACAGCTGGTCCAGCTACATGAAAACACAAATACATTGGGATGGAGTTAATGAAAGGCCAACAGTTATACAGTCAATAGTTTAATGATTATTTTCTGAAAATACCATCTTACATTAACCACCGGAGTGTAAAGAATATTAAAATATGGTAGCTGTTATGAAGTGCAGAAGCACTCCCAGTATTTTCAAGGTAAAGGAGGCTAGTCAAGCAGACAATTGTCCATCAATACCAACCTTACCAACCTGACATTAAAAAACAAATATATACAGTGGGTACGGAAAGTATTCAGACCCCCTTAAATTTTTCACTCTTTGTTATATTGCAGCCATTTGCTAAAATCATTTAAGTTCATTCTTCTTCCTCATGAATGTACACATAGCACCCCATACTGACAGAAAAACACAGAATTGTTGACATTGTTGCAGATTTATTAAAAAAGAAAAACTGAAATATCACATGGTCCTAAGTATTCAGACCCTTTGCTCAGTATTTAGTAGAAGCCCCCTTTTGATCTAATACAGCCAGGAGTCTTTTTGGGAAAGATGCAACAAGTCTTTCACACCTGGATTTGGGGATCCTCTGCCATTCCTCCTTGCAGATCCTCTCCAGTTCTGTCAGGTTGGATGGTAAACGTTGGTGGACAGCCATTTTTAGGTCTCTCCAGAGATGCTCAATTGGGTTTAAGTCAGGGCTCTGGCTAGGCCATTCAAGAACAGTCACGGAGTTGTTGTGAAGCCACTCCTTCGTTATTTTAGCTGTGTGCTTAGGGTCATTGTCTTGTTGGAAGGTAAACCTTCGGCCCAGTCTGAGGTCCAGAGCACTCTGGAGAAGGTTTTTGTCCAGGATATCCCTGTACTTGGCCGCATTCATCTTTCCCTCGATTGCAACCAGTCGTCCTGTCCCTGCAGCTGAAAAACACCCCCACAGTATGATGCTGCCACCACCATGCTTCACTGTTGGGACTGTATTGGACAGGTGATGAGCAGTGCCTGGTTTTCTCCACACATACCGCTTAGAATTAAGGCCAAAAAGTTCTATTTTGGTCTCATCAGACCAGAGAATCTTATTTCTCACCATCTTGGAGTCCTTCAGGTGTTTTTTAGCAAACTCCATGCGGGCTTTCATGTGTCTTACACTGAAGAGAGGCTTCCGTCGGGCCACTCTGCCATAAAGCCCCGACTGGTGGAGGGCTGCAGTGATGGTTGACTTTCTACAACTTTCTCCCATCTCCTGACTGCATCTCTGGAGCTCAGCCACAGTGATCTTTGGGTTCTTCTTTACCTCTCTCACCAAGGCTCTTCTCCCCCGATAGCTCAGTTTGGCCGGACGGCCAGCTCTAGGAAGGGTTCTGGTTGTCCCAAACGTCTTCCATAATTTGAGGATTATGGAGGCCACTGTGCTCTTAGGAACCTTAAGTGCAGCAGAAATCTTTTTGTAACCTTGGCCAGATCTGTGCCTTGCCACAATTCTGTCTCTGAGCTCTTCAGGCAGTTCCTTTGACCTCATGATTCTCATTTGCTCTGACATGCATTGTGATCTGGAAGGTCTTATATAGACAGGTGTGTGGCTTTCCTAATCAAGTCCAATCAGTATAATCAAACACAGCTGGACTCAAATGAAGGTGTAGAACTATCTCAAGGATGATCAGAAGAAATGGAAAGCACCCGAGTTAAATATATGAGTGTCACAGCAAAGGGTCTGAATACTTAGGACCATGTGATATTTCAGTTTTTCTTTTTTAATAAATCTGCAACAATGTCAACAATTCTGTGTTTTTCTGTCAGTATGGGGTGCTATGTGTACATTCATGAGGAAGAAGAATGAACTTAAATGATTTTAGCAAATGGCTGCAATATAACAAAGAGTGAAAAATTTAAGGGGGTCTGAATACTTTCCGTACCCACTGTAAAACAAAATTTAACCACTTAAGCCCCAGAAGATTTTACCCCCTTCCTGACCAGGGGGTATTTTGCGATTCGGCACTGTGTGACTTTAACGGACAATTGCGCGGTCGTGCGACGCTGTACCTAAACGAATTTGACGTCCTTTTTTTCCCACAAACAGAGCTTTCTTTTGGTGGTATTTGATCACCTGTGCGATTTTTTGATCACGCGCTATTAACAAAAAAAGAGCGTCAATTTTGCAAAAATAACAATATTTTTCACATTTTTTTATATGAAATTCCCCCCAAAAAAAAAGTAAAAATCAAAATTTTTTAAAATTTTCGGCCAATTTGTTTTATGCTACATATGTTTGGTAAAAAAAATCGCAAAAAGCGTATTTTGATTGGTTTGCGCAAAAGTTATCGCGTTTACTAACAAAGGGAAAGATTTTTGTCATTTTTGTTGTTTTTTTTTTTTAACGCGTAATGGCCTCCGGGGGCGCGCGCTCGCTCCCTAGACCCTCACAAGCTAGTGACGTAGCCCTACGTCACTTTGCCTGTGAGGGGCTGACTGCCGACGTAGATCGGCGTTAGGCAGTCGGCAAGTGGTTAAACAGCGCTATCATATAACATCAACCATTCAATGTAAAATTATCATTATAGTGATATGTGTATAATAAATAAATAGTCCTTTTAAAATAGGTGAAATATCCAAAGAAAGTGCTCCAGTGCAGAATAAACTAATTAACCACTTCCCGCCCGCCCTATAGGCAAATGACGGCAGGAATGTGGTTGTATTATCCTGACCAGACGTCATATGACGGCGGCAAGATAATACAGCCCCGCGCGCCTCCCGAGGGCATGCAGAGCGGCGATCGGTGATGCGAGGTGTCAGCCTGACACCCTGCATCTCCGATCTCAGTAAAGAGCCTACTGACGTAGGCTCTTTACCATGTGACCAGCAGTGTCCAATCACGGCTGGTCACATAGTAAACAGGAAGAGCCGTTGATCAGCTTTCCTTAGTTCGTGCCTGACAGGCACGAGTAAAGGAGCGCCGATCGGTCGCTCCCCTGACAGGGGGGGGTCGGTACTGGTAATCAGATCATTGATTACCAGTGCAAACCCTCGGGGGGTGCCACTAGAACCACCAGGGATGCCCACCCATGACCCCAGGGATGCCCACCTATGACCCCAGGGATGCCCACTATGGCCACCAGGGATAGCAATCAGGGCTCAGGGAGCCCCCCATTGCCCTCCCCATCAGTGCTGCTCCCTATCAGTGCTGCCCACCAGTGCCCACCATTGCCATCTATCAGTGTCGCCCACCAGTGCCCATTATTGCCCACCAGTGCCGCCTATCAGTGCCCATTAGTGCCCATCAGTGCCGCCCATCAGTGCCGATCAGTGCCGCCTGTTAGTGCCCATCAGTGCCACCTACCAGTGCCCATTAGTGCCCATCAGTGCCACCTATCAGTGCCCATCAATGCCGCCTATCAGTGCCCAGCAGTGCCGCCTATCAGTGCCCACCAATGCTGCATATCAGTGCTACTTATCAGTGCCACATATCAGTGCCTATCAGTGCCGCCTATCAGTGCCGCCTATCAGTGCCACCCCATCAGTGCCATACCATCAGTGCCACCTCATCAGTGCCACCCCATCAGTGCCTGTCAGTGCAGTCTCATCAGTGCTCATCAGTGCAGGAAAAAACATATTTATTTACAAAATTGTATAACATAAACAAAAAACTTTTTTTTTTTTCAAACTTTTCGGTCTTTTTTTATTTGTTTAGCAAAAAGGAAAAAACACAGAGGTGATCAAATACCACCAAAAGAAAGCTCTATTTGTGGGGGGAAAATGACATAAATTTAGTGTAGGTACAGTGTTGCATGACCGCGCAATTGTCATTCAAAATGCAACAGCGTTAAAAGGGGAAAATTGGCCGGGCAGGAAGGGGGTGAAAGTGCCCGGTATTGAAGTGGTTAAAGGTGCTCCAAGGGGATGGTGACCCCTCTTGGCTCCCCACTCACCGCAATGCCAGATTATTAGAGCTTGAAATATATGCTGCACAGAGCCTCCTTTCATGGACTGTCACTTGGTGTGCTTGTATGTCCTCAGATAGAAGTGGGTGTAATCCTCCTCCATGGAAACCAGTTAAAATATAAAAGGACCGCACATAGTTAAGTATGTATTTAAAAATTTATTGCCAAAAGAAAGGGTTTAAAACATACTCACAAACATGTGTAAATGGTATCGCAATCGATATAAGAGATGGTGGACGCCGCATTAATAAAGCAAAGTCTATAAATAAATAAACTGCAACCATACACATCCAAATTGTGACATATTGGCTTTTGGGCAACACAGTTTTAAAAGAAACATGACATTTTACTAGGGGAAACTGGTTACAGTATCATAGAATGGTAAGAACAGGTGATACTTACATGCTCTTTAGGCATAACATTGTGGGTCAGGCATTGAGCAAGTACATCATGTCAGAATTTAATAAGAAATTAATAATATCTCGCTGGGCCGCCTCCATTATGTAAGAAATTAATAATATCTCGCTGGGCCGCCACCATTATGTCAGAATGTTTATACTGCTCTGAATATAACAGTGTCTATTTATGTCAATAAGCAAAGATCTGTGCGGAAGGAGAATCTCACTTATTTCCACAAATCAATATGTAGCAAATTCTTTTTATTGATTAATTTCTTTTTAAAAGCATATACCAATCTTAGTGAAAACAGTCTACAGTATGGAATATATAAAATATTTATTCACGAGACATGTAATCACGATAAATGATCAAACTTGAGATGACACAAAAAGAGAACTTTACAAAAATACAAACTTCAAACAATGAATGCAATGTGATGTGTAGCTCAATAATGAAAGTAAAAATAAAGCAAGATTACATTTTCTCCAGGTATAGTATAAACCATAGATAAGTGTACTATACAATCAGACCACAATTGTCTGCTCAATGCACAGCCTGATAGTCACTCCACTGCAGATGAAGCGAGAATAGGCTATGCAAAACGTGAGACTAATACGCCAATATGCGCTAAATCTGATATTAATAAAAATATTATAAAAACAAAAATCAACTTTTTAGAGAAAAATATACATATGGTTTATACGGCTGGGATTGTACTCTCGTTACCCTTTAGCATGAAATGTAAAACATTTAAGGAAGTACATAAACAATATTGAATAATAATCAAATAATTAGCAAGGAATATTTACCATATTTAAAATGGCCGCTAGCTTAGAATGGTCGTTACCAGAGTCCTTAAGATGGCTGCATTTCCAAGATGGTGGCTGATTAGGGAGGAGTTTCGCTTGGCGTCCTTCCAAGTTTCAGATACATGATGGAGCGAAATGGAGTCTGTGTAGATGAGTCTATGCATGGCTGTAGTAGCGTGTATGTTGTATGGGTGATGTATATTGGGAAAAATGTCATGTGTCTTGTCTCATCTGGGCTTTTTCTTTTTATATGGTATAGAACAAAGGACTATTAAAATTACCATAAGTTAAACACAGAAGGAGTGGCATTATACCCATTGGTTGGGACAACTTAACCATTAACTGGTGATGTCATTGGGTGACACCTCTTGGTCAACCAGTATATTAAAATTAAATGATGATATCTCCATATTTAAGAGTATCATAAAATAACATAAAAAGTATCCATGCTCTCATCTATTACATGTCCATTTAATATCCACCATGTATCTAAATAAAGAATTATCTTGGTAGCACCATAATATTTAACATATCTTATGTAATATATATATATATATCTATATATATATTGGAAAGGACTTTTTAACCTAAGACTTCAATTAGTAGCAGTCTGTCACCAGAGATGGCACTCTTGCATTGCTCTTAACTTCAACATATAGCAATATAGCAGCATTATTTATCTTCAAATAAACTTTGCACCTTATATTGACAAAGAGCTTACAATCCAGACCTCCTAGACTAAACACCTGGCAAGGCCAGAAAAGTTTTATGATGCTTTACCACTTACAAGAGCTTATTTACTGAAGCCTCTCTTGACAGAGATGAGTCATCAAAATCAGTATAACTTTTCCTTTAGCAAGGATAAAACAATTATAATATATAACGGTTTTCTACATATCTATGTGTGTTAGTTAGATATATATTTCATTGTTAATATTATGTTACATATAAGATTATAACATATCTGTAAATCTTATTTTTAAATGAATCTAAATACAGAAAATACTGACTAAGGTTTATGGCCCACATAGACAAGATTATCCTGGTATAGCGTCAGCTAGACTTTATCTTAAAGAAAGTCAACAGACTATTTATTTATTACCTTAGGTCAACACAGCATGTCTGGGGTAAACCTGTTGAATAGACACCTTTCCTAAAAGGAGGTTTGAACTTTTAGTGACCTTCTACAACATGGATGCCACTGCTTCATATTTCTATACAGAACAAAATATAGCATTTCATTTCTATTTGTAAATTTAACCTCCCCAAATAAACCTGACAATCAATCTTACAGATAAGGTTCCTATGCTATCAAACATAGGAACATGTGACAACATGTGACAACATGTGTAACGTGTAATTGGCTAGGGCAAACAGTTCATAAACCTTCTTAACAAAGAGATATACCAGGTGCGCATTGCATGTTTGTACTGTGATCAGTGGCTAGTGTTATTGCTTAAACTGAAGCTAGAAGAACACTGTACAATAAATATGATCTTTGGGTCTAACATCCAATATTTGACCTAGGCCTGATATTATACCTTCATCGAGTAGAGGGATGGAGGAGCAAATTACATTATGCACTCCAGCAGATGCATTTGCTGTCTATATATTAACATTTCATGCTATTATTGGACAGTAGTCACATACATTGCGTGTCATTTGTTGAGGAGTTAGCTAAATTTGGATGTGCAGAATAGTCATTATTTTTACTGAAGAAATAAAGGCACTAATTACTTACAGACAAGATACTTAGCACAAACAGATAAGCTTCAAAATGAAAAATTCTCAGTTTCATGCTAATTATGTTCTCTGCCTTGTTTTCATAGTCTGATAATTTGAGGCTTTAAAATCACCAGGAAGCCATTAATTGGAATTCTTCAATAAAAAAATAAATTGCATGGAAGTGGAAGATCAGTTGTAAAGGAGATTACTCGTTGCATTGTAGAGTAAATATTCTAATTTTGCTATTTATGAATTATATGGACTTGCTTAAAAGGATATTGTGATTTTCTTAGATGTTGTCATCAACATGAGCTAATACTTTACTTTGCAATTCAATGTTGTTGTGGCTCCCATGTGTGCACTTCACCTGATCTTTTAGCTGTAATATTTTATGAATCAGAAGCCACCTGTGCTGCAGCCAGCAAGCATGCATCCTTTATGATGGTCATTTCAGAAAGGTAACAGGAGTATTATATAATTCCTTTTGCTTGGTGACTGACATATGGTGGCATTTGTTCCAATGTTATGGAATGACATTGTATATAGTGATGAGCCAAACACTCCCCTGTTCGGTTCACACCAGAACATCTCGAACAGGGGAAATGTTCTAGTGAATATGCAAACCCAATTAAAGTCTATGGGACACAAACACGAAAAATCAAAAGTCCTAATTTTAAAGGCTTAAATGCAAGTTATTGGCCCCAAAAAAGTTAATGGGGAACTGAGTACTGCCCTTGGGGACATGAATCAATGCAAAAACGTTATTTTTTTAAAACTATCATTTTTACAGGAGCAGTGATTTTAATAATGCTTAAAGTTAAACAATAAAAATTAAAAATACCTTTAAATATCTTGCTTGGGGGGGGGGGGTCCCCCTAATGTGCCTGCGATGTTTGTAGCCTGCTGCAACAATACTGACATTTCTAAAGGAAAAAATTTAATTCAAACTTGCTCGCGGCCATAATGTATTGTCGGCTCCCGGCAATACAGATTAAAAAAAAAAATGTTGTGGGGTCCCCCAACATCCATACCAGATCCCTCGGGTACTAGTAATGGCGGCGATCTGCGATTTTTTTTGCGGGACTTCAACATTGCGGCGGACAGATCGAACCCTTGACTGACATTTTTGACACTTTTGGGGGTACCAGTGACATTACTACAGTAATCAGTTCTATAAATATGCACTGTTACTGTAACAATGACACTTGCAGGGAAGGGGTTAACTTTATTGGTGATCAAGGGGTTAAATGTATGCCTCATGCTTACTGACGTGTGTGGTGGGAGGGGGTTGTGTGACACAGACACAGATCACAGGTTCAGCTATGCTGAATCCTGTAATCTGTGACTGTCTGTCACATAGGAGATCCGCCCGCTTTGTTTATGCAAGTGGGCAGTTTCCTCACTCAATCCCCGATGATCGGGGAAGAGCGGCGGTGATCACCGCCTCTCCTCCCCTGGCCCGACTCCCGCTGTGTCTGAATACAGCGGGAGCGAGCCTACAGCGCCGCGCGCGCTGCCAAGAGAGGGGATAGTCTGGTGACATAGGTCTACGTCGTCAGACGATAACGAGCCACTTTGCCGCAGTACCAGCTCAGTGAGCGGTCAGCAAGTGGTTAATGTCTACACCGCTGGCAACAAAAGTGAGTACACCCCTAAGTGAAAATGTCCAAATTGGGCCCAATTAGCCATTTTTCCTCCCCGGTGTCATGTGACTCATTAGTGTTACAAGGTCTCAGGTGTGAATGGTGAGCAGGTGTGAATAAACAGTTTGATTCTGGTTGACTCTAAAACCTGTACTGCCGAGTTATTTGGATAACTACAGCCAAATTCACGGATCCCATGTTCCAGAGCTTAGGAAGCAGATTCTTGGCGGAGATACCCAGTCTGGGTGTCCGGAATCTGTTACATTGGTGGCAAGCGGTGGGATGCTTCCTGCAGTCTGGGACATACAAACCTCCACTGGGAGGAGATATCGGGATAGCAGACTTTGGAGATATGGACCTGGCATCAGAGTTCGAGGGGGTGCTGCAGATCGCCCTTTCAGTATACCCCAGGACGGTATCTGCGGATCGATACCTGGAGCTCAGGCAGCATATTTGGGTGTAGCTCTGGATTGGATCCCTCCAGCTTGCTGGTATATACCAGGGCAAGTGCTTTCCAACCCCAGGGCAACAGGCCAGTGACCAACGGGAGTTGCGGATGGCATTCCTGGGACAGCCGCCCCAGGAGCAATGGGTATCTGAGTTTGACAGGCTGGTCCAGCAGAAGATAGAGATTAGTATCAGGCTCTGCAATGGCACGTTGAGCAGAAATATTTAGGAGAGACATCAGAATGCTCTCCGGAGGGATATGACTTTGGTGGCCTTGGATTGCTGTGGGAGAGCCTTACAGATGCATTTGTGTTTGGTGATAAAGGTGAACCTAGCCCTGAGGACCTGCGAGAATACAGAGAGGCTATGCTCGGTCTCACAGGGGTCTCAGAGCTTAAACCTGATCTAGAACACTTGCTAACGAAAAAACAGCATCTGGAAAGGGCATACAGGAAACTGCTAGAACACGTTCAGCAGCATGCCTTAGAGTTGGCAGTGGAAACTCCGGAGATTGCCTCCCCTAAGCTGAAGTGCTGACAACAGGGCAGATCTCTGCTAGCTTCTGCCCAGCACCAGTAACATTTTCTGGATTCCACAGACAGGAGATGGTGAATCTCAATCCCCAGACACCACTAGAGACTGGGGATTTAATAGACTTTTCTGTTGAGGAAGAACAACCCGGTGAGCCTCCTGCAGAAGAGCTGACTTCAGAGCATGGCGCTGTGGACCCCTGCATACAACATTCGGTGGCCCTGAAGGATGTTTGCAAGGCCACCAATGTTTCACCTTACTTCCCAGTGGAACAGCTGGCAGCTGGGCAGAACGCTACTGTCCTCTGCCCACAACAATTAACTCCACAGGAGCTCCAGAGTGAGAATGCAATTGGCACATCACAACTGCAGCTTGAGCTGATATCAGTGGATGGGACTGCGGTATTCACTGACAGCAATCTAGCAGGAGAACTGGCAACAGGGCAGAGTGCTTCTGGCCTCTGCTCCCAACTAATAAATGTTGGATTTCCTGTGGTAGTGGATGGGACTTCGGTTTCCACTAACACAACCCCAGAAAAAGGTCTGGCATTGGGACAGGAGGATGTCAGCCTTGTTTTACAAGCACTGGCGGATTTTCATAAAGAAAAAGTGTATGAGACTACAGTCTGCACTTGGATACCCCAGGGATGCTGGGCAGTCAGCTTAGATCCCCAACAGCATGATGGAGTGAGCCCAACCACCCTGTCTTCTCTCCTGCTGCTAAATGGACTCCAGGGAGAAGGACCAGTCCACACTTCTCCCCAGCAGGGGTTGTGTTCTACGAGAGATACAGAGGTTGGCTGGGTGAGTACCGATCTGTTCCGGACAATTTGTTTGGGGTACTGTGTGGGTACAGACATTGGGGGACTGGAACTACGGATTATCTTCAAAGTCATCCCGTTTAGGGTCTCCTTCTGTGTTAGTCTCTTGCCCAAAGTGGAGATATGTGACATGAGTCACTTTGGCTGGGGGGGCTTGTGGAACCCAGATTGCTTTAGGGAAGTTGGGAGACTCCTTGTCTAGCTTCCCCAGCCCCTCTTATGTGTAAGTCACCATGTGTCTATTAGGGGCACAGGGTGACCAAGAACCCCAGTAGGGTCTGCACTAATCAGACTCGCTGTACAACCACACCGGACTCAGAATTTGGTGTTACCCCGGTTATTCTGGGTTCTATATTTGTGGCTTGTGTTAAAAGAGTGAAGGGCCTCTTTCACTTGGGACGATAATATTTCTGGACAATATCCCTCAGGAAATATATAAAGATAAATGGTTTGACTTAACAGATTCCTAGAATATTGCAAGGGGTGTCTCATAGACCCTTGCTAGTGGGGTGGGGTTTGTTATTGTTACGTACCTGCATTCCATCGTTCTTCTATTGTTTCTGTCTGCCTTAAGATAAACTTATTATGGGATGTATATACAGTGGGTACGGAAAGTATTCAGACCCCCTTAAATTTTTCACTCTTTGTTATATTGCAGCCATTTGCTAAAATCATTTAAGTTCATTCTTCTTCCTCATGAATGTACACATAGCACCCCATACTGACAGAAAAACACAGAATTGTTGACATTGTTGCAGATTTATTAAAAAAGAAAAACTGAAATATCACATGGTCCTAAGTATTCAGACCCTTTGCTGTGACACTCATATATTTAACTCAGGTGCTTTCCATTTCTTCTGATCATCCTTGAGATGGTTCTACACCTTCATTTGAGTCCAGCTGTGTTTGATTATACTGATTGGACTTGATTAGGAAAGCCACACACCTGTCTATATAAGACCTTCCAGATCACAATGCATGTCAGAGCAAATGAGAATCATGAGGTCAAAGGAGCTGCCTGAAGAGCTCAGAGACAGAATTGTGGCAAGGCACAGATCTGGCCAAGGTTACAAAAATATTTCTGCTGCACTTAAGGTTCCTAAGAGCACAGTGGCCTCCATAATCCTCAAATGGAAGACGTTTGGGACGACCAGAACCCTTCCTAGAGCTGGGCGTCCGGCCAAACTGAGCTATCGGGGGAGAAGAGCCTTGGTGAGAGAGGTAAAGAAGAACCCAAAGATCACTGTGGCTGAGCTCCAGAGATGCAGTCAGGAGATGGGAGAAAGTTGTAGAAAGTCAACCATCACTGCAGCCCTCCACCAGTCAGGGCTTTATGGCAGAGTGGCCCGACGGAAGCCTCTCCTCAGTGTAAGACACATGAAAGCCCGCATGAAGTTTGCTAAAAAACACCTGAAGGACTCCAAGATGGTGAGAAATAAGATTCTCTGGTCTGATGAGACCAAAATAGAACTTTTTGGCCTAAATTCTAAGCGGTATGTGTGGAGAAAACCAGGCACTGCTCATCACCTGGCTAATACAGTCCCAACAGTGAAGCATGGTGGTGGCAGCATCATGCTGTGGGGGTGTTTTTCAGCTGCAGGGACAGGACGACTGGTTGCAATCGAGGGAAAGATGAATGCGGCCAAGTACAGGGATATCCTGGACAAAAACCTTCTCCAGAGTGCTCTGGACCTCAGACTGGGCCGAAGGTTTACCTTCCAACAAGACAATGACCCTAAGCACACAGCTAAAATAATGAAGGAGTGGCTTCACAATAACTCCGTGACTGTTCTTGAATGGCCCAGCCAGAGCCCTGACTTAAACCCAATTGAGCATCTCTGGAGAGACCTAAAAATGGCTGTCCACCAACGTTTACCATCCAACCTGACAGAACCGGAGAGGATCTGCAAGGAGGAATGGCAGAGGATCCCCAAATCCAGGTGTGAAAGACTTGTTGCATCTTTCCCAAAAAGACTCCTGGCTGTATTAGATCAAAAGGGGGCTTATACTAAATACTGAGCACAGGGTCTGAATACTTAGGACCATGTGATATTTCAGTTTTTCTTTTTTAATAAATCTGCAACAATGTCAACAATTCTGTGTTTTTCTGTCAGTATGGGGTGCTATGTGTACATTCATGAGGAAGAAGAATGAACTTAAATGATTTTAGCAAATGGCTGCAATATAACAAAGAGTGAAAAATTTAAGGGGGTCTGAATACTTTCCGTACCCACGTATGTATGTGGATTGGCTGCTAAGGGGGGGAGGGGTTGTCCCACAGTGTATATCTCTTTGTGCATGTGTGTGAATAGGCAGTTTGATTCCGGTTGACTAAAAAACTTGTACTGTCGAGTTCTTGGGGTAACTATAGCCAGATTCACGGGTTCCCATGTTCCAGAGCTTAGGAAGCAGATTCTTGGTGGAGATACCCAGTCGGGGTGTCCGGATTCCATTACAATCCAATTTGTTGCTTTTCACATTGGATACCTATGCAATCTAACTTTCTTTGAAGACGGTCTATCTATGTGGCTCTTTATGTGAAATAATAAACATTGCTACGTATTGTATAACACTATTGGTGTATTATGTTCTGATGCTATGTCTCCAGAGATCAGTGAAATATCTCTGGCCATTGATGACCGTGGTTTGTTGATTGACACTCTGGTGCCCAACCTGGATGGGGGAGGAAATTATTTCTCTTAGCCATCCATACCCAGCTGGAGTTCATGCTCCATCCGGAGGTGGCACTGCGTATGGATGCAGCCTCATCGGGTGTTTTGTGACCTGAGGCTGTGTCGAATGTCGTGTGCAAGCGCACAAATCTCTGCGCCCACACCAGATATGACATAGTGGGCCAGAGTGCGGCATTGTCATTTCCGGGGGGACCGTGTTTAGTGCGGGAGCAGTGGGATTTGGGGCTTGATGCATAACCAAGTTCCCTGAAGAAGCAAAGAAAGTGTTCTGCGAAATGCTTTGGACCTTTATGCACCTACGGATATCACTGTCAATGCACTGCCGTCTATGTTGTGCTGCCTTCTAGCTGCACATATGTTTTATGTCTATTTGAAGACTACTTTTACTATGTTTATATAAATAAAACTCTTTCTTTTTAACCTATTGCCGAGCGCCCACCGTAGTATTACTGCGGCAGGGCGGCTCGGCTGCGCAAAAACACGTAGTACTATGTGATTTTGTGCACGAGGTCTCGGCGGCGCGCATGCGCCACTGGAACCACGCTCCTGCTGTGTCTAAACGGGAGGAATGGCGGCGATTGCTGCCTTCCTGCCGCGATCATCAGATAAACTGACAGAAGTCCCGCCTGCTTATGTAAACAAAGCAGGTGAGTCTTCTGTCAGACAGGCAGGGAGAGAAACCCCAATCTTGCTGTGCCTGTCACAGAACCCTCCTCCCACACAGTGAGCAAGCATATTTAGGCATACATTAACCCGTTTGATCACCCCCAGTACTAACCCTTTCCCTGCCAGTGTAATTTTTACAGTAACAGTGCATAATATTTAGCACTGATTACTGTAATAATGCCACTGGTACCCAAAAAGTGTCAAAAATGTCAGTTAGGGATCCGATCTGTCCGACGCAATGTCACAGTCCCGCTAAAAACGCTGATCGCCGCCATTACTAATAAAAAAATAATAATAAAAAGTCCAAAAATCTATCCCGTAGTTTGTAAACGCTATAACTTTTGCGCAGACCAATTAAAATATGGTTTTTGGGATTTTTTTTACCAAACATATGTAGCAGAATACAAATTGGCCTAAACTGATAAAAAAAAATGTAATTTTTGAAATTTTTTTATTGGGAATGCTTTATAGCAGAAAGTAAAAAAACATGGCGTTTTTTTCAAAATTGTCCCTCTTTTTTTGTTTATAGCGCAAAATCTAAAAACCGCAGATGTGATCAAATATCACCAAAATAAAGCTCTATTTGTGGGGAAAAAAGGACATCAATTGTATTTGGGTACAGCGTTAAAGTAAATTTTTCGTTCAAGTAACGCAGCGCCGAATCGCAAAAAATGGCATGGTCATTAAGGGGGTAAAACCTTCCGGGCTGAAGTGGTTAAAGAAAACATTTGTGTACGTGCTCACCTCAATGACAACACCACATTCTTTAAGATCCCCAATTTGTTAGAGGTATATTTTATACCCTCTATAAGTCTTGGTTGTTTACAGTGTTTTGGGATGTGGAGGTGGTTAGTCTTTCCTGGAACTGGTACAATTTATTAAATGTCTTTTTATTTTATTGGTCTTATGTAATATTGAAATTTTCTGAGATACAGCTTTTTGAGTTTTCACTAGCTATAAGCTATAATCATCAAAATTAAAAGAAAGAAATGCTTGAAATATATCACTCTATGTGCAACAAATCTATATAACCGCTTGCCGACTGCGCACAGTATATTTACTGCGGCAGTCGGCCCCGGCCAGGCAGAGTGACGTAGGTCTACGTCGCTCGCCTGTCACTCCTTCCAGAGCCAATAGCGGGCGGGCGCGCGCCCGCTGAGGCGCGCGCCCGCCTCGGCTCGTTCACGGAGGAGTGCGGGAGTGTGACTGGCGGACCCGATGTAACAGTGCATATATATAGCACTGATTACTGCAGTAATGTCACTGGTACCCCCAAAAGTGTCAAAAATGTCAGTCAAGGGTCCGATCTGTCCGCCGCAATGTCGCAGTACCGCAAAAAAAATCGCAGATCGCCGCCATTACTCGTTAAAAAAAAAACACCAAAAATGACAAAAATCTTTCCCTTTGTTAGTAAACGCAATAACTTTTGCGCAAACCAATCAAAATACGCTTTTTGCGATTTTTTTTTACCAAACATAGGTAGCGTAAAACAAATTGGCCGAAAATTTTAAAAAATTTTGATTTTTACATTTTTTTTTGCGGAATTTCATATAAAAAAAAAGTGAAAAATATTGTTGTTTTTGCAAAAATTACGCTCTTTTTTTGTTTATAGCGCGTGATCAAAAAATCGCACAGGTGATCAAATACCACCAAAAGAAAGCTCTGTTTGTGGGAAAAAAAGGACGTGAAATTCGTTTAGGTACAGCGTCGCACGACCGCGCGATTGTCCGTTAAAGTCACGCAGTAAAAAATCGCAAAAAAAACCCTGGTCTTTTAGCAGGAAAATCCTCCGGTGGTAAAGTGGTTAATATATGAGTTTTACTTTTCAAATTGATTTACTGAAATAAATTAACTTTTTGATGATATTCTTATTTTTCGTGATGTACCTGTACAGTATATGAGGCACACAGAGCAGTGGAGGGGGTTTAGGGGAAATTATGCTCTCTTTCTATGTTTCAACATAAAACTTTTATAAATGCAAAAAAAAGGGTAAAATATCAATATACAAAGACATAAAGTTGACTTTGTTTCTGACTTTATGTCTTTCCCAGTACTTTTCTTTTAGCATTTTATTAAGATTGGGGTAACAGAAGATTTATCAGAAAACAATTGTGAATTGTTTTGTTGTATAAATTTGGCCCAGTTAAGTAACATAGACAATTTGATTAATAGCCTCTATTACTCCATCTCTCCGTAGCATTAACACTTCTTTCGACATTGCGCACAGTCTTTCAAACAATTCTATTAAATTCTATAACATTTTGCCATGTGAATTTCAGCACTTTGTAAATTTATATTATACTGTACATATAGGCAACAAAGCAGAATTGTAATTAACTGGTAATAACATAAATATGTTAAGTACTATACAGCTTTAAGACTCTGAAACTCACTGTTGTTGTGTGTCAGGGAAAGTTGATATTACACCTTTTCGTACAATTTGTATGACAATTTATCTTTTTTTTTAAATTACATTTTGTGATCATTTTTTGCAAAACAGTTTACATTTTGGGGATAATAAATGTTGTAATATACACATTAGTATTTTGCCATACACTAGCATATATTTACTTCCCCTGCACTTGACATTGTGCAATAGGTGATGCATGAGCTAATAATGATCATACACTTTACTATCAAAAGTGCACCTATTCACTGAACAGTATTTAAAATGTTAAGTTCCAGTGGAAACACCAATGAATCATTTCTTACTTTTAATATGACAATAATATGATGATAAGCAGCATGGAGTATACTGTATAGCATATAGCACAGAGTTCATAATAAAGCAGTATGGACTATGTAATGTACTTCACAGTGTACAGAATGGGGAGTATGAGGTATATTGTGTCCAGCACAGAGGATACCTCACCATTCCCCACAGAATACCCCAGCATTTTCCACAATATATCTAGCACACTCCACAATGCACTTTAATGCACAGATCAGCATTTCCTGTTTAGAAGACTTACTTTTTCTCAAGCTTATCTTTTAGTGTACCAAAAATGTGGGAGGAATCACCACATGGAGTTACTTGAACATAGTTTATATTGTAGAAATTGGATAGGCACCAAAAAGGCAGTTACAGCAATGGTACTGAGACCATACAGTTCATCAGGCAAGTAATGTAAGCAATGTTTATTAACATGGCAATTCTACAGCAGGTTTATGAAATACACTTACAGATCACAGAGTGCCAGAGGAGCACACCCCTTGGAGGGGTTATGATGTTACTGAATCACACTGGGATCTCAGAAAGTCTCCAAAGATAACTGGCTGCTAGTGGGAGACTGCTCTGAAAAGCTGACAAAGGAGACGCCTTGTAGTGGGAAAAATTATTCTTCCCATCATTGACAGGTACCTCTTCCTAATGCTATTCTTACTCTCTCCCTAACCAGCAGGGATTCAGTCTTTAACTTACTCCCACACTGCAGGTGGACTGAATGATACAGGAACTCCTATTTAAGGTTTTCTATATCAATATGGCCGGCCAAATCTTTAAGGATTTCGGGTTCTAATAAGAGATGACATCCTCCCCAAGGATGGCCACCTGGAGCTCTTAACAGGCAACAAATTAGCCCTCAGTGGTCTTTTGCCAGCCTGATGAAAAGGCACAGTGCCACCTTCAGGTTGGTGGATATACTACAGCCTACCACTTGCTGATAAATAGACAAGAATGCCGCCACTCATTAGGCTGTACAGTAAGTAGTTCAGTGGTTCAGTCGTTTTTCTCTTGAACTTTAAGTTCCACCCACTTCCTGCACATCACCTCCCCGTTCCTTCTTCTTCTGTTCCTGTTCCAACTAAGCACTGTCGTGTGAGGAGGTGGAGGTAATGCTCCTCACTTCCTGTGTTTTTTCTTTGGGATAAGTTTTTACTCAATTATATCTGGGTATGCACAAATGTGCAAAGATGTTTATATGTGATTGTCTATTGTCTCAATTAAAACAGTTTAACACACTAGGATAAAGATTCTTATTTTTAAAAATGTTCAGTTGAGTCCAATGAGATTTGAAAATTACAGTCACATGGCTAAAAGTTAAAGATTTTATCCATGTGTTAAAGTTTTGTGAGTTGCATAAATATAATGTATGTGCCACTATATGTAGATGTGAGTTAGATCTGCAGTGATTGTAGGGAGGCCAAGAGACAACAGAATTTGCTCCCGAATACTGATATCTGTATGCATGTTATAATCAACTAAAAATAATGTTTTGTAAATCATTTTGCTTAATGAAACTACCTCTTCTGTGCTGTAGACTCCATCATTCTCTTTGCCATTTAACATCTCTGTGGGTGTTGAATGCCTGTGTTCTCTGTTGTTCTCTTTGGCTCCTCCCTCTGACCAAGGATGAAGTCATTTAGACGTAACGCGTAGGGCAAATTGCTGGTGGAAACCCTGTTTTGCAGAGAAAATTTGGTCATAGTTTACCAATGAGAGACTGGTATATGTGAACGGCTGCTGTTTATTGTAGTATATAACAATATACACGTTCTTAAAAATTTTTATCCTGTGAGTGTTTTTTTACCTATTGCTTTTATTACTAACAAAATACAATCAGCACTATAAGTTCCCTTCTGTTTTACATATTTTGTGTACATTTGAGCTACATGAGAGTGTGAACAAGAAACATTTTTTTACCAAAAAAGCATTGTTTGACCTCATTCCATTGTAAGAGGTCAAACTGTGCAGGTGAGCAGATTGCATTGTTATGTGGTGGAGAGCACTTGTGTTATTGGGGGATTACTGATGCACTGAAGTTTTAAAAGAGACACATTTTTGCACTGCTGCCAGAAGTCACATTGGGATGTTGGACAGTTGATATCTAACATGTAAAGCACCATGGCAACTGCAGATCAAACAGAGGCTACGATGGCAGCTTCCTTGGCTTTCAAGTGAATTTAGTTCCACTTTAAATGCATTCTATCTTGATACTTACAAATAACAAAAAAACTAAAGAAAAAAAAATGTTTTGCATAGTCATTTTTGCAGCTAAAAAATACCTCTGTCATTAAAAGGTTAAAGAAATGCATATTTTTAAATACAGTCTTCTGCAATTCACTGTAGCATTTACTAGTTCATTTTGTGCTCCCATGAGCCATGTATATATATTTGTGGACAGGAGGTTCTTATATCTGGGTCACAAGTTTGCTGGAGGTCATTGAAAGGCTACAAAATAGAGCATGGCTAATTTTGAAGTTGCAGAAATTTTCTCACTTGTATTAAACACATTTCAAAATATGAATTCCCAGATTAACTCAGAGAGCAGGACAGTAATTATTCATGGATGTTACAGTCACTCATGCACTAATGAATAGTACCTTACTGAAATCAATACATGTTAAATCAGCTCCTATGTTAATGCTTATGAAACTCTGACTATCATGAGGGGTTTAAACTAAATAGGCAAGCAGGTATTTGTTTTTTCACGGCTATCAATTGAAAAATCAATGTAATATGTAATTTAGGACACTGTTGTAAATATATTATTACAGCCATCATTTATTTAAAGCAGCCTGCAGTAAAAAAAAAAAAAACAAAGCCTATTAAAAAATTAAAATGCAGCGAATGATAAAAAAAAAAAAAAAAAAAAAAAAAAGTCACCTTCAATTCAGAGCTATCCCATCCAGTACTTCTTTTCCACCACTAGATTTCCTCAATCTTCAGGGCTTAAATGACAACCATCATTATTTAATCCACTTCCGCTGAGCCTAATCTGATAAAGACCTGCTCCTATCCTATGACTGGGAAGTGAAGGAGAAGCAGCACAGTGGTAAGCGCATCCCTCTGTCACTTTGCTTTCTCCTCCTATCAGCATGCTTTGTGTCAGCACAAAAACTGATTGTTTCTTTTGTTTCCCCTCTAAACTCTGTTGCACAGGGAATTCAAGACTCTTATACCAAGTCAAAATCAGTGACTTCTACTGCTTGTTTTAAAAATACATTTAATTATGTATAGTGTTGAGCGAACACGGACTGTATTATTCGTGTTCGTACCGAATAATTGGATTTTTTGTACCCGAACACGGACACGGACACTTTACTGTATGTTCGGGTAAAAATCCGTGTTCGGTCGTTTTATTTCCGGGTTTTGCATGCTTTGGCGCTCTTTTCATGGCGGGCTTTCAACAGCCAATCAACAATCGTTTAACTGGTGTGCCTTAAGCCATCCCAGCCATGCCTGCAAATGTCTTAGTAGCTGTGATTGGCCGTCTGAAGCATGTGACCAAGTCTTTATAAGTTCGAGGCAGCCGCAGCGGCGTCATTATGCTGCTTAGATTCAGGGACAGAGCACACATCAATGTGCTGGCTGCTGATTAGGGAAAGATAGGCAGGAAAAAACCATTTGTGTCCGGATAGAATTGAGGGACAGGTCGGAGTGTTTAGGCAGGGCGAGTTGTAGGCATTTTAGGGATAGAGTCTGCTGAATTATAGGGTCAGTGTCTTCTACAAACTACAATCGATATTGCTGTGTGGGGGGTGGGGTGAATCTGCACTCAATCCTGATCTACGATCTCTTCTCAATCCTGTTAGGGACAGAGTCTGCTGAATTTTAGGGAAACTGTGTTCTACAAACTACAATCGATATTGCTGTGTGGTGTGGGATTGGAGATAGGCAGGTGTCAGTGATCCACATCCATTTTTCTGTGTGTGAGCTGCAGTGAACACAATCTTTTTGGGCTGCAGTGAACACAATCTTTTTGGGCTGCAGTGAACACAATCTTTTTGGGCTGCAGTGAACACAATCTTTTTGGGCTGCAGTGAACACAATCTTTTTGGGGTGCAGTGAACAAAATCTTTTTGGGGTGCAGTGAACACAATCCTTTTTGGTGTGCAGTGAACACAATCTTTGTGGGGTGCAGTGAACAAAATCCTTTGTGGGGTGCAGTGAACACAATCTTTTTGGGGTGCAGTGAACAAAATCCTTTTTGGGGTGCAGTGAACAACATCCTTTTTGGGGTGCAGTGAACACAATCTTTTTGGGGTGCAGTGAACAAAATCCTTTGTGGGGTGCAGTGAACACAATCTTTTTGGGGTGCAGTGAACACAATCTTTTTGGGGTGGAGTGAACAACATCCTTTTTGGGGTGCAGTGAACAAAATCCTTTTTGGGGTGCAGTGAACAAAATCATTTTTGGGGTGCAGTGAACACAATCTTTTTGGGGTGCAGTGAACACAATCTTTGTGGGGTGCAGTGAACACAATCTTTTTGGGGTGGAGTGAACAACATCCTTTTTGGGGTGCAGTGAACAACATCCTTTTTGGGGTGCAGTGAACACAATCTTTTTGGGGTGCAGTGAACACAATCTTTGTGGGGTACAGTGAACAGAATCTTTGTGGGGTGCAGTGAACACAATCTTTGGGGGGTACAGTGAACACAATCTTTTTGGGGTGCAGTGAACACAATCTTTGTGGGGTGCAGTGAACACAATCTTTTTGGGGTGGAGTGAACAAAATCATTTTTGGGGTGCAGTGAACAACATCCTTTTTGGGGTGCAGTGATCAAAATCCTTTTTGGGGTGCAGTGAACACAATCTTTTTGGGGTGCAGTGAACAAAATCCTTTGTGGGGTGCAGTGAACAGAATCTTTGTGGGGTGCAGTGAACACAATCTTTGGGGGGGTACAGTGAACACAATCTTTTTGGGGTGCAGTGAACACAATCTTTGTGGGGTACAGTGAACAGAATCTTTGTGGGGTGCAGTGAACACAATCTTTGGGGGGTACAGTGAACACAATCTTTTTGGGGTGCAGTGAACACAATCTTTGGGGGGTACAGTGAACACAATCTTTTTGGGGTGCAGTGAACACAATCTTTGTGGGGTGCAGTGAACACAATCTTTGGGGGGGTACAGTGAACACAATCTTTTTGGGGTGCAGTGAACAACATCCTTTTAGGGTGCAGTGAACACAATCTTTGTGGGGTGCAGTGAACAACATCCTTTTAGGGTGCAGTGAACACAATCTTTGTGGGGTACAGTGAACAGAATCTTTGTGGGGTGCAGTGAACACAATCTTTGGGGGGTACAGTGAACACAATCTTTGTGAGGTGCAGTGAACACAATCTTTGTGGGGTGCAGTGAACACAATCTTTTTGGGCTGCAGTGAACACAATCTTTTTGGGCTGCAGTGAACACAATCTTTTTGGGCTGCAGTGAACACAATCTTTTTGGGGTGCAGTGAACAAAATCTTTTTGGGGTGCAGTGAACACAATCCTTTTTGGTGTGCAGTGAACACAATCTTTGTGGGGTGCAGTGAACAAAATCCTTTGTGGGGTGCAGTGAACACAATCTTTTTGGGGTGCAGTGAACAAAATCCTTTTTGGGGTGCAGTGAACAACATCCTTTTTGGGGTGCAGTGAACACAATCTTTTTGGGGTGCAGTGAACAAAATCCTTTGTGGGGTGCAGTGAACACAATCTTTTTGGGGTGCAGTGAACACAATCTTTTTGGGGTGGAGTGAACAACATCCTTTTTGGGGTGCAGTGAACAAAATCCTTTTTGGGGTGCAGTGAACAAAATCATTTTTGGGGTGCAGTGAACACAATCTTTTTGGGGTGCAGTGAACACAATCTTTGTGGGGTGCAGTGAACACAATCTTTTTGGGGTGGAGTGAACAACATCCTTTTTGGGGTGCAGTGAACAACATCCTTTTTGGGGTGCAGTGAACACAATCTTTTTGGGGTGCAGTGAACACAATCTTTGTGGGGTACAGTGAACAGAATCTTTGTGGGGTGCAGTGAACACAATCTTTGGGGGGTACAGTGAACACAATCTTTTTGGGGTGCAGTGAACACAATCTTTGTGGGGTGCAGTGAACACAATCTTTTTGGGGTGGAGTGAACAAAATCATTTTTGGGGTGCAGTGAACAACATCCTTTTTGGGGTGCAGTGATCAAAATCCTTTTTGGGGTGCAGTGAACACAATCTTTTTGGGGTGCAGTGAACAAAATCCTTTGTGGGGTGCAGTGAACAGAATCTTTGTGGGGTGCAGTGAACACAATCTTTGGGGGGGTACAGTGAACACAATCTTTTTGGGGTGCAGTGAACACAATCTTTGTGGGGTACAGTGAACAGAATCTTTGTGGGGTGCAGTGAACACAATCTTTGGGGGGTACAGTGAACACAATCTTTTTGGGGTGCAGTGAACACAATCTTTGGGGGGTACAGTGAACACAATCTTTTTGGGGTGCAGTGAACACAATCTTTGTGGGGTGCAGTGAACACAATCTTTGGGGGGGTACAGTGAACACAATCTTTTTGGGGTGCAGTGAACAACATCCTTTTAGGGTGCAGTGAACACAATCTTTGTGGGGTGCAGTGAACAACATCCTTTTAGGGTGCAGTGAACACAATCTTTGTGGGGTACAGTGAACAGAATCTTTGTGGGGTGCAGTGAACACAATCTTTGGGGGGTACAGTGAACACAATCTTTGTGAGGTGCAGTGAACACAATCTTTGTGGGGTGCAGTGAACACAATCATTGTGGGGTGCAGTGAACTCAATCTTTGTGGGGTACAGTGAACACAATCTCATACTTCTGAAGATTTGAGGGTGCTGCCTGTTCCATACTCCCCCTACTCCTCATCTAGCCTTTTAGGGGTACAAACAATAGTAATTGGGGCCTAGTGTGGTTGTGTACGTGTGATATACATACACTTTTTTTGGATCATATTTTCTATTCCGCTATTTAATCAAAAACCTTTGGGGATCAGTTAAATTGGGGGATAGTCTGTGTTGGTACGTGTGAGAGAGATCCACCTTTCCAAGTTGTTGGGGTTCATCTCATACTTCTGAAGGTTTGAGGGTGCTGCCTGTTCCATACTCCCCCTACTCCTAGCCTTTTAGGGGTACAAACAATAGTAATTGGGGCCTAGTGTGGTTGTGTACGTGTGATATACATACACTTTTTTTGGATCATATTTTCTATTCCGCTATTTAATCAAAAACCTTTGGGGATCAGTTAAATTGGGGGATAGTCTGTGTTGGTACGTGTGAGAGAGATCCACCTTTCCAAGTTGTTGGGGTTCATCTCATACTTCTGAAGGTTTGAGGGTGCTGCCTGTTCCATACTCCCCCTACTCCTAGCCTTTTAGGGGTACAAACAATAGTAATTGGGGCCTAGTGTGGTTGTGTACGTGTGATATACATACACTTTTTTTGGATCATATTTTCTATTCCGCTATTTAATCAAAAACCTTTGGGGATCAGTTAAATTGGGGGATAGTCTGTGTTGGTACGTGTGAGAGAGATCCACCTTTCCAAGTTTTTGGGGTTCATCTCATACTTCTGAAGATTTGAGGGTGCTGCCTGTTCCATACCCCCCCTACTCCTCATCTAGCCTTTTAGGGGTACAAACAATAGTAATTGGGGCCTAGTGTGGTTGTGTACGTGTGATATACATACACTTTTTTTGGATCATATTTTCTATTCCGCTATTTAATCAAAAACCTTTGGGGATCAGTTAAATTGGGGGATAGTCTGTGTTGGTACGTGTGAGAGAGATCCACCTTTCCAAGTTGTTGGGGTTCATCTCATACTTCTGAAGGTTTGAGGGTGCTGCCTGTTCCATACTCCCCCTACTCCTCATCTAGCCTTTTAGGGGTACAAACAATAGTAATTGGGGCCTAGTGTGGTTGTGTACGTGTGATATACATACACTTTTTTTGGATCATATTTTCTATTCCGCTATTTAATCAAAAACCTTTGGGGATCAGTTAAATTGGGGGATAGTCTGTGTTGGTACGTGTGAGAGAGATCCACCTTTCCAAGTTGTTGGGGTTCATCTCATACTTCTGAAGGTTTGAGGGTGCTGCCTGTTCCATACTCCCCCTACTCCTAGCCTTTTAGGGGTACAAACAATAGTAATTGGGGCCTAGTGTGGTTGTGTACGTGTGATATACATACACTTTTTTTGGATCATATTTTCTATTCCGCTATTTAATCAAAAACCTTTGGGGATCAGTTAAATTGGGGGATAGTCTGTGTTGGTACGTGTGAGAGAGATCCACCTTTCCAAGTTGTTGGGGTTCATCTCATACTTCTGAAGGTTTGAGGGTGCTGCCTGTTCCATACCCCCCCTACTCCTAGCCTTTTAGGGGTACAAACAATAGTAATTGGGGCCTAGTGTGGTTGTGTACGTGTGATATACATACACTTTTTTTGGATCATATTTTCTATTCCGCTATTTAATCAAAAACCTTTGGGGATCAGTTAAATTGGGGGATAGTCTGTGTTGGTACGTGTGAGAGAGATCCACCTTTCCAAGTTGTTGGGGTTCATCTCATACTTCTGAAGGTTTGAGGGTGCTGCCTGTTCCATACTCCCCCTACTCCTAGCCTTTTAGGGGTACAAATAATAGTAATTGGGGCCTAGTGTGGTTGTGTACGTGTGATATACATACACTTTTTTTGGATCATATTTTCTATTCCGCTATTTAATCAAAAACCTTTGGGGATCAGTTAAATTGGGGGATAGTCTGTGTTGGTACGTGTGAGAGAGATCCACCTTTCCAAGTTGTTGGGGTTCATCTCATACTTCTGAAGGTTTGAGGGTGCTGCCTGTTCCATACTCCCCCTACTCCTAGCCTTTTAGGGGTACAAACAATAGTAATTGGGGCCTAGTGTGGTTGTGTACGTGTGATATACATACGCTTTTTTTGGATCATATTTTCTATTCCGCTATTTAATCAAAAACCTTTGGGGATCAGTTAAATTGGGGGATAGTCTGTGTTGGTACATGTGAGAGAGATCCACCTTTCCAAGTTGTTGGGGTTCATCTCATACTTCTGAAGGTTTGAGGGTGCTGCCTGTTCCATACCCCCCCTACTCCTAGCCTTTTAGGGGTACAAACAATAGTAATTGGGGCCTAGTGTGGTTGTGTACGTGTGATATACATACACTTTTTTTGGATCATATTTTCTATTCCGCTATTTAATCAAAAACCTTTGGGGATCAGTTAAATTGGGGGATAGTCTGTGTTGGTACGTGTGAGAGAGATCCACCTTTCCAAGTTGTTGGGGTTCATCTCATACTTCTGAAGGTTTGAGGGTGCTGCCTGTTCCATACTCCCCCTACTCCTCATCTAGCCTTTTAGGGGTACAAACAATAGTAATTGGGGCCCAGTGTGGTTGTGTACGTGTGATATACATACACTTTTTTTGGATCATATTTTCTATTCCGCTATTTAATCAAAAACCTTTGGGGATCAGTTAAATTGGGGGATAGTCTGTGTTGGTACGTGTGAGAGAGATCCACCTTTCCAAGTTGTTGGGGTTCATCTCATACTTCTGAAGGTTTGAGGGTGCTGCCTGTTCCATACCCCCCCTACTCCTCATCTAGCCTTTTAGGGGTACAAACAATAGTAATTGGGGCCTAGTGTGGTTGTGTACGTGTGATATACATACACTTTTTTTGGATCATATTTTCTATTCCGCTATTTAATCAAAAACCTTTGGGGATCAGTTAAATTGGGGGATAGTCTGTGTTGGTACGTGTGAGAGAGATCCACCTTTCCAAGTTTTTGGGGTTCATCTCATACTTCTGAAGATTTGAGGGTGCTGCCTGTTCCATACCCCCCCTACTCCTCATCTAGCCTTTTAGGGGTACAAACAATAGTAATTGGGGCCTAGTGTGGTTGTGTACGTGTGATATACATACACTTTTTTTGGATCATATTTTCTATTCCGCTATTTAATCAAAAACCTTTGGGGATCAGTTAAATTGGGGGATAGTCTGTGTTGGTACGTGTGAGAGAGATCCACCTTTCCAAGTTTTTGGGGTTCATCTCATACTACTGAAGATTTGAGGGTGCTGCCTGTTCCATACTCCTCCTCCTACTGCTCAACCATCCTTTTAGGGGTACAAACAATAGTAGTTGGGGCCTAGTGTGGTGGTGTACGTGCGAGATACATACACTTTCTTTTTGATCATATTTTCTATTCCGCTATTCAATTAAAACCTTTGGGGATCAATTCAATTGCGAGATAGTCTGTGTCGGTACGTGTGAGATCCACCTTTCCAAGTTGTTGGGGTTCATCTCATACTTCTGAAGATTTGAGGGTGCTGCCTGTTCCATACTCCTGCTCCTACTGCTCAACCATCCTTTTAGGGGTACAAACAATAGTAATTGGGGCCTAGTGTGGTTGTGTACGTGCGAGATACATACACTTTTTTTGATCATATTTCCTATTCCGCTATTCAATAAAAACCTTTGAGGATCTAATGAATTGCGGGATAGTCTGTGTCGGTACGTGTGAGATCCACCTTTCCAAGTTTTTGGGGTTCATCTCATACTTCTGAAGATTTGAGGGTGCTGCCTGTTCCATACTCCTCCTCCTACTCCTCATCCATCCTTTTAGGGGTACAAACAATAGTAATTGGGGCCTAGTGTGGTTGTGTACGTGCGAGATACATACACTTTTTTTGATCATATTTCCTATTCCGCTATTCAATAAAAACCTTTGAGGATCAATTGAATTGCGGGATAGTCTGTGTCGGTACGTGTGAGATCCACCTTTCCAAGTTTTTGGGGTTCATCTCATACTTCTGAAGATTTGAGGGTGCTGCCTGTTCCATACTCCTCCTCCTACTCCTCATCCATCCTTTTAGGGGTACAAACAATAGTAATTGGGGCCTAGTGTGGTTGTGTACGTGCGAGATACATACACTTTTTTTGATCATATTTCCTATTCCGCTATTCAATAAAAACCTTTGAGGATCAATTGAATTGCGGGATAGTCTGTGTCGGTACGTGTGAGATCCACCTTTCCAAGTTTTTGGGGTTCATCTCATACTTCTGAAGATTTGAGGGTGCTGTCTGTTCCATACTCCTCCTACTCCTCATCCATCCTTTTAGGGGTAGAAACAATAGTAATTGGGGCCTAGTGTGGTTTTGTACGTGCGAGATACATACACTTTTTTGGATCATATTTCCTATTCCGCTATTCAATAAAAACCTTTCTAGGGCAAGATCTTAAATTACAGAAATATGAGGAGACCGTCAAATAAGGGCCGTGGCCTGGGTCGTGGTGCTGCTGGTAGAGCTCCTGTTGCAAGGAGAGGACGTGGTCGATCTGTGCCAGCTACACGCACAAGTGAAACACCTTCCTCAAGTGTGAGTAGGCAACAGAACCTGCATCAGTATTTGGTAGGGCATCAAACGCCCCTAGAAGTGATGAGGCCAGAACAAGTTGAGGCGATAGTAGATTGGTTTGCTGCTGACAGTGCCTCCAGTTCCTTCACATTGTCTCCCACCCAGTCTACTGCAGAAAGGTCAGAGTTGGCACCTGCAGCCAATGTCCAACCGTCTTTCACCTCACCCCCTTGCAAATCAGGCCAGCAGTCTGAGCCCCAAGCCATACAGCAGTCTCTTATTCTTTTTGAGGACTCTGTCAGCAGGGTTTCCCAGGGCCATCCACCTAGCCCTGCCCCAGAAGTGGAAGAGATTGAGTGCAGCGATGCCCAACCACTTATTTCTCAAGATGAGTACATGCAAGGATCATCGCAGCACGTCTCCGATGATGACGAAACGCAGGTGCCAACTGCTGCGGCGTTCAGCATTGTGGAGACCGACAAGGAGGGCAGGGGTGAAGACTGGGTGGAAGATGATGTGGAGGACGATGAGGTCCTCGACCCCACATGGAATGAACGTCATGCAGGTGACCTGAGTAGTTTGGAGGAAGAGGCGGTGGTCGCACAGAGCCACCAGCACAGCAGAAGAGGGAGCAGGGTGCAGAAGCGGAGCGGCCGTGCCCTAGACACTACGCCCGCTACTGCCCAACGCAGCAAGGGAACGAGCGCACCAAAGTCAGCTCAAAGGAGTTCTCTAGCGTGGAAGTTCTTTAGAAAATGTGCTGATGACAGGACACGAGTGGTTTGCACCCTGTGCAATCAGAGCTTGAAGCGAGGCATAAACCTTCTCAACCTGAGCACAACCTGCATGATCAGGCATCTAAGTGCAAAGCACGAGCTGCAGTGGAGTACACACCTTCAAAACCAAGAAACGTCTCTGGCTCATCCTGCTTCCTCTTCTGCTGCAGTCTCGGCCGCTCCAGCCACATCTGTAGTGATACCGGCACCTGCCACCCCGCAAACAGACGATCTGTCAGCAACACCACCACCTGGGTCACCAACAACCATCTCCACAATGTCCCGTGGAAGCGTTCAGCTTTCCATCTCCCAAACACTTGAGAGGAAGAGGAAGTACCCCCCTACCCACCCGCGATCCCTGGCCCTGAATGCCAGCATTTCAAAATTATTGGCCTTTGAAATGCTGTCATTCCGTCTGGTGGAGACGCACAGTTTTAAAAACCTTATGTCGGTGGCTGTCCCACAGTACGTCGTGCCCAGCCGCCACTACTTTTCCAGGCAAGCCATCCCTTCCCTGCACAACCAAGTGGGGGAAAATATCAGGTGTGCACTGCGCAACGCCATCTGTGCCAAGGTCCACCTAACTACGGATACGTGGACCAGTAAGCACGGTCAGGGGCGTTATATCTCCCTAACGGCACACTGGGTAAATGCAGTGGCGGATGGGCCTGAGGCGGATAGCAATTTGGCGCATGTCCTTCCACCACCGAGGATTGCAGGGCGCTTCAGTTTGCCTCCTGTTCCTAACTCCTCCTACTCCGCTTCCTCATCCTCTACCGCCTCCTCATCCGGACAGCGTAACACCTTCACCACCAACTTCAGCACGGCCAGGGGTAAACGACAGCAGGCAGTTTTACAACTTGCCTGTTTGGGGGACAAACCACACACCGCGCAGGAGTTGTGGAGGAGCATGGAACAGCAGACAAATGAGTGGTTGCTGCCAGCGAGCCTCAAGCCCGGCCTGGTGGTGTGCGATAACGGGCGAAATCTCATAGCAGCTCTGGGCCTAGCCGGTTTGACGCACATCCCTTGCCTGGCGCATGTGCTGAATTTGGTGGTGCAGAGGTTCCTTAAAAACTACCCCGATATGTCAGAGCTGCTGCAGAAAGTGCGGGCCGTTTGTGCGCACTTTCGGCGTTCTCACCCTGCTGCTGCTCGCCTGGCAGCGCTGCAGCGTAACTTCGGCCTTCCCGCTCACCGCCTCATATGTGACGTGCCCACAAGGTGGAACTCCACCTTGCACATGCTGGAAAGACTGTGCGAGCAGCAGCAGGCCATAGTGGAGTTTCAGCTGCAGCACGCACGCGTGAGTCGCTCTGCGGAACAGCACCACTTCACCACCAATAACTGGGCCTCCATGCGAGACCTGTGTGCCTTGTTGCGCTGTTTTGAGTACTCCACCAACATGGCCAGTGGCAATGACGCCGTTCTCAGCTTAACTATCCCACTTCTATGCCTCCTTGAAAAAACAATTCGGGCGATGATGGAAGAGGATGTGGCACAGGATGAGGAGGAGGAGGAGGATGAAGAGGTAACATTTCCAAGGCTTTCAGGGCAGTCATTCGCAAGGAGCTCCGAGGGTGGGTTCCTGCACACGCAAACGCCAGGGACGCAATTGTCCAGCAGGGGCACAGTTCTGGAGGATGAGGAGGATGAGGAGGAGGAGGAGCTGGAGGAGGAGATGGAACCATGTTCACAGCAGGGTGGCACCCAGGCCAGCTCATGGCCATCACTGGTGCGTGGCTGGGGGGATACAGAGGACACGGACGATACACCTCCCACAGAGGACAGCCTTTCGTCGCCTCTGGGCAGCCTGGCACACATGAGCGATTACATGCTGCAGTGTCTCCACAACGACCGCCGAGTTGCCCACATTCTAACTTGTGCTGATTACTGGGTGGCCACGCTGCTGGATCCCCGTTACAAGGACAACGTACCGTCCTTAATTCACTCACTGGAGCGCGATCGCAAGATGCGCGAGTACAAGCGCACGCTGGTAGACGCCATGCTGCTGGCATTCCCATCTGACAGCGGGGCCACAGTGGAAGCACAAGGCAGAGGAGGAGGAGGAGGAGGTCGCCAACGCAACCAGGGCACCGCCAGCACCTCAGAAGGCAGGGTTAGCATGGCCGAAATGTGGAAAAGCTTTGTCAGCACGCCACAACAAACAGCAGCACCAGCAGCTCAGATGGAACGTCTTAGCAGGAGGCAGCATTTTACCAACATGGTGGAGCAGTATGTGTGCACACGCCTACATGTAGTGAATGACGGGTCTGCCCCCTTCAACTTCTGGGTCTCCAAATTGGGCACATGGCCTGAGCTTGCCCTTTACGCCTTGGAGGTGCTGGCGTGCCCTGCAGCCAGTGTATTATCTGAACGGGTATTTAGCACGGCTGGGGGCGTTATAACAGACAAGCGCAGCCGCCTGTCCAGAGACAATGTGGACAAGCTCACGTTCATTAAAATGAACCAGGCATGGATCCCACGGGACTTTTCCGTACCTTATGCAGAATAGCAATGGATACCGACCTTACCCACCCATTGTTCCATTTTTGCTCTTTCTCACTCTTTTGGGGTGTACCCTCATTTAAAATTTTTGAAAAGAAGCAGTGTTGGCTACCTCGTCCTCCTCCTCAGGGCCAGATTAATGTAGGGGCTATTGGAGCTGCAGCTCCAGGCCCCTACCTTTTATATAGGCCCCGGGTTGGCCATATTCACTGTTACCGCTCTTCTGTCACTTGTAAACACAGAAGTCTGGCTTCTATGCTCGCTTCCCCAGGCAGCACCCTCAGAACCTCCCCACACAGCGTGAAGGCCGGACAAGGAGGGACAGTTGGCGATGCATGGATGTGTTTATGGGCTTCAGAGACAGCATCCCATGTTGAATTAGGCATGCATGGCTGCACCCTTCCTCCTCTGGGTGCATGGCAAGGCACGGCCCTTAAGGCCCTTCAAAATCCTCAGCACCAAGCCCATGATGCTGTTAATCCGGCCCTGGTCCTCCTCCACCGCCGCTTCCACCTACACCGCCCATAGGTGTGCGCAGCCTATTGCATTAAGGTGTGCACCCCAAAGTTGAAATACACATGCATGTGTTTGCCAGCAGGGAGAGTAATGTATCGGGGCCATGTACCTGTAGGCAAGGAGAAATAGAGCAGAGCAGGTCCCAGGGAGATCTTTCCCATCTCCTCACTGGCAATGCTATGTGCCCTAGGTGATTAGGGTGTGCCCAGGCACACCCAGCACACCCTGTGCGCACGCCTATGTCACCGCCACATCCACCACCACCTCAACCTCCCTCCTACTCCATATGGGCCTCGTCCTTCAGAGATGAAGAAGAACATTGTTTTATTTTTCTGTTTTTTTTTGTTGTTTTAAGTTATTTCCCTATCCACATTTGTTTGCAGAGCACTTGCCATGCTCTTAATTACGTTTTGCTGCCATTTGCAGCACTCTAGCCCTTTCCTTTGGTGTTTTAGAGCCATTTTAGTGCCTTAAAGTTCGGGTCCCCATTGACTTCAATGGGGTTCGGTGTCCGGGAAAAGTTCGGTAAAAGTCCGGGACACGGACCCGGACTTTTTTTTAAAGTTCGGCCGAACCCGTCGAACACGGACATCTAGGTGTCCGCTCAACCCTAATTATGTATTATTACAGAACTGCATTCATTTGTGTTTTTTATATAGGTCTAAAATTCAGCTTTAAAATGAAAGATAACACTCAGAATTTACTGCTTTTCTATATTTATTTTCATGTATAAATGAATGAGGATCCACAAAGAAATAACTAAACACAAAAGCGCCTGGCTATACAATCAGAATAAAGACACCCTCAAATTTTGTATAAGGACCTTTGATGGTCTCTTGGACTGCTTATCTATAATAAAATGTGATAAATTCTTCCTTTTCAGTATGCCTAATAAGCCTGCTAGAGACTCATACACCAGATAATAAAAGTAAAAAAAAAAAATGTCATGGGAAGAGGAATGTATTTCCTTCAAATCTATTTTTTATTCTTCCATTATATTCATTCACATTTTGAAATGTGTTTAATACATGCTAGAAATTTCTGCAACTTTAAAATTAGCCATGCTCTAATTTACAACCTTTGTATAGATTTTAATGCAAGAACACAGCTTCTAAATAGATGGGCTCGGCGCTAGGGTTGTTGGATGTAATTTTTAAACAAAGCCCATAATCAAAAAGTATTTGCCTAGTTTTTGAGAAATGCTTATTAAAATAACCAAATTTAGCTGGAAACCAGCCAGCTCAACCACATTTAACTGTCATGGCCACCTGCAAAGCTAGATCATCATGTCATACTGTACTGATGTAGAATAAAGAAATGATTGAGGAGCTCAGATGCAAGAGTATGGCACCTTTATTATAGTAATACCAAAGAATGAAGAGACGTAAACTATTGTGGGTAAAGTTTATAGTCTATAAAAAGGAGGCAGGTGATTCAACCCGCTCATGCCCATTGAGAATTGTATATGTCAGATTGGGACAGACTTGACCTTCACTAGTTATGTTAAGCTATTATTACCAACACATCCTATTTACAATGATTTTTTTTAGACATAGAATAAAAATAGAATAGGCAATTTCAATAATTCTTTCTCTGCACAGCTAAGTCATTTTAGTCAGAGAAGAACTGGGTGGAGGACAAAATAAAACTGAGACTTTAGGGCCTATGTATAAAATAATGGTTTGATGGGATAAAGGTACACCTATATATTGGCATTCTTCTTTGCCCACCTTGACCAGCAGGTTGTACAGGTCCTTTTTTCCTTTTCCTATGATTGAGTAGCCTCCCACAATCCCCTAAACTTCCACAATCCCTCATGGGAAATAAAGTCCACTATTCCCCATCCTCAGGTGCTTAGAGAGACTATGCATGAAGGAACAGCAGGAACACGGCACATTGACTGTCACCATGTTGGGGGTCATCCTTCATGGTTCCAGGATCTCAGCTGTGAGAGCACAAGAGCATGCAACTTCATCTTAATCTCAGCCACTGTGCTGGAAACTGTGCTAACTTGCCAAGGAATATTAACTTTCCAGCAGGGTGATTCTATATCTTTAGTCACCTCCTTGTACACCAATCCCTGAGACGTCTGCCACTATTTGGACATCCAGAACAGAGACAACTTTTGCATTTCTTCTGTGGAGCTTGTCCAGAGATCCTTGTGGTTGACCACCTGAGCTACCAACTACAGCCTTCCTTCTTTTGTGAAATGGCTAGTAAATGTGTTTGCAGTAGACTTAAAGTAGTTCTAAAGCCAAAAACGTTTTTTTTTTTTATCTCAATGCATTCCCTGCATTAATGCAAAAAACATTTTACATCTTGCAGTCTTCCCCCACCTCCCTAAAAACCTCAATGATCCTCAATTTATCCAGTGCTGTGCATGGCTGGATCTCATCTCTCCTGTCTTCCTCCTCACATAGGTACTTAGCCAGCAGCAGGAGCCAATGGCTCCTGCTGCCAGTGTTGCCAACCTACCAAACTGAAACTGACACAACACCCAAAATTTACTTGCAGAGCCAAGTTTTTACTGACATTTCCAAAAGTTACAAAAATACAGTTTTAAGTGCAAACAGTATTTAGGCTACAAACAAATACAATATGCAATTAACAATGTGATTTAAGGTAGATATTAAGACAAAAAAACATTCATATTTTATTTTCACTATAGTAAGGAAGTAGATCAGGGACAGGACAGTCGACTGATGATCACAGATGATGATGACCCCTCACCAACACGACACCTCCCCTCCTGAGTCACTCTGACAGTCTCTCTCCACACCAGGTGGTCCCTTCAGTCCACTCCAATCCAAACAGCACTAACAGTCCCACTCCCAGGTTGCCTTGCTCCCATCCTGCAGACCCACACACGAGGCTCCGACTGCTCCGCTCTCCTCCCTTGCACCATGACATTACATGAAACGCTCAGGCATTACCTCTGCCAAACCAATTCCCCCCCCCCCCCGCTGTAGCATGCACTCGGATGGTCTTGGGCGGCCAAGCATCACAGCCATATTTTTCTCAGGCAACCTTTTTCTGTCACTGGCATTTACTGGCAGGAGAAAAGTGCCTGTTTTTTACTGGCTGTCAGTAAAAATACTAACGGTTGGCAACACTACCTGCTGCTGTCAATCAAATGCTGTGAGGAGGAAGTGGAGGGCAGGGCCAGGCCACACTTGTGTGTCTATGCAGCATGTCTATATGCCTTTAGTAACACTATAACTGTGCTGTTTATTCCTAATTAGAGTTGAGCGGACACCTGGATGTCCGTGTTCGGCGGGTTCGGCCGAACTTTAAAAAAAAGTCCGGGTCCGTGTCCCGGACTTTTGCCGAATTTTTCCCGGACACCGAACCCCATTGAAGTCAATGGGGACCCGAACTTTCAGGCACTAAAATGGCTCTAAAACACCAATGGAAAGGGCTAGAGTGCTGCAAATGTCAGCAAAACGTAGTTAAGAGCATGGCAAGTGCTCTGCAAACAAATGTGGATAGGGAAATAACTTAAAACAACAAAAAAAAAAACAGAAAAATAAAACAATGTTCTTCATCTCTGAAGGACGAGGCCCATATGGAGTAGGAGGGAGGTTGAGGTGGTGGTGGATGTGGCTGTGTCATAGGCGTGCGCACACGGTGTGCCGGATGTGCCTGGGCACACCCTAATCACCTAGGGCACATAGCATTATCGCTCTGTTTGCCAGTGAGGAGATGGGAAAGACCTCCCTCGGACCTGCTCTGCTCTATTTCACTTTGCCAGCAGGCAGAGTAATGTATCAGGGCCATGCACATGTAGGCAAACACATGCATGTGTATTTAAACTTTGGGGTGCACACCCTAATGCAATAGGCTGCGCACACCTATGGGCGGTGTAGGTGGACGCGGCGGTGGAGGAGGACCAAGGCCGGATTAAGAGCATCATGGGCTTGGTGCTGAGGATTTTGAAGGGCCTTAAGGGCCGTGCCTTGGCATGCACCCAGAGGAGGAAGGGTGCAGCCATGCATGCCTAATTCCACATGGGATGCTGTCTCTGAAGCCAATCAACACATCCATGCATCGGCAACTGTCCCTCCTTGTCCGGCCTTCGTGCTGTGTGGGGAGGTTCTGAGGGAGCTGCCTGGGGAAGCGAGCATAGAAGCCAGACTTCTGTGTTTACAAGTGACAGAAGAGCGGTAACAGTGAATATGGCCAACCTGGGGCCTATATAAAGGTAGGGGCCTGGAGCTGCAGCTCCAATAGCCCCTACATTAATCTGGCCCTGAGGAGGACGAGGTAGCCAACACTGCTTCTTTTCAAAAATTTTAAATGAGGGTACACCCCAAAAGAGTGAGAAAGAGCAAAAAAGGATCAATGGCTGGGTAAGGTCGGTATCCATCGCTATTCTGCACAAGGTACGGAAAAGTCCCGTGGGATCCATGCCTGGTTCATTTTAATGAACGTGAGCTTGTCCACATTGTCTCTGGACAGGCGGCTGCGCTTGTCTGTGATAACGCCCCCAGCCGTGCTAAATACCCGTTCAGATAATACACTGGCTGCAGGGCACGCCAGCACCTCCAAGGCGTAAAGGGCAAGCTCAGGCCATGTGCCCAACTTGGAGACCCAGAAGTTGAAGGGGGCAGACCCCTCATTCAGTACATCTAGGCGTGTGCACACATACTGCTCCACCATGTTGGTGAAATGCTGCCTCCTGCTAAGACGTTCCATATGAGCTGCTGGTGCTGCTGTTTGTTGTGGCGTGCTGACAAAGCTTTTCCACATTTCGGCCATGCTAACCCTGCCTTCTGAGGTGCTGGCGGTGCCCTGGTTGCGTTGGCGACCTCTTCCTCCTCCTCCTCCTCCTCCTCTGCCTTGTACTTCCACTGTGGCCCCGCTGTCAGGTGGGAATGCAAGCAGCATGGCGTCTACCAGCGTGCGCTTGTGCTCGTGCATCTTGCGATCGCGCTCCAGTGAGTGAATTAAGGACGGTACGTTGTCCTTGTAATGGGGATCCAGCAGCGTGGCCACCCAGTAATCAGCACAAGTTAGAATGTGGGCAACTTGGCGGTCGTTGTGGAGACACTGCAGCATGTAATCGCTCATGTGTGCCAGGCTGCCCAGAGGCAACGAAAGGCTGTCCTCTGTGGGAGGTGTATCGTCCGTGGTCCTCTGTATCCCCCCAGACACGCACCAGTGATGGCCATGAACTGGCCTGGGTGCCACCCTGCTGTGAACATGCTTCCATCTCCTCCTCCAGCTCCTCCTCCTCATCCTCCTCATCCTCCAGAACTGTGCCCCTGCTGGACAATTGTGTCCCTGGCGTTTGTGTGTGCAGGAACCCACCCTCGGAGCCCCTTGCGAATGACTGCCCTGAAAGCCTTGGAAATGTTACCTCTTCATCCTCCTCCTCCTCCTCCTCATCCTGTGCCACATCCTCTTCCATCATCGCCCGAATTGTTTTTTCAAGGAGGCATAGAAGTGGGATAGTTAAGCTGAGAACGGCGTCATCGGCACTGGCCATGTTGGTGGAGTACTCAAAACAGTGCAACAAGGCACACAGGTCTCGCATGGAGGCCCAGTTCTTGGTGGTGCTGTTCCGCAGAGCGACTCACGCGTGCGTGCTGCAGCTGAAACTCCACTATGGCCTGCTGCTGCTCGCACAGTCTTTGCAGCATGTGCAAGGTGGAGTTCCACCTTGTGGGCACGTCACATATGAGGCGGTGAGCGGGAAGGCCGAAGTTACGCTGCATCGCTGACAGGCGAGCAGCAGCAGGGTGAGAACGCCGAAAGTGCGCACAGACGGCCTGCACTTTCTGCAGCAGCTCTGACATATCGGGGTAGTTTTTTAAGGAACCTCTGCACCACCAAATTCAGCACATACGCCAGGCAAGGGATGTGCGTCAAACCGGCTAGGCCCAGAGCTGCTATGAGATTTCGCCCGTTATCGCACACCACCAGGCCGGGCTTGAGGTTCGCTGGCAGCAACTACTCATTTGTCTGCTGTTCCATGCTCCTCCACAACTCCTGCGCGGTGTGTGGTTTGTCCCCCAAACAGGCAAGTTTTAAAACTGCCTGCTGTCGTTTACCCCTGGCCGTGCTGAAGTTGGTGGTGAAGGTGTTACGCTGTCCGGATGAGGAGGCGGTAGAGGATGAGGAAGCGGAGTAGGAGGAGTTAGGAACAGGAGGCAAACTGAAGCACCCTGCAATCCTCGGTGGTGGAAGGACATGCGCCAAATTGCTATCTGCCTCAGGCCCATCCGCCACTGCATTTACCCAGTGTGCCGTTAGGGAGATATAACGCCCCTGACCGCGCTTACTGGTCCACGTATCGGTAGTTAGGTGGACCTTGCCAGAGATGGCGTTGCGCAGTGCACACCTGATTTTTTCCCCCACTTGGTTGTGCAGGGCTTGCCTGGAAAAGTAGTGGCGGCTAGGCACGACGTACTGTGGGACAGCCACCGACATAAGGTTTTTAAAACTGTGCGTCTCCACCAGACGGAATGACAGCATTTCAAAGGCCAAGAATTTTGAAATGCTGGCATTCAGGACCAGGGATCGCGGGTGGGTAGGGGGGTACTTCCTCTTCCTCTCAAGTGTTTGGGAGATGGAAAGCTGAACGCTTCCACGGGACATTGTGGAGATGGTTGGTGACCCAGGTGGTGGTGTTGCTGACAGATCCTCTGTTTGCGGGGTGGCAGGTGTCGGTATCACTACAGATGTGGCTGGAGCGGCCGAGACTGCAGCAGAAGAGGAAGCAGGATGAGCCAGAGACGTTTCTTGGTTTTGAAGGTGTCTACTCCACTGCAACTCGTGCTTTGCACTTAGATGCCTGATCATGCAGGTTGTGCTCAGGTTGAGAAGGTTTATGCCTCGCTTCAGGCTCTGATTGCACAGGGTGCAAACCACTCGTGTCCTGTCATCAGCACATTTTCTAAAGAACTTCCACGCTAGAGAACTCCTTTGAGCTGACTTTGGTGCGCTCGTTCCCTTGCTGCGTTGGGCAGTAGCGTGCGTAGTGTCTAGGGCACGGCCGCTCCGCTTCTGCACCCTGCTCCCTCTTCTGCTGTGCTGGTGGCTCTGTGCGACCACCGCCTCTTCCTCCAAACTACTCAGGTCACCTGCATGACGTTCATTCCATGTGGGGTCGAGTACCTCATCGTCCTCCACATCATCTTCCACCCAGTCTTCACCCCTGCCCTCCTTGTCGGTCTCCACAATGCTGAACACCGCAGCAGTTGGCACCTGCGTTTTGTCATCATCGGAGACGTGGTGCAATGGTCCTTGCATGTACTCATCTTGAGAAATAAGTGGCTGGGCATCGCTGCACTCAATCTCTTCAACTTCTGGGGCAGGGCTAGGTGAATGGCCCTGGGAAACCCTGCTGACAGAGTCCTCAAAAAGAAGAAGAGACTGCTGTGTGGATTGGGGCTCAGACTGCTTGCCTGATTTGCAAGGGGGTGAGGTGAAAGACGGTTGGACATTGGCTGCAGGTGCCAACTCTGACCTTTCTGCAGTAGACTGGGTGGGAGACAATGTGAAGGAACTGGAGGCACTGTCAGCAACCCAATCTACTATCGCCTGTACTTCTTCAGGCCTCATCACGTCTAGAGGCGCATTATGCCCTACCAAATACTGCTGCAGGTTCTGTCGCCTACTCACACTTGTGGAAGGTGTTTCACTTGTGCGTGTAGCTGGCACAGATCGACCACGTCCTCTCCTTGCAACAGGAGCTCTACCAGCAGCACCACGACCCATGCCACGGCCCCTATTTGACGGTCTCCTCATATTTCTGTAATTTATGATCTTGCCCTAGAAAGGTGTTTATTGAATAGCGGAACAAAATAACAACAGTATCGCACGGGTGTATCTGACAGTCAAATATGCAAACTATGCCGCAATTTAATGTTTTTTACCCCAAAAGGGTGTATATTGAATAGCGGAATAGGAAAAAGGATAAAAAAACGGTGTATCTCACGCGTACAAACACAGACTAGGCCCCGATTAAAATTTTTTGTACCCTAAAGGGAGGATGAGGAAGAGGAGTAGGAGGAGTTTGGAACAGGAGGCAAACTGAAGCGCCCTGCAATCCTTGGCGGTGGAAGGAGATGCGCCAAACAAATTTAAAAGGTGTATCTCACACGTACCGATACAGACTATGCCGTAATTTAATTTTCTTACACTCCAAAAGGGTGTATATTGAATAGCGGAATAGGAAAAATGTTATAATACGGTGTATCTCACACGTACAAACATAGACTAGGCCCCGATTACAATTTTTTGTACCCTAAAGGCAGGATGAGGAAGAGGAGTAGGAGGAGTTGGGAACAGGAGGCAAACTGAAGCGCCCTGCAATCCTCGGCGGTAGAAGGAGATGCGCCAAACTAATTTAAAAAGGTGTATCTCACATGTACCGATACAGACTATCCCGCAATTTAATTTTTTACACTCAAACAGGGTGTATATTGAATATCGGAATAGGACAAATTTTACAAAACGGTGTATCTCACACGTACAAACACCAACTAGGCCCCGATTACAATTTTTTGTACCCTAAAGGCAGGATGAGGAAGAGGAGTAGGAGGAGTTGGGAACAGGAGCCAAACTGAAGCGCCCTGCAATCCTCGGCGGTAGGAGATGCGCCAAACAAATTTAAAAAGGTGTATCTCACATGTACCGGTACAGACTATCCCGCAATTAAATTTTTTACACTCAAACAGGGTGTATATTGAATAGCGGAATAGGACAAATTTTTACAAAACGGTGTATCTCACACGTACAAACACAATCTAGGCCCGATTACAATTTTTTGTACCCTAAAGGCAGGATGAGGAGTAGGAGGAGTTCGGAACAGGCAGGAGGCAGACTGAAGCACCCTCAAATCCTCGGCAGTATGAGATGCGCCCCAAAAATTGGAAAGGTGTATCTCACACGTATCGACACAGACTATCCTGCAATTTAATTGTTTATACCCAAAGGTTTTGATTAAATAGCGGAATAGAAAATATGATCAAAAAAAGTGTATGTATCTCACACGTACAGAAGCACACTAGGCCCCAATTACTATTGTTTGTACTCCTAAAGGCAAGATGAGGAGTAGGAGGAGTATGGAACAGGCAGCACCCTCAAATCTTCAGAAGTATGAGATGAACCCCAAAAACTTGGAAAGGTGGATCTCACACGTACCAACACAGACTATCCCGCAATTTAATTGATCCCCAAAGGTTTCTATTGAATAGCGGAATAGGAAATATGATCAAAAAAAGTGTATGTATCTCACACGTACAAAACCACACTAGGCCCCAATTACTATTGTTTGTACCCCTAAAAGGCTGAATGAGGAGTAGGAGGAGTATGGAACAGGCAGCACCCTCAAATCTTCAGAAGTATGAGATGAACCCCAAAAACCCCAAATATCATTCAGCTCTGCTGCAGGCCACAATTTAATTTTTTTTAACCCAAGGCTGTATATTGAATAGTGGAATAGAAAAAAAGTGTATGATTTCTGAAACCACTCAATATTAGCACATGTGAACTGAACAGAGCAGTGTATGATCAGTCACTCAGCACAGCACAGCTGAAGGAAAAATGCTGCACACAGTGCCTGATAGAAAAATACTTTTCTCCCTCCTCCTCAGTGGGCAAAAAAGATTGTGTTCACTGCACCCCAAAAAGATTGTGTTCACTGCACCCCAAAAAGATTGTGTTCACTGTACCCCAAAAATATTGTGTTCACTGCACCCCAAAAAGATTGTGTTCACTGCAGCCCACACACAGCAAAATGGATGTGGACCACTGACACCTGCCTATCTCCTATCCCACACCACACAGCAATATCGATTGTAGTTTGTAGAACACACTGTCTGACCCTAAAAATCAGCAGACTCTGTCCCTAAAAGGATTGATAAGATCGTAGATCGGGTGACTGCAAACCCCCCCCCCCACACAGCAATATCGATTGTAGTTTGTAGAACGCACTGTCTGACCCTAAAAATCAGCAGACTCTGTCCCTAAAAGGATTGATAAGATCGTAGATCGGTCACTGCAAACCCCACCCCACACAGCAATATCGATTGTAGTTTGTAGAACACACTGACCCTAAAAATCAGCAGACTCTCTCCCTAAAATTCCTACAACTCGCCCTGCCTAACACACTCCGACCTGTCCCTCAATTCTATCCGGACACAAATGTTTTTTTTTTCCTGTCTGTCTCTAATCAGCAGCCAGCACCCCAAAAAGATTGTGTTCACTGTACCCCAAAAAGATTGTGTTCACTGCACCCCAAAAAGATTGTGTTTACTGCAGCCCAAAAAGATTGTGTTCACTGCAGCCCACACACAGCAAAATGGATGTGGACCACTGACACCTGCCTATCTCCTATCCCACCCCACACAGCAATATCGATTGTAGTTTGTAGAACACACTGACCCTAAAAATCAGCAGACTCTCTCCCTAAAAGGATTGATAAGATCGTAGATCGTCACTGCAAACCCCACCCCACACAGCAATATCAATTGTAGTTTGTAGAACGCACTGTCTGACCCTAAAAATCAGCAGACTCTGTCCCTAAAAGGATTGCTAAGATCATAGATCGGTCACTGCAAACCCCACCCCACACAGCAATATCGATTGTAGTTTGTAGAACACACTGACCCTAAAAATCAGCAGACTCTCTCCCTAAAATGCCTACAACTCGCCCTGCCTAACACACTCCGACCTGTCCCTCAATTCTATCCGGACACAAATGTTTTTTTTTCCTGTCTGTCCCTAATCAGCAGCCAACACGTTGATGTGTGCTCTCTCCCTGAACTAAACAGCAGAATGACGCCGCAGCGGCGCTGCCTCGAACTTATAAACACTTGGTCACATGCTTCAGACGGCCAATCACAGCTACTGATACATTTGTAGGCATGGCTGGGATGGCTTAGGCACACCAGTTAAACGCTTGTTGATTGGCTGTTGAAAGCCCGCCATGAAAAGCGCGCCAAAGCATGCAAAACCCGGAAATAAAACGACCAAACACGGATTTTTACCCGAATATACAGTAAAGTTTTCGGGTCCGTGTTCGGGTAACAAAAATCCAATTATTCGGTACGAACACGAATAATACAGTCCGTGTTCGCTCAACCCTATTCCTAATGATGTCTTCTGTACTCTTAGATACTAATATACTATATTGTTCTGCCACCCAGTGGTTTTCAGGAACTACTCCTAGACAATTCTGTAGTACAACTGTTTCACTGCCTGTTATACATTGTCTTATGTCTGTTGCACATGCATTGCCAGTTTAGCTAGCATTCATACAGTAAACTTTAAGTTGCACAATATTGGTTGTCTGATCATTTGACTGATACCTCAACTGATGTTATATTACTGTGGATATTATGTTTGATGTGTTTCATCTTGTAGATTGGCTGCTGTATATAATAATACTGCAATGAAACTTGATTTTTATGTATGCAATTTTTCTGTTCATACAGTGAGACCTGTGTTTACTTCATTTCTTCTGTGTGTCCCGAGGAAGCAGATCAGTGAAACAAGTTTATGCACAAGGGCTCACTTACCTGAAATCATTAATTTTAAATTATGTACTTGAAGTATTAGGCCCTTATTGGCTGTGTTTTCTACATATATGAACACGTTTTTAGATGACACTGTGCTATGTATACATTCTGAATGGTCTAGCCACTTGCCGACAGAATGTACGTCATTACTTTGACAATAAATACCGGAGCTGCTGCCATAACCCCAGTATCATTTTTGTTCCTTATGCAGCTGGCTAATCAGTGATCAGCAGCGGATTCACCACGGGATCAATTTTATGGGTGGCGGGAGAGGTGCCCCCCCCCCCCAAGTAATTTTCTAGAAAAAATACAGATTTTTACTTGTAAGCAACAAATGTTAGAAAAAGGCCTGGTCTTTAAGTTGTTAGAGTTGTGAGCTGGATACCCCCAGGGCCCTGTTCTGGGATCAATTCCGTTTAACTTGTTCATAAATGATATAGAGGTTTGAATAACTAGTTCAATCTCAGTGTTTGCTGATGATAAAAATGTATGCAGGGCAACCACTTCACAGCAGAATGTAGCAACTTTATAAGATGATCTACTTAGAAAAGAGGGGCTGGGCAGCTATATGGCAGATGAGGTTCGATATTGAAACATGTAAACTAATACTTGGCAGCTAAAAGTGTGCATGCAAGTTACACACTAGGGAGAGAATCTCTGGGGGAATCAAGGATGGAGAAGGACCTGAGGGTCTTGGTAGATCACAGACTCAGCAATAGCATGCAATCAGCATGCAAGGCCAGAAGACTATTATCTTGAATTAAAAAGGGTGTATACTGTACCACAAAATTCTGGTTCAGCCACATCTTGAGTAGGCTGTCAATTTCTAGTCACCATCCTTCAGGAAGAATGTGGTTGAGCTGAAAAGAGTCCAGAGAAGGGCAACAAAGTGAATAAAGGGGCTGTATTACCTCAGTTATGAAGAACAACTACAAAAATAAATGTATTCTCCATGAAGAAGAGAGGCGTAGGAAGGGATATGATTCTGATATACAAACATTTTAATTGGACTCCAGAATTGTGAGAAAACTATTTATCCTTAGGTCTCTAACAAAGACAAGCTGCCACACAATGAAGTTGGACAAGAAGCAGTTCAATGTCAAACTACGTAAAGATGTTAGAGTACTGTTAGAGTGGTAAGGATGTAGAAATCCCTTCAACAGTTGGTAGTGTCAGTGGGGAGTGTAGATAAATAAGCTGGGATAGCTCTGAGGATTGCTGTGAAAATTGTATCCTGCACTCTTCAGGTATACTGCCATTGGATGGATGATAACCCTTACCCTCCAGCTCTGTGTGCTATGTTTAAACCTCACTAAGTATACCATTGGCATGGAGTTTGTATGTTATCCCTCTTTTTTGTGGAATTCCTCTGAGTGCTCTGGTTGCTTCCCACAAAGCAAAAAAAATAAAAAATACTTGCATGTAATTTGTCTTCCTCCTTAATTTGACCTAGTGTGTAAGCTTCTTCACAGGGCAGGACCTGATGGTTCTATTCATTCTGTGAAGCACTTCATAAAACATTGGTGATGTGTAAGTACATGAAATAAATAAATGTATTTAAATCACATCAGCAAATCACATCATAAATCATCAGCAAAAATACATTTACAGACCATGACAGCACACAGATGATTCAAAAGGCACACACCTATCAACCAACCACACAGAACAGAGAAGTCAGTTTTAAAACTTTTGCTGGTCTCTTCTCATGCATCAATTTAATGTTAGAAAAGTTGATACAATATAGAAAGCTCCTCTTAATTACCTCATACACATCCTGGAAAAGGTGATTAGATACATGAATGTAATCCATATCACTAATAAAGTGGTTTTAAAGCTTTAAAACATAAAAAAAAAACAACAGATCTGGAGTCAAGGCTATTTGTGGTCACAAGAAAGGAGGATACAAGATCACTGCTGACTAGCTGGGTTAAATCAAACAGTAGAATGACAAAGAGATGGGCCAGCGCAGATCTACACTCCCTAATCAGGCACGGCAGAGATGATTACTAATTATCTATTTGTGTGTCAAACTCTTAATCAATCCTATTACATTCATAAAGTGCTAGTGTGAAAATATAGTGCAATACAATCTGTAAACAATTACTCTCACAAAGGAAGGAAGGAGAGTCTATATAGCGTAAATCTGTAAAATCATTCCAGTTTATTAAAACAATGTAATACACTAAAATTTTCTTAATGTCAACACGACACTAGCAAACTAACGCCTTGTAACATATGTATCTTTCTCACGTCTCACGTAGCAAAAAGTAGGACGTCAAATGACAAAACTAGTCGGGCGGGGCTAAGACGATTGACACCATCACACATGCTCGAATCGTACTCGCAATTTGGATCTACAGTCAGAGGTGAGAAGGATACATATGTTACAAGGCATTTGTTTCCTAGAGTCGGGTTGACGCTAAGAAAATGTGAGTGTATTACATTGTTTTAATAAACTGGAATGATTTTACGAATTTACGCTATGTAGACTCTTCTTCCTTTCTTTAAATCGTATATACCTCCTAAATACCTATGTGAGAGAGCCTGTGAAAAGGGATCAGATCATCAACAGCAGCTGTATATTATGTTTTAAGGCGCTGATGCTGGATTATAATTTGATCGGCCACTCAAATCACGTGAGTCAGTTTGGGGTGATCGGTGGAGGGTCGCACTGTGTGATTGCACATATTTGATTGTGGAAGGATTTCACGCCATCTTTGTTCACTTTTTGTTTTCTGTGTGGGACTTTAAAAGAAGAAAGAAAAATAATTTGTGATTGTTTGAGATTTATACATCAGCTTTGGACTTGATGCTCTCTGTGTTTGATTTTTATGCTCTTATATATTTTTTTTGTTAACTAGTAGATATATAATTGTACATGTTGCACATACTCTTTTGTTTTGCACTTTTTTTCTTACTTGAGCCCTCATTCGATCTGCAGCTCTTTTCTCCCCTCAGTTCCGTGTTTCACTGGCTTTGCTAGGGCAATGGGAGCCACTGGCTCCCAGTGCTGTCAATCAAAGCCAGTGACGAGGGAGTGTGAGGGTGGAGCCGAGTCCCACTGTCTGTGTCACTGGATGCAGCAGCGAGGCTGGGGAGCAAGCATGCACAAGTGCCCCCATGGGGGCACTGGACAGAGAGAAGGGGACAGAAGCCCCGGCGGGGGACCCGAAAAGAGGAGGTTCCCACCCGCTCTGTGAAATTCGTTTGCCCAGAGTAGGTAAGTATAGACATGTTTGTTTGTTTTTTTGGGTTTTTTTTACATTTACAACCACTTTAAACTTCTCATTGCAGATTAATGCAATAAAATCATATCAAAAGATCACTAAGACACCTTTTATCTTGGAAGAAGGAAAGTAATCATTTATGAAAAGTCAGCACCTCTCATCAGCTTTTTCCCCAAGAATATGTAGCTGAAAATATACATAGTAAACATTGTTAAACTAGCTACATAGGAGTTCTTCTATACCATTCTTAGTCAGAACAAATTGTTCTGCACCCCTTTTTGATTTAGCTTCATTTTTCTACCAAGGCCTGAACTTTCCTAACATGATAGATTAGCCCTGCCACCCACCCCACATCCAAAGGGACTGTCTCGGTGATCAGGAAGCACAATCTTACTGGATAAGGGAATGGTAGTTGATAGATCTCAGCCATCAAGTCAAGTCCCAGTAAGCTAAAGCAAATCATAGCTCAGAAATTTTGGCTATTTATGGCTATTTGGCTATTGAAGATAATGACATGCATCTAATGGTGTCTAGTCTTTGGCAAGTCTTTTTAAAACAGAACTAAACTATATCTATGCACCACAAACTGAAAAATATTATTTATGGTCAAAGCAAGCTCACCCATTCATCCATGTCTTCATGCTTTATTTTTTGGAGAAATCAGATTGAACCCCACCACCCAGTATTTCTAGCTTTGGCTAACTTGAGTAAGGGCAGATGATTTGTGTAGCATTTCCATTCTGAAATCCACCTGCCCTTACCTCAGGCATGCAGGTAGAAGGGTGTGCTAAGCTGAGGACGTATCTCCTCTCCTCATCCAGTTGAAAGAAAAAATGTCCATGAAGACTTCTTGGGATGTCTGACATCATTTTGGCCTAGGCCCGAAACAATTAAATACTGTCCATTAAACTTTTTATATTCTTTGCACTTACATACAGTTTTTCAGGAAAAGCTTTGGGGGAATGTCCCCTTCTTCAAGGTCCAAGCAGCACTAATACAAAAAGTTTTAAACCCAAGTCTAAGTTTAAGCCATTATCTTTTGTGTAAAATAGAACTATCATTCATAGTTCAAAGGTTTTCCTTTCCTGGATAGTTTTGAAATTCCCATTAAGATCTAAGACATTGAGGTCTTCCATAGTATGCTTCGGTTGTGGGAAATAATGTCCCACAGGTGTGCAGAACTCATCTTCTTTGTGTTCTTTGATGGTGTGTGTCTGTGCAAATTCATCTTTGTTTACAATGTAAGTGCAAATAATAAAATAAAAAAAAAAGTAAGGGGACCTTAACCTGTGCCACATCCTGGTATACTATAGAAAAAGAAAATTGCAGAATGCAGTCTTGCTTGTGGTGGACTTTAACCACTTCCATACAGAGCAGTTACACCCCCTTCCTGCCCAGACCAATTTTCAGCTTTCGGCGCTCTCACACTTTGAATGATAATTACTCATAGTCATACAACGCTGTATCCAATCAATTTTTTTACCATTTTTTTCACACAAATAGAGCTTTCTTTTGGTAGCATTTAATCACCACTGGGTTTTTTTTATTTTTTGCGATATAAGTGAAAAAAGAGCAAAAATTTTGAAAAAAAACAAATTTTATTTTAGTTTCTATTATAAAATTTTGCAAATAAGTAATTTTTTTTCATAAATTTGGGCCAAAATTTATACTTCTACATATCTTTGTTAAAAATAACCCAAATTAGTGGTTATTATTTAGTCTGTGTGAAAATTATAGAGTCTAAAAGCTATTGTGCCAATCATTGAAAATTTATCACACCTGATGTTCCGACGGCCTATCTAATTTCTTAAGGCCCTGAAATGTCAGGACGGTACAAATACCCCCCAAATGACCCCTTTTTGGAAAGTAGACATTCCAGGGTATTTAGTAAGAGGCATGGTGAGGTTTTTGAAGTTGTAATATGATACCACATATGCGAGACTTTGTCACAGCATAGCCACATACAGAGGTCCAACATGCAAAGAGCACCGTCAGGGGTTCTAGGAGCATAAATTACACATATAATTTCATTACAACCTATCACACTTTTTGAAGGCCCTGGAACCCCAGGACAATGGAAACCCCCACAAAATGACCCTATTTTGGAAAGCAAACACCCCAACACATAATCTAGGATGCTTGGGCTGCAAATAGGTAATCAGATACTCTGATGGGCTGCAGACAGGTACTCAGGTACACTGATCGGCTTCAGAAAGGTACTTGGGTACTCTGATGAGCTTCAGAGAGGTACTTGGGTATTCTGATTGGCTAGAGACAGGTACTCGGGTAATCTGATGGGGTGCAGATAGGTAATTGGGCACTCTGGGCTGGAGACAGGTACTCGGGTACTCCAATGACAGGTACTCGAGTACTCCGATGACAGGTACCCGGGTACTCCGATGACAGGTACTCAAAGCACCTGAGTAGCTGTCATCAGAGTACCCGAGTAACTGTCATCGGAGTACCCGAGTAACTGTCACCAGCCCATCAGAGTACCCGAGTACCTGTCATCAGAGTATCCAAGTACCTGTCACCAGCCCATCAGAGTACCCGAGTACCTGTCATCAGAGTACCTGATGGGCTAATGACAGGTACTCGGGTACTCCGATGACAGGTACTCAGGTACTCCGGTGACAGGTACTCGGGTACTCCGATGGCAGGTACTCAAAGTACCCGAATACCTGTCATCAGAGTACCCGAGTACCTGTCATCAGAGTACCCAAGTACCTGTCATCAGAGTACCTAAATACCTGTCATCAGAGTACCCGAGTACCTGTCACCAGCCCATCAGAGTACCCGAGTACCTGTCATAAGAGTACCCAAGTACCTGTCTTCAGAGTACCTGATGGGCCAGTGACAGGTAATTGTGTACTCCAATGACAGGTACTCAAAGTACCCAAGTACCTGTCATCAGAGTACCCGAGTACCTGTCATCGGAGTGCCCGATTACCTGTCATCAGAGTACCCGAGTACCTGTCATCAGGGTACCCAAGTACCTGTCATCAGAGTACCCGAATACCTGTCACCAGCCCATCAGAGTACCTGAGTACCTGTCACCAGCCCATCAGAGTACCCGAGTACCTGTCATCAGAGTACCTGATGGGCTGGTGACAGGTACTCGGGTACTCTGATGGGCTGGTGACAGGTACTTGGGTACTTTGATGGGCTAGTGACAGGTACTTTGATGGGGTAGTGACAGGTACTTTGATGGGCTAGTGACAGGTCCTCTTTATTGGGGGGGGCAATCAGTGTGTTTTTGGGTGCACTGTAATCGGTAACTAGCTGTTACCACAATCTCCTCCTCACACAGGATCAGTGTGTGAGGAGGAGAACACGATGACAGGTAGTTACCATGTTCTCTGTTGACATTCTGTGACCGGCTGTGATTGACAGCTGGTCACGTGGTAAAAAGACAATTTCATTGGCTCTTTACCTAGATCGGGGATGGGCTCTGTCCGAGGGACGAGCCTCATCCCTGATCGCCGCATTGCGCTCCCCCCGGGGCTGCACAATGAAGAGGGAACGAGCGGCTCACGCTGGAGCCGCTCATGTGATCGGCTGTGATTGACACAGCCGATCATGTGGTAAACAGCCAATTTCATTGGCATTTACCTAGATAAGGGATGGGCTATGTCCGAGGGATGAGCCTCATCCCTGATCGCTACGCTGCGCACCCCCGGGGGCGGGCAGTAGCAGTGAGAGCGGGTGGACGTCATATGACGACTGCCCGGATCGACAAACACTTCCTGCCGCCATCATTTTATTATGGCGCGGTATGGAAGTGGTTAAAGGCACTCATATAGATCATTTTGTCTAAACATATGATTTATTAAACATCATTCAAATTATGGTAAAAACCATATAGAGCTGGTTTAAAAGTTTTCACATAAATACATATACACATATTTGAAAAATGAATTTGTGAAATAGTATTATACCTCTATACAAAACTTCACATAAGAGGTAGCTGATAGATGTAGTTCGTCGAGGCGTTTCTCTTCCTGCTTTTTCAAGACCAGCCACGAATATGCCACATTCAAACGCTGGAGGCCCAATATGGTCTTACACGCCTGGGGGCGGACATAGGGGACAAATAGCAGTGAAGATTCAACTGTATTATCTTTATTCTTTCAAAGGCTGAAGTATATGTAGTTGTCAATCCTTAAGAGTGATTATACCTTGATAAGGATATAGCCCAGATGGAAATTTTGCGTCATGTAGAGCATAATTTGGAGACATAAGTCCTTCCCCTTAGATCCATTCCCATAGACAATGTTCTTCTATTGCAGTGGTTTGCAGGCCGGATTTTAGGTATTGCCTTGGGGAGATGCAAACTAGAATATTGCAATCACTGAGCAGCAAATAAGATCATCTGTGATGTATTTCAGTTATCTTGCAAACCTGGCCTGTTAGTGGGTCCTGAGGACAGGAGTTGAGAACCACTGGTCTATTGGTATCCCCTTCGAGCGTATGTCTGGTTGGCACCCAAACCGGTGCCTCCACCAAATAATAAAAAAAGTATCAGAGTCAGTACTCAATTGTTTCTGTTACAAGTGTACTAATATGGCTACATTCACCTAAAGCAAGATGTCCAGAAATAAGGAAGTAACAGAAGAAATGTAATAAAAAAAAGTACAAAATAAGTAAATATTATATACCGTCCTATCTAATTACTAAAGTCAGCAGCAGAAGGATTAAAAACAGTTAATGTTGATTGAGAGTATTTAGCTTTAAAGTTTAAAATTGATTCTTTTGTTGCTCTCCCTGTTTTATGCATGCAAGGCCATTTTGCTTCATTGGAAGAAGCCAGAGGCCTCTTCCATGTCCTTCTGGAAGAACCTTATAAATAAAGCTTTACCTTTGTATAAAGCCACATACTTAAGCAGAGAGTGCCCCAACAAATTTTAAAAGGTGTGGCAATGTTGGTTGTCAGTCACAGATACCCTGGATTAACTCATCTTCTAGTGAGTGAGGCGTTCAGTTAATGGCACGGGTCCCTGCAAGTAGAATAAAATGATTGTTTAGTAACGGGAATATTAATGTTTTTCTTTATTGCTGTCCACATGGGATAATTTCCTGGTTCAGGGATGTGGCTGGAGGTGGGAACATTATATCTTTGTATGATTTTCTTATGTTTTTATGAAGTATTGCACCACTGGGATGGGGGGGGGGGGGGTTGTGTTATTTTTGTACTTTCCAAGCTGGGATTTCCCTTCTTTTTGTTTTTAATTTGTATTTTGTCAGAAGTTCAATAAAAATAATTTTCTAAAATGGATTACATTTTATGGTTATTTGCATATAAAACAACAAATCACACTGCAGCTCATCCCCACTAGTCACTTACCCAATTGTTCTGTTATTGACACAAACCTGTTCAGTATTGTATATGTCTGTAATCAAACAAGCATCAAAATTGTCTATTATATAGATTAAGACCGCATTCACACTAAAGCGGCACGACTCCTGCACGACTTTGGGGGTGACCTGTGAAGTCCTGTGCACTGCGACTTCGGCGCGGCTTGCACGGACTTCACATAATTGAAGTCAATGCAAGTCGCTCCGAGGTCGCCCTGAAGTAGTACAGGACCCTTTTTCTAAGTTGGAGCGACTTGTGTCGCTCCTATTAGAACGGGTCCTGTAGCAGTACATGGACCGCGACGGACCGTGACTTGTCAGGCTGACAAGTTGCCTGACAAGTCGCGGTAGTGTGAATGGAGCCTTAATTCTATATTAGATATAGATTTTCCAAACAAATAGATGAAGATGTGTTTTAGGCTTTGAAAACATTTTGTAATCAGCAGTCTGGTGATGGGCTTTGAGCACCAATAAACAGTTGCAGTGAAAGCCACTTGTTCCTGTAGGGTTCAAGGGCATCTGTTAAAGATGAATTTTGACTTTGAGATCGCCCCCCCCCCCCCCCAATCAAACATAAATACCTAAAAAAAAAAAAAATTGAATATACATACCGATATTTCATGATTCTTCTGGCCTTTCTAGTGACATCATGGGTCCTTCCTCTTCTTGTCCAGTGACAGCATTGGGAAGTCCTTACTGCCGCATTATATATAATTTACGTTATAATGTGTGGGTGCCATTCAGTGTAGTAGAATCTCAGAGCAGGTTGGTGTGATGACAGGTCCATGACAGCTTAGGCTCAGGAGAAGTGGAAATAGTGACACTTTTATTCATCCTGAAAGACTGGTGATGTCTATTGGCAGAGAAGGAACACTCCAGATTGAAAGCATTGAGAGTATTGCAGCAAAAGCTACTTTTGATTTTAAAATGTTCTAGTCTGCATGCTTTTTTTTTTTTTTTCAAAAGCTGACGTTCAGCCTTAACACTGAAGCTACATATACAGTACCTAGATTTTATATATTTTAAACTCTGAAAAATACTGTATATATACATGTAACACTAACCTCCAAAAAAGACGCTGATTTGTCCAAGGTTTCTCTCTCACTAGTGCAGCCACAGCCAGGCACACAGCAGCTTTCACTCCTCAGGCTCAAAAAAAATCTAGGTTGCCTTTTTTTTCTGTATTTACTGGTGGGTAACTTATACAGTAACACTGAACAGTAATTATAGGACACTCTTCACTCTGCTGCTATTTCTTAGAACAGTCCCCTTTAACAATAGCTTGGGGAATGGACAACACTAGAACATCATAAGCAATGTTCCAGGCAAGGCAAGCCTTAGTATTAGTGCACCAGGGGTTAACAGCAACAACAGTTACCCCGATCCTGCACTCAGGTCTATACTTAAAAGTCCCCAGGTTATTGGATGCCTCCCTCCTGTGTCAGGCAGATATTTACATATTGACCTCCCGAGATCGGGTCCTAGATGAAATCCACCTTCTTTTTAGCTTCAAAGATTTTCAGTAGATAGGCCTCCCAGCTCTAACTTAGCTGGGACCTAGTTGAGCTTCTTGGGGAGTGTCAAGTGACAATCTTGACTGTCCCTGCCCCAGGCAATTTATATGCACTTCAGCCACCTACAAGGCATGCCTTCCCAGGGATTGGCTGAGACCCCACATTTTATATCTTTAGGTTACTCATTGTTCTGCTTCACTCTTATGTTCTGAAGCCTTCAAAAAGGCAGGGAAAATCAATCAAGCCTGCAGCCTATGATACCATGAACAGTCCAAAGCAATCAGCAGCTGCTCCACTGATTACAGAGGAGCTCCAAATAAGTAAATTTATCTTTATTACATTTTAATAAACAGTACAGATTGACACAGTACAGCAATTTGTCAGCAAAGTTTTCTAAGACTATATAATAATGAGAAGTATTCAAAAAGAAGATGTACTGCATATGTGACAATGTAAACTATCAATAAAATGTAGCGCTACCCCCGTAGGGGCCGCTAGTGAATGAGGTCCGTCTTTCACCCTGCACAGCCAGGCCCACAAATTTCCGGTCACTCGGAGACAAGGAGCAGTCTTTGCAGCTTTGTTTTTTTTTTTTTTTTAGGGTAATTGAACTTGGTTGGGGAAGGGTGCATTTGGGAGGCCCACTTGATTGAAGAAATGTGTAGGGACTGAACTATATACACTCCAATATATACAATCTCTTCTCCTCAACTTCCAGTACATACATTTGTTTGCAGATTATCACTCCCAGGACCAGCAATCTTTGATGTGAGGATCTGACACTGGCTCAGTCAGACCCAAAGCAAATGCCCTTTGCAGGCAGGGACCGCAGGCTACTATGGTGTAGCAAAAGTTGGTAGTCCTTAGTGCTAGCTGTCTTATATGTGGCTTTTACTCCTAGTACTACCTCTTCAGGCACCCCCAGCCTCCAGCCCTCCTGGCTGCAGCTGCCCCTTTCCACTGCCTGTGCCACCACAGTCCTCCTGATTGGCTCTGTGCCCATCCCAGACTGTTCCATCCCAGTCCTCTCAGGCATGCCTTCCAGTCCTCCTGACTGTATGTTACTCACAAGCCCTCTTGGCTGTTCCTCTTGGAGACTTGCTTGGCAGTGTTCTTCCGCTGTCCTCTTGCTTCCTTGCCTTCTAGGACACCTTTATGTGTTTTTTTTGTAGAGGGTCCTGTCCGCACCCGAACCCAGGCCCAAGGACAGCCTAACAATCCATCTTCCACTTCCACCTGAACAACTACTCCCCAGCTGGGCTGACCCAGAGTATTTGAGGGGGGCTGCCCCCTGCCAACCCAAGTTGGGGATTGGTTAGGGCCCTCAGAATACTCCAGGCAGCTTCACTTTAATTTCCCTACCATTTTTCAAGAAAGGTTCAAGCACATTCTAGAAATAGGGGGCAGGTCTCAGTGATGCTGCCTGTGTCATCCAGCTCTCCCTGGATTTCTGCCCAACCCAGGAAACAAACAGAGACAGGTTGGCTACCAGCTGCATGAATTTACCCACACTACAATTCTAGCACCAGAGGGTACTACAAAAACAGGAGCAGAAGTAAACAAGGGAGGGGGAGAAGAGTAGAAGGGGTAGTAAAAGAGGGAGGGATGTTTAAAAGTAAAAGAGGAAGAGGGGGAAAAGGCACAAAAGACACAACCATATAGTGGTATAATCACAAGTAGTTATCAAAATAAACAACCTTTTGTATTTTTTTTTTTTTTTATTGAAAATACACATCATTTACCCAACTGATACTATTCCAGGTAGTTTTGTGACATTTAAATGAACAGACATATTGATGGCATCCTAAGGAATTCTATTCCCCCGACACATCACATGCTTGCTAGCTATTTACTCTGTGTGGTACAGTTATGCTGGCTATATCTATAACTATAACCTTTTATTGATGCGAGCACAATACGACAAATTTTTCAGTGCTTAAGGTTGGACTATTAGGATAAGAGTTCTATCTGTGAGGCATAAACAGCATGACTGAAATTCAGAACATTTCTGCATCTAAATCATAGAGTAGATGTCTCAAAATGTACATTTTCTCTCCTTTATTACCATTGGAAATGCTGAATGCAGCTTATTATTGAGAGAAATAATACCAGGAATAGGTGGCTTTCTTAAAAGGCATTAGTGTCATGTGTGAAGCACCCATTTGTGACAACTGCATAGACCTTTGAATAGGAAATTGAGGTTTTTTACCTTTTAAGTATAAAAATGCTAATTTGGGATTCACAGTCTCTGAACTGAAGGACTGCATTTCACATGGAGTATTTTTTAATTTCCAGTTGAAAGAAGGCATTTGGCACACAACTGCCTACAGCCAACTGTCAACAAAAATCAACTGTAATAGCACAGTACTGTCACTGATTTATGTGCTGATGTGATAATCTCCTCAATTTAGTTAGCTATATCTTCTTCATACAAAACAGCTAAAAGTCTTGCCAGGCATTTCTGAATATCTAGAGGTATCATTAGGTTGATAATGGAGCCATATTAAAGAAATGTTCACAATTTGAGATTGTTGGTAGGAAGAGAAGAAACACATGCTACAAAAAAAAAAAGAGTTATATTTCTCATCGATATTGCGCAAATTGTGCAAAGCTACACTGTAGAGAGTGTAACTATAACTTTAAAATAATTAATGAATGTAATAAAATAATAATACTTTGAATAATAAATATTGCATTAATTATTCAATAAAATGAAATGAGATAGATAGATAGATAGATAGATAGATAGATAGATAGATAGATAGATAGATAGATAGATAGATAGATAGATAGATAGATAGATAGATAGATAGATAGATAGATAGATAGATAGATAGATAGATAGATAGATAGATAGATAGATAAATTGATATTTTAACCTTTTCAAGAAAAGCTGAGTTTTGCTCCACCTCCTGCTTCTTAATAGGGAATAAAGCACATAAGGGGTTACGTAACCCCTGAGGACATCAGACGTAGGATGAGGAAATGGCATTGGGTGGTGTTTGAGATATGTCGTTTCCAGTCAGCTGGAATGTAGGTGAAGCGCAAACCAGCAATTCCTATACAATACATGCTGATCCTTGTCTTCTTTGATGCAAGTGCAATACAACCTTCTTTTTTTAAATAAATGATTTGAAATACTGCACCATGAGAGTGTTCTTTCCTCTTCCTCTCTAAATGGCAACACTGGAGCTTTGAATACGCTATTTATATATGTAATGAATAGATGACAGCAGCAGTTTGAATTCATTCCTGTGACCTCATGTATGACGTCTAGGATTGTCCCATATGAGTAATTTGACTCCCTTTAATAGGGGTCAATAAAGTCTGGTGAGTGTATAGTGTGCCTGCATGCTGGTGGAAAGGAACCTTTCCTATACTCACTGAAAACATTATTCGTGTGTGGGATCTATACATGGACTTCACTATTTTTATGTATTTTTTAATAATGTAAATGAAGATGTTTTTATTTATTTGTTTATTCACTATTGTTTATTCACTATGATGGTATATATTTTCTGATATAAGAGCATGGTTCCTCTGTTTCTTTCCAAGGTACAGGTGTTTTTACACTTTACAACAAGCAACTCTTAATTTATTTGTTTTTTTGGTTTTTGATTTGCATGGGTTTAGAACCTTTTGATTCCTATATTTTCTTTTCGTTTTTGCATGTGTGTTTATTGAAGGTAACTACTTTCTATGTAATTTATTTTCATATGCTCAGTCTGAATTGTGAAGATGTGTGACAAGCACACTTTAGACTATACGCAAACTCTAAATCTACTCTTCAGTATGTTTGGATTCATTCCTGTAAACAGTCTTCTCATGCAATCTTTTTTTTTTTTTTTTTTAACTTGCTTCTTAGATGAAAATCCTGCCACTGCCTCAAAATTAGTATCAGTAATGTCAGCTTGCCATGCAAGCTACATCAGTTGATCCATGGGCTGCCTATTTAAAACAATTAATAGGCAGTGCAACTGAAGAAGTACCCACCATTTGGTCATTTTGGCATATTGTCAGAACTGCCCATATGTTTTTAGTGTATTGTCACAGTTGCCCATTTGTTGCTCATGGATTATAGGGATTGTCCATTTGATACCCACGTATTGCCATGACTGCCTGCTTGTTTTGTATGTTTTGTCACAATTGTCTAATTGTTGCCTGAATATTGTCACAATTGTACATTTGTAGCCTGCATATTGTAACAATTGCCTATTTATTGCCTATGCATTGTCTTGATTATATGTTTGTTACCTATGTATCACAGTTTCCCCTTTTCTAGCCCACATTTTACCCATTAGTTGTAAATGTATTGTAGTTATTTACCTATATATTGTGAACTCAGACTTATTCACTTAGAGCAGCCTTTCTCAACCAGTGTGTCACGGCACACTAGTGTGCCGCCAGAGGTCCTCAGGTGTGCCGCGGGATCATGATGAGCCAGATCTCCCGATCCTCTGCTGATCTGTACATCGACACATAGAGAGTTCGGCCAGTCTCAAAAGTGAAAGTAAAGGGAGATGGAGTTTGCTGTGCTCTCTGTTTCCCCCTACAGTGCAGTACATGGCTAAATGAAAAAGGTACTGTGCTAGAATGTTTCAAAAGGCTTTATATATATATATATATATATATATATATATATATATATATATATATGTGTGTATGTGTGTGTGTGTGTGTATTTATATGTGTGTATGTGTGTGTGTGTGTATATATACATATGTGTGTGTGTATGTATATGTGTTTGAGTGTGTGTGTGTGTGTGTATGTGTAAATATATGTGTGTGTATGTGTATATACTGTATGTGTGTGTGTGTGTGTGTATATATGCGTGTGTGTGTGTGTGTGTGTATGTGTATGTGTGTATATATATATATATGTGTGTGTGTTTGTATGTGTATATATGTCCATGTGTGTCAGTGTACATGTGTATGCGTGTACATGTGTACTGTATGTATGTACATGTGTGTATGTATGTGTACATGTGTGTGCGTGTAAATGTGTGTGTGTGTGCATGTGTACTAGGGCTGCGCATCTTCACTTACCTCACGATTCGATTCAATTACGATTATTAGGGCAACGATTTGATACGATTTGATTCTGCGATGCATCACTGCATCACGATGCATCACGATTACATGGCGGTGTATGGGGGTTTCCTCAGGGATATCCGGGATGTGATATATACATGGCGGTGTATGGGGGTCTCCTCAGGGATGTGATATATACATGGCGGTGTATGGGGGTCTCTTCAGGAATGTGATATATACATGGCGGTGTATGGGGGTCTCCTCAGGGATGTGATAGCAGCAAGGACTGCTGCTACTCTGAAAAGCAATCCATACTCAGATTGCTTTTCAAAAGCATTTAACAGGTGGTAAAGAGGCAATATGTTGCCTCCTCACCTCCTGTTCTTAAGCCGTAAATGCAGCATTACCACACCACAACCATGCAATGCACACAGTTGCGGGAGTGGTTGCAGTGCAGCCTCATTCACCCTGGGTATACCTCCAGCTGCAGCCACAGCATGTGCTAACTCTGCATTGAATGGGGGCACGCTGTGCTAACTCTGCATTGAATGGGGGCACGCTGTGCTAACTCTGCATTGAATGAGGGCACGCTGTGGTAACTCTGCATTGAATGGGGCAGGCTGTGGTAACTCTGCATTGAAAGGGGGCACGCTGTGGTAACTCTGCATTGAAAGGGGGCACGCTGTTTGTGCCCCCCTAAAAATTTTGAGCACCAGCCGCCACTGAGCTCAACCATGTGGTTTTACCGCCCCTCCAACCTGACATGTGAACAGGCTCTTGGTTCACATCTGTGTGGCTGCTTGCAGGATGTAGGGCAGCCAATTCATTTAAATGGGCTTCCCTACCCGCAGAAATGCAGGGGAAGAAGTCTCTGACCCTTTTTTTTTTAATTGGGTCGCACCAAATGCACCCCATGTTTTCCAATGTGTGGGGTACCCTTAAGAATGAATGGCACCCCTTAAGAGCAGAGCATTTGTCTTTTTTAGGAAGGAGCACACTTTTTTGTGTGTTCCACGACACGCAGTAACGTGAACCAAGCCTTGGACAGGGGTGCCTCAAGACTGAAAATACTTTTCAAGGGCGCACCGACTGAAAAAAGGTTGAGAAACACTGACTTAGTGGACCATATTACTTTCATTCAAAGTGATTGTAAAGGTTATTTCTTTATTTTTTATTTAAAGATAACAAACATGTTTTACTTACCTACTCTTTGTAATGGTTTTGCAAAGAGCAGCCCTGATCTCCTGGCACCTTCCCCCCGCTGAATGCCTCAATAACAAGCCGCTTGCTATGCATGCACTTGTGAATGTTGCTCCTGAACCCCGCTCTTTGTGTCCATAAGACACACAGAGCATGGCTTGGCCCTGCCCCCCACTCCCTTATCACTGGCTGTGATTGACAGCAGCAGGAGCCAATGGCTCCCGCTTCTGTAACTGAGCCAATGTGGAGAGGGAGAGAAAGAAAAGATTTTGTGCACATCGAGAGTTGAGCGAAGCAGGGAATGAAAACAAGTAGGTTAGTGAAAGCAGCACACAGTACACACACAAACCCATGTTTGGCACATATTTAACCCCTTAAATGACCTAGATGTTAACCCCTTCCTGCCCACTTTCATTAGTACAGAGGCAGTGCATTTTATTAGCACTGATTACTGTAATATTGACACTGGTGATGTCAGTGGCAGCTAGTTAGTTCCTCCCAATGTCAGTTAGTGTCAAATTGACCGCTGCAGTATTGCAGTCCTGGTATTGCAGTCGCTGATTGCCACCAATGTTAGTATAAAATAAATAAATAAAAGTTCAAGTATGTATCCCATACATTGTACACTATAACTTTCACACAAACCTATCAATATACACCTATTGGGATTTGTTTAACCAAAGACATGTAGCAGAATACATTTTGGCCAAAATTTATAAAGAGATATGAATTTTTTTAATCTTTTATGGGATATATTTTATAGCAGAAAGTAAAATAATATTGTTCTTTTTTTTCAAAATTGTCGGTCTTTTTTCTTTTATATAATAAAAAATAAAAAGCTCTATTTGTGTAAAAAAAAAAAAAAAAGATATAAATTTTGTTTGGGTACAGCATTGCATGGCCGCGCAATATAGCGCAGCGCCTATTAGCAAAAAATGGCCTGGTCATGAAGGGGGGTGAATCTTCTAGAGGTCAAGTGTTTAAAAAGGCTTATCCAGGGATTCCAGTTGCTATAGACTTTTCAATACTATGGAAAATATCCATCACAGGTATGAATCATACTATTTTCCTTCTGCCCCTTATCCTTTGTGAAACCACTAGGAACTATGTTATGTTACAAGAGCCCAGCCAGTCTTACCTCTGCAAAATGATGTGAATCATCTGTACATTTATATGAAGAGTAATGAGTAGTGTTGAGCGAACACGGACTGTATTATTCGTGTTCGTACCGAATAATTGGATTTTTTGTACCCGAACACGGACACGGACACTTTACTGTATGTTCGGGTAAAAATCCGTGTTCGGTCGTTTTATTTCCGGGTTTTGCATGCTTTGGCGCTCTTTTCATGGCGGGCTTTCAACAGCCAATCAACAATCGTTTAACTGGTGTGCCTTAAGCCATCCCAGCCATGCCTGCAAATGTCTCAGTAGCTGTGATTGGCCGTCTGAAGCATGTGACCAAGTCTTTATAAGTTCGAGGCAGCCGCAGCAGCGTCATTATGCTGCTTAGATTCAGGGACAGAGCACACATCAACGTGCTGGCTGCTGATTAGGGAAAGATAGGCAGGAAAAAACCATTTGTGTCCGGATAGAATTGAGGGACAGGTCGGAGTGTTTAGGCAGGGCGAGTTGTAGGCATTTTAGGGATAGAGTCTGCTGAATTATATAGGGTCAGTGTCTTCTACAAACTACAATCGATATTGCTGTGTGGGGGGTGGGGTCTGCACTCAATCCTGATCTACGATCTCTTCTCAATCCTGTTAGGGACAGAGTCTGCTGAATTTTAGGGAAACTGTGTTCTACAAACTACAATCGATATTGCTGTGTGGTGTGGGATTGGAGATAGGCAGGTGTCAGTGATCCACATCCATTTTTCTGTGTGTGAGCTGCAGTGAACACAATCTTTTTGGGCTGCAGTGAACACAATCTTTTTGGGCTGCAGTGAACACAATCTTTTTGGGCTGCAGTGAACACAATCTTTTTGGGCTGCAGTGAACACAATCTTTTTGGGGTGCAGTGAACAAAATCTTTTTGGGGTGCAGTGAACACAATCCTTTTTGGTGTGCAGTGAACACAATCTTTGTGGGGTGCAGTGAACAAAATCCTTTGTGGGGTGCAGTGAACACAATCTTTTTGGGGTGCAGTGAACAAAATCCTTTTTGGGGTGCAGTGAACAACATCCTTTTTGGGGTGCAGTGAACACAATCTTTTTGGGGTGCAGTGAACAAAATCCTTTGTGGGGTGCAGTGAACACAATCTTTTTGGGGTGCAGTGAACACAATCTTTTTGGGGTGGAGTGAACAACATCCTTTTTGGGGTGCAGTGAACAAAATCCTTTTTGGGGTGCAGTGAACAAAATCATTTTTGGGGTGCAGTGAACACAATCTTTTTGGGGTGCAGTGAACACAATCTTTGTGGGGTGCAGTGAACACAATCTTTTTGGGGTGGAGTGAACAACATCCTTTTTGGGGTGCAGTGAACAACATCCTTTTTGGGGTGCAGTGAACACAATCTTTTTGGGGTGCAGTGAACACAATCTTTGTGGGGTACAGTGAACAGAATCTTTGTGGGGTGCAGTGAACACAATCTTTGGGGGGTACAGTGAACACAATCTTTGTGAGGTGCAGTGAACACAATCTTTGTGGGGTGCAGTGAACACAATCATTGTGGGGTGCAGTGAACTCAATCTTTGTGGGGTACAGTGAACACAATCTCATACTGAAGGTTTGAGGGTGCTGCCTGTTCCATACTCCCCCTACTCCTCATCTAGCCTTTTAGGGGTACAAACAATAGTAATTGGGGCCTAGTGTGGTTGTGTACGTGTGATATACATACACTTTTTTGGGATCATATTTTCTATTCCGCTATTTAATCAAAAACCTTTGGGGATCAGTTAAATTGGGGGATAGTCTGTGTTGGTACGTGTGAGAGAGATCCACCTTTCCAAGTTGTTGGGGTTCATCTCATACTTCTGAAGGTTTGAGGGTGCTGCCTGTTCCATACTCCCCCTACTCCTAGCCTTTTAGGGGTACAAACAATAGTAATTGGGGCCTAGTGTGGTTGTGTACGTGTGATATACATACACTTTTTTGGGATCATATTTTCTATTCCGCTATTTAATCAAAAACCTTTGGGGATCAGTTAAATTGGGGGATAGTCTGTGTTGGTACGTGTGAGAGAGATCCACCTTTCCAAGTTGTTGGGGTTCATCTCATACTTCTGAAGGTTTGAGGGTGCTGCCTGTTCCATACTCCCCCTACTCCTAGCCTTTTAGGGGTACAAACAATAGTAATTGGGGCCTAGTGTGGTTGTGTACGTGTGATATACATACACTTTTTTGGGATCATATTTTCTATTCCGCTATTTAATCAAAAACCTCTGGGGATCAGTTAAATTGGGGGATAGTCTGTGTTGGTACGTGTGAGAGAGATCCACCTTTCCAAGTTGTTGGGGTTCATCTCATACTTCTGAAGGTTTGAGGGTGCTGCCTGTTCCATACTCCCCCTACTCCTAGCCTTTTAGGGGTACAAACAATAGTAATTGGGGCCTAGTGTGGTTGTGTACGTGTGATATACATACACTTTTTTGGGATCATATTTTCTATTCCGCTATTTAATCAAAAACCTTTGGGGATCAGTTAAATTGGGGGATAGTCTGTGTTGGTACGTGTGAGAGAGATCCACCTTTCCAAGTTGTTGGGGTTCATCTCATACTTCTGAAGGTTTGAGGGTGCTGCCTGTTCCATACTCCCCCTACTCCTAGCCTTTTAGGGGTACAAACAATAGTAATTGGGGCCTAGTGTGGTTGTGTACGTGTGATATACATACACTTTTTTGGGATCATATTTTCTATTCCGCTATTTAATCAAAAACCTTTGGGGATCAGTTAAATTGGGGGATAGTCTGTGTTGGTACGTGTGAGAGAGATCCACCTTTCCAAGTTGTTGGGGTTCATCTCATACTTCTGAAGGTTTGAGGGTGCTGCCTGTTCCATACTCCCCCTACTCCTAGCCTTTTAGGGGTACAAACAATAGTAATTGGGGCCTAGTGTGGTTGTGTACGTGTGATATACATACACTTTTTTGGGATCATATTTTCTATTCCGCTATTTAATCAAAAACCTTTGGGGATCAGTTAAATTGGGGGATAGTCTGTGTTGGTACGTGTGAGAGAGATCCACCTTTCCAAGTTGTTGGGGTTCATCTCATACTTCTGAAGGTTTGAGGGTGCTGCCTGTTCCATACTCCCCCTACTCCTAGCCTTTTAGGGGTACAAACAATAGTAATTGGGGCCTAGTGTGGTTGTGTACGTGTGATATACATACACTTTTTTGGGATCATATTTTCTATTCCGCTATTTAATCAAAAACCTCTGGGGATCAGTTAAATTGGGGGATAGTCTGTGTTGGTACGTGTGAGAGAGATCCACCTTTCCAAGTTGTTGGGGTTCATCTCATACTTCTGAAGGTTTGAGGGTGCTGCCTGTTCCATACTCCCCCTACTCCTAGCCTTTTAGGGGTACAAACAATAGTAATTGGGGCCTAGTGTGGTTGTGTACGTGTGATATACATACACTTTTTTGGGATCATATTTTCTATTCCGCTATTTAATCAAAAACCTTTGGGGATCAGTTAAATTGGGGGATAGTCTGTGTTGGTACGTGTGAGAGAGATCCACCTTTCCAAGTTGTTGGGGTTCATCTCATACTTCTGAAGGTTTGAGGGTGCTGCCTGTTCCATACTCCCCCTACTCCTAGCCTTTTAGGGGTACAAACAATAGTAATTGGGGCCTAGTGTGGTTGTGTACGTGTGATATACATACACTTTTTTGGGATCATATTTTCTATTCCGCTATTTAATCAAAAACCTTTGGGGATCAGTTAAATTGGGGGATAGTCTGTGTTGGTACGTGTGAGAGAGATCCACCTTTCCAAGTTGTTGGGGTTCATCTCATACTTCTGAAGGTTTGAGGGTGCTGCCTGTTCCATACTCCCCCTACTCCTAGCCTTTTAGGGGTACAAACAATAGTAATTGGGGCCTAGTGTGGTTGTGTACGTGTGATATACATACACTTTTTTGGGATCATATTTTCTATTCCGCTATTTAATCAAAAACCTCTGGGGATCAGTTAAATTGGGGGATAGTCTGTGTTGGTACGTGTGAGAGAGATCCACCTTTCCAAGTTGTTGGGGTTCATCTCATACTTCTGAAGGTTTGAGGGTGCTGCCTGTTCCATACTCCCCCTACTCCTAGCCTTTTAGGGGTACAAACAATAGTAATTGGGGCCTAGTGTGGTTGTGTACGTGTGATATACATACACTTTTTTGGATCATATTTTCTATTCCGCTATTTAATCAAAAACCTTTGGGGATCAGTTAAATTGGGGGATAGTCTGTGTTGGTACGTGTGAGAGAGATCCACCTTTCCAAGTTGTTGGGGTTCATCTCATACTTCTGAAGGTTTGAGGGTGCTGCCTGTTCCATACTCCCCCTACTCCTAGCCTTTTAGGGGTACAAACAATAGTAATTGGGGCCTAGTGTGGTTGTGTACGTGTGATATACATACACTTTTTTGGGATCATATTTTCTATTCCGCTATTTAATCAAAAACCTCTGGGGATCAGTTAAATTGGGGGATAGTCTGTGTTGGTACGTGTGAGAGAGATCCACCTTTCCAAGTTGTTGGGGTTCATCTCATACTTCTGAAGGTTTGAGGGTGCTGCCTGTTCCATACTCCCCCTACTCCTAGCCTTTTAGGGGTACAAACAATAGTAATTGGGGCCTAGTGTGGTTGTGTACGTGTGATATACATACACTTTTTTGGGATCATATTTTCTATTCCGCTATTTAATCAAAAACCTCTGGGGATCAGTTAAATTGGGGGATAGTCTGTGTTGGTACGTGTGAGAGAGATCCACCTTTCCAAGTTGTTGGGGTTCATCTCATACTTCTGAAGGTTTGAGGGTGCTGCCTGTTCCATACTCCCCCTACTCCTAGCCTTTTAGGGGTACAAACAATAGTAATTGGGGCCTAGTGTGGTTGTGTACGTGTGATATACATACACTTTTTTGGGATCATATTTTCTATTCCGCTATTTAATCAAAAACCTCTGGGGATCAGTTAAATTGGGGGATAGTCTGTGTTGGTACGTGTGAGAGAGATCCACCTTTCCAAGTTGTTGGGGTTCATCTCATACTTCTGAAGGTTTGAGGGTGCTGCCTGTTCCATACTCCCCCTACTCCTAGCCTTTTAGGGGTACAAACAATAGTAATTGGGGCCTAGTGTGGTTGTGTACGTGTGATATACATACACTTTTTTGGGATCATATTTTCTATTCCGCTATTTAATCAAAAACCTCTGGGGATCAGTTAAATTGGGGGATAGTCTGTGTTGGTACGTGTGAGAGAGATCCACCTTTCCAAGTTGTTGGGGTTCATCTCATACTTCTGAAGGTTTGAGGGTGCTGCCTGTTCCATACTCCCCCTACTCCTAGCCTTTTAGGGGTACAAACAATAGTAATTGGGGCCTAGTGTGGTTGTGTACGTGTGATATACATACACTTTTTTGGGATCATATTTTCTATTCCGCTATTTAATCAAAAACCTTTGGGGATCAGTTAAATTGGGGGATAGTCTGTGTTGGTACGTGTGAGAGAGATCCACCTTTCCAAGTTGTTGGGGTTCATCTCATACTTCTGAAGGTTTGAGGGTGCTGCCTGTTCCATACTCCCCCTACTCCTAGCCTTTTAGGGGTACAAACAATAGTAATTGGGGCCTAGTGTGGTTGTGTACGTGTGATATACATACACTTTTTTGGGATCATATTTTCTATTCCGCTATTTAATCAAAAACCTTTGGGGATCAGTTAAATTGGGGGATAGTCTGTGTTGGTACGTGTGAGAGAGATCCACCTTTCCAAGTTGTTGGGGTTCATCTCATACTTCTGAAGGTTTGAGGGTGCTGCCTGTTCCATACTCCCCCTACTCCTAGCCTTTTAGGGGTACAAACAATAGTAATTGGGGCCTAGTGTGGTTGTGTACGTGTGATATACATACACTTTTTTGGGATCATATTTTCTATTCCGCTATTTAATCAAAAACCTCTGGGGATCAGTTAAATTGGGGGATAGTCTGTGTTGGTACGTGTGAGAGAGATCCACCTTTCCAAGTTGTTGGGGTTCATCTCATACTTCTGAAGGTTTTAGGGTGCTGCCTGTTCCATACTCCCCCTACTCCTAGCCTTTTAGGGGTACAAACAATAGTAATTGGGGCCTAGTGTGGTTGTGTACGTGTGATATACATACACTTTTTTGGGATCATATTTTCTATTCCGCTATTTAATCAAAAACCTTTGGGGATCAGTTAAATTGGGGGATAGTCTGTGTTGGTACGTGTGAGAGAGATCCACCTTTCCAAGTTGTTGGGGTTCATCTCATACTTCTGAAGGTTTGAGGGTGCTGCCTGTTCCATACTCCCCCTACTCCTAGCCTTTTAGGGGTACAAACAATAGTAATTGGGGCCTAGTGTGGTTGTGTACGTGTGATATACATACACTTTTTTGGGATCATATTTTCTATTCCGCTATTTAATCAAAAACCTTTGGGGATCAGTTAAATTGGGGGATAGTCTGTGTTGGTACGTGTGAGAGAGATCCACCTTTCCAAGTTGTTGGGGTTCATCTCATACTTCTGAAGGTTTGAGGGTGCTGCCTGTTCCATACTCCCCCTACTCCTAGCCTTTTAGGGGTACAAACAATAGTAATTGGGGCCTAGTGTGGTTGTGTACGTGTGATATACATACACTTTTTTGGGATCATATTTTCTATTCCGCTATTTAATCAAAAACCTCTGGGGATCAGTTAAATTGGGGGATAGTCTGTGTTGGTACGTGTGAGAGAGATCCACCTTTCCAAGTTGTTGGGGTTCATCTCATACTTCTGAAGGTTTGAGGGTGCTGCCTGTTCCATACTCCCCCTACTCCTAGCCTTTTAGGGGTACAAACAATAGTAATTGGGGCCTAGTGTGGTTGTGTACGTGTGATATACATACACTTTTTTGGGATCATATTTTCTATTCCGCTATTTAATCAAAAACCTTTGGGGATCAGTTAAATTGGGGGATAGTCTGTGTTGGTACGTGTGAGAGAGATCCACCTTTCCAAGTTGTTGGGGTTCATCTCATACTTCTGAAGGTTTGAGGGTGCTGCCTGTTCCATACCCCCCCTACTCCTCATCTAGCCTTTTAGGGGTACAAACAATAGTAATTGGGGCCTAGTGTGGTTGTGTACGTGCGAGATACATACACTTTTTTTGATCATATTTCCTATTCCGCTATTCAATAAAAACCTTTGAGGATCAATTGAATTGCGGGATAGTCTGTGTCGGTACGTGTGAGAGAGATCCACCTTTCCAAGTTGTTGGGGTTCATCTCATACTTCTGAAGGTTTGAGGGTGCTGCCTGTTCCATACCCCCCCTACTCCTCATCTAGCCTTTTAGGGGTACAAACAATAGTAATTGGGGCCTAGTGTGGTTGTGTACGTGCGAGATACATACACTTTTTTTGATCATATTTCCTATTCCGCTATTCAATAAAAACCTTTGAGGATCAATTGAATTGCGGGATAGTCTGTGTCGGTACGTGTGAGAGAGATCCACCTTTCCAAGTTGTTGGGGTTCATCTCATACTTCTGAAGGTTTGAGGGTGCTGCCTGTTCCATACCCCCCCTACTCCTCATCTAGCCTTTTAGGGGTACAAACAATAGTAATTGGGGCCTAGTGTGGTTGTGTACGTGCGAGATACATACACTTTTTTTGATCATATTTCCTATTCCGCTATTCAATAAAAACCTTTGAGGATCAATTGAATTGCGGGATAGTCTGTGTCGGTACGTGTGAGAGAGATCCACCTTTCCAAGTTGTTGGGGTTCATCTCATACTTCTGAAGGTTTGAGGGTGCTGCCTGTTCCATACCCCCCCTACTCCTCATCTAGCCTTTTAGGGGTACAAACAATAGTAATTGGGGCCTAGTGTGGTTGTGTACGTGCGAGATACATACACTTTTTTTGATCATATTTCCTATTCCGCTATTCAATAAAAACCTTTGAGGATCAATTGAATTGCGGGATAGTCTGTGTCGGTACGTGTGAGAGAGATCCACCTTTCCAAGTTGTTGGGGTTCATCTCATACTTCTGAAGGTTTGAGGGTGCTGCCTGTTCCATACCCCCCCTACTCCTCATCTAGCCTTTTAGGGGTACAAACAATAGTAATTGGGGCCTAGTGTGGTTGTGTACGTGCGAGATACATACACTTTTTTTGATCATATTTCCTATTCCGCTATTCAATAAAAACCTTTGAGGATCAATTGAATTGCGGGATAGTCTGTGTCGGTACGTGTGAGAGAGATCCACCTTTCCAAGTTGTTGGGGTTCATCTCATACTTCTGAAGGTTTGAGGGTGCTGCCTGTTCCATACTCCCCCTACTCCTCATCTAGCCTTTTAGGGGTACAAACAATAGTAATTGGGGCCTAGTGTGGTTGTGTACGTGTGATATACATACACTTTTTTTGGATCATATTTTCTATTCCGCTATTCAATAAAAACCTTTCTAGGGCAAGATCTTAAATTACAGAAATATGAGGAGACCGTCAAATAAGGGCCGTGGCCTGGGTCGTGGTGCTGCTGGTAGAGCTCCTGTTGCAAGGAGAGGACATGGTCGATCTGTGCCAGCTACACGCACAAGTGAAACACCTTCCTCAAGTGTGAGTAGGCGACAGAACCTGCATCAGTATTTGGTAGGGCATCAAACGCCCCTAGAAGTGATGAGGCCAGAACAAGTTGAGGCGATAGTAGATTGGTTTGCTGCTGACAGTGCCTCCAGTTCCTTCACATTGTCTCCCACCCAGTCTACTGCAGAAAGGTCAGAGTTGGCACCTGCAGCCAATGTCCAACCGTCTTTCACCTCACCCCCTTGCAAATCAGGCCAGCAGTCTGAGCCCCAAGCCATACAGCAGTCTCTTATTCTTTTTGAGGACTCTGTCAGCAGGGTTTCCCAGGGCCATCCACCTAGCCCTGCCCCAGAAGTGGAAGAGATTGAGTGCAGCGATGCCCAACCACTTATTTCTCAAGATGAGTACATGCAAGGATCATCGCAGCACGTCTCCGATGATGACGAAACGCAGGTGCCAACTGCTGCGGCGTTCAGCATTGTGGAGACCGACAAGGAGGGCAGGGGTGAAGACTGGGTGGAAGATGATGTGGAGGACGATGAGGTCCTCGACCCCACATGGAATGAACGTCATGCAGGTGAACTGAGTAGTTTGGAGGAAGAGGCGGTGGTCGCACAGAGCCACCAGCACAGCAGAAGAGGGAGCAGGGTGCAGAAGCGGAGCGGCCGTGCCCTAGACACTACGCCCGCTACTGCCCAACGCAGCAAGGGAACGAGCGCACCAACGTCAGCTCAAAGGAGTTCTCTAGCATGGAAGTTCTTTAGAAAATGTGCTGATGACAGGACACGAGTGGTTTGCACCCTGTGCAATCAGAGCTTGAAGCGAGGCATGAACCTTCTCAACCTGAGCACAACCTGCATGATCAGGCATCTAAGTGCAAAGCACGAGCTGCAGTGGAGTACACACCTTCAAAACCAAGAAACGTCTCTGGCTCATCCTGCTTCCTCTTCTGCTGCAGTCTCGGCCGCTCCAGCCACATCTGTAGTGATACCGGCACCTGCCACCCCGCAAACAGACGATCTGTCAGCAACACCACCACCTGGGTCACCAACAACCATCTCCACAATGTCCCGTGGAAGCGTTCAGCTTTCCATCTCCCAAACACTTGAGAGGAAGAGGAAGTACCCCCCTACCCACCCGCGATCCCTGGCCCTGAATGCCAGCATTTCAAAATTATTGGCCTTTGAAATGCTGTCATTCCGTCTGGTGGAGACGCACAGTTTTAAAAACCTTATGTCGGTGGCTGTCCCACAGTACGTCGTGCCCAGCCGCCACTACTTTTCCAGGCAAGCCATCCCTTCCCTGCACAACCAAGTGGGGGAAAAAATCAGGTGTGCACTGCGCAACGCCATCTGTGCCAAGGTCCACCTAACTACGGATACGTGGACCAGTAAGCACGGTCAGGGGCGTTATATCTCCCTAACGGCACACTGGGTAAATGCAGTGGCGGATGGGCCTGAGGCGGATAGCAATTTGGCGCATGTCCTTCCACCACCGAGGATTGCAGGGCGCTTCAGTTTGCCTCCTGTTCCTAACTCCTCCTACTCCGCTTCCTCATCCTCTACCGCCTCCTCATCCGGACAGCGTAACACCTTCACCACCAACTTCAGCACGGCCAGGGGTAAACGACAGCAGGCAGTTTTACAACTTGCCTGTTTGGGGGACAAACCACACACCGCGCAGGAGTTGTGGAGGAGCATGGAACAGCAGACAAATGAGTGGTTGCTGCCAGCGAGCCTCAAGCCCGGCCTGGTGGTGTGCGATAACGGGCGAAATCTCATAGCAGCTCTGGGCCTAGCCGGTTTGACGCACATCCCTTGCCTGGCGCATGTGCTGAATTTGGTGGTGCAGAGGTTCCTTAAAAACTACCCCGATATGTCAGAGCTGCTGCAGAAAGTGCGGGCCGTTTGTGCGCACTTTCGGCGTTCTCACCCTGCTGCTGCTCGCCTGGCAGCGCTGCAGCGTAACTTCGGCCTTCCCGCTCACCGCCTCATATGTGACGTGCCCACAAGGTGGAACTCCACCTTGCACATGCTGGAAAGACTGTGCGAGCAGCAGCAGGCCATAGTGGAGTTTCAGCTGCAGCACGCACGCGTGAGTCGCTCTGCGGAACAGCACCACTTCACCACCAATAACTGGGCCTCCATGCGAGACCTGTGTGCCTTGTTGCGCTGTTTTGAGTACTCCACCAACATGGCCAGTGGCAATGACGCCGTTCTCAGCTTAACTATCCCACTTCTATGCCTCCTTGAAAAAACAATTCGGGCGATGATGGAAGAGGATGTGGCACAGGATGAGGAGGAGGAGGAGGATGAAGAGGTAACATTTCCAAGGCTTTCAGGGCAGTCATTCGCAAGGGGCTCCGAGGGTGGGTTCCTGCACACGCAAACGCCAGGGACGCAATTGTCCAGCAGGGGCACAGTTCTGGAGGATGAGGAGGATGAGGAGGAGGAGGAGCTGGAGGAGGAGATGGAACCATGTTCACAGCAGGGTGGCACCCAGGCCAGCTCATGGCCATCACTGGTGCGTGGCTGGGGGGATACAGAGGACACGGACCATACACCTCCCACAGAGGACAGCCTTTCGTTGCCTCTGGGCAGCCTGGCACACATGAGCGATTACATGCTGCAGTGTCTCCACAACGACCGCCGAGTTGCCCACATTCTAACTTGTGCTGATTACTGGGTGGCCACGCTGCTGGATCCCCGTTACAAGGACAACGTACCGTCCTTAATTCACTCACTGGAGCGCGATCGCAAGATGCGCGAGTACAAGCGCACGCTGGTAGACGCCATGCTGCTGGCATTCCCATCTGACAGCGGGGCCACAGTGGAAGCACAAGGCAGAGGAGGAGGAGGAGGAGGTCGCCAACGCAACCAGGGCACCGCCAGCACCTCAGAAGGCAGGGTTAGCATGGCCGAAATGTGGAAAAGCTTTGTCAGCACGCCACAACAAACAGCAGCACCAGCAGCTCAGATGGAACGTCTTAGCAGGAGGCAGCATTTTACCAACATGGTGGAGCAGTATGTGTGCACACGCCTACATGTAGTGAATGACGGGTCTGCCCCCTTCAACTTCTGGGTCTCCAAATTGGGCACATGGCCTGAGCTTGCCCTTTACGCCTTGGAGGTGCTGGCGTGCCCTGCAGCCAGTGTATTATCTGAACGGGTATTTAGCACGGCTGGGGGCGTTATAACAGACAAGCGCAGCCGCCTGTCCAGAGACAATGTGGACAAGCTCACGTTCATTAAAATGAACCAGGCATGGATCCCACGGGACTTTTCCGTACCTTATGCAGAATAGCAATGGATACCGACCTTACCCACCCATTGTTCCATTTTTGCTCTTTCTCACTCTTTTGGGGTGTACCCTCATTTAAAATTTGTGAAAAGAAGCAGTGTTGGCTACCTCGTCCTCCTCCTCAGGGCCAGATTAATGTAGGGGCTATTGGAGCTGCAGCTCCAGGCCCCTACCTTTTATATAGGCCCCGGGTTGGCCATATTCACTGTTACCGCTCTTCTGTCACTTGTAAACACAGAAGTCTGGCTTCTATGCTCGCTTCCCCAGGCAGCACCCTCAGAACCTCCCCACACAGCGTGAAGGCCGGACAAGGAGGGACAGTTGGCGATGCATGGATGTGTTTATGGGCTTCAGAGACAGCATCCCATGTTGAATTAGGCATGCATGGCTGCACCCTTCCTCCTCTGGGTGCATGGCAAGGCACGGCCCTAAGGCCCTTCAAAATCCTCAGCACCAAGCCCATGATGCTGTTAATCCGGCCCTGGTCCTCCTCCACCGCCGCTTCCACCTACACCGCCCATAGGTGTGCGCAGCCTATTGCATTAAGGTGTGCACCCCAAAGTTGAAATACACATGCATGTGTTTGCCAGCAGGGAGAGTAATGTATCGGGGCCATGTACCTGTAGGCAAGGAGAAATAGAGCAGAGCAGGTCCCAGGGAGATCTTTCCCATCTCCTCACTGGCAATGCTATGTGCCCTAGGTGATTAGGGTGTGCCCAGGCACACCCAGCACACCCTGTGCGCACGCCTATGTCACCGCCACATCCACCACCACCTCAACCTCCCTCCTACTCCATATGGGCCTCGTCCTTCAGAGATGAAGAAGAACATTGTTTTATTTTTCTGTTTTTTTTTGTTGTTTTAAGTTATTTCCCTATCCACATTTGTTTGCAGAGCACTTGCCATGCTCTTAATTACGTTTTGCTGCCATTTGCAGCACTCTAGCCCTTTCCTTTGGTGTTTTAGAGCCATTTTAGTGCCTTAAAGTTCGGGTCCCCATTGACTTCAATGGGGTTCGGTGTCCGGGAAAAGTTCGGTAAAAGTCCGGGACACGGACCCGGACTTTTTTTTAAAGTTCGGCCGAACCCGTCGAACACGGACATCTAGGTGTCCGCTCAACCCTAGTAATGAGAGGTAAATCTGTATTTTCCAAGTGCCTCAGTAAAAATATACCTAAATAAAGCGAATAAGTGGTCAGTGTCTTTTAGCTATGGAGTACCAATATCGAGTCGTATCTTTGGTGTGTCTAAAAAAACCTACATTGGGAGTTAAAGCCATTTATTTCTGTGGGCTATGCAGCCTCGAGCTGCTGTGAGAACATTTGTACCAGGTAAACTCTATAGTTAAGTACATTTGAAGAACACACATTTTAAAGTGATTGTAAAGTCTCATTTTTTTTCAATAAAAATAACATACCTACCTGCTCTGTGCAGTGGTTTTGCACAGAGAAGGCCAAATCCTCCTCTTTGGGTCCCTCTTCAGCTTTCCTCACCCCTCCCTCCCTTTGAGTGGCCCCATAGCAAGCAGCTATGTTATGGGGGGCACCTGAGCCGAGGCACAGTTATGTGTATCCATTTAGACACAAATCTGCGGTTCGGGCCCCACCCCCTCTTTTTCCTCATTGGCTAACTGACTTTGATTGACAGCAGTGGAAGCCAATGGTGTCATTGCTGTGTATTAGCCAATGAGGAGGGGAGTCCAGGACGACTGAGACAGTTGTGGACATCGCTGGATAGAGATAGTTCAGGTAAGCATTGGGGGGGGGGGCTGAGGGGGGCTGCTTTACACACAAGGTTTTTTATCTTATTGCATAGAATGCATTAAGATAAAAAAAACCTTCTGCATTTACAACCCCTTTAACCTTTAAGGTTGGGGAGCACAGTCTCAAGTGGCAGCAGCCAGTCTAAAGGGGAAGAGGCTGGCTGGTGGATAATGATGGCCCTGCTTGGTGGGGGGACATGTGTGCTTTATGTCCCTCACCTCGCAGCGTGGTACTCATGTTGGGACTCACTTTGGCACAGGGTCAGCCAGTAAACCTGGCCTAGGGGGTCATGAGAGCTTCCTGTTGTGTGAGCCTTTATGACCAAGAATCTATAACATAGCATAAAAGTGTTGGTTCAGTGTTTGTGTCCAGGGTAGGACATAAGAGACTGGCGAGGTATGGGGCATGTTTTCCAATCCCCTCTTGAAACAGATAATCATCCTGAGAAGTAGAGTGGAGGATATTGTTGTCTGTTGGTTCCAGTAGTGAAGAAGAGGATGAGTACCTAGGAACCGAAGTGTGAAGAATTCCTGTAATGGCTTGTAGTTTCTGACCTGCCCTTTAGGGTGCAAACTCCTGTTCCTCACTTTATCAATCTCACGGCCCCCAAAAACTGGACTGGGGAAAAACAAAATGGGAAAGTATTTTTAAAGGTAAATAATTTTTTTCAAGCAAATTTCATCTAAGCAATTCCCATTTTATCAACATTTCTGCTGAGGAAAGCCTATAATTTAACTGAAATTATTCCATTCATCTCCATTCCTATAGACTCATGTACATTTTTAATGTCTTTGTGTTAGCAACATTATGTAGATTATCCAGGGATGATATGATCATCTGCATAAATTATCACATTATACCTGCATATCAAATCTGTGTCAAGTTTTTTTTTTTTATAGTTTTGTGCACTGGATGCAGCCACATGAAAAGTCGTCAGCTAGGCTTTTCTATAAAACACGTGCCACATGGAGTATTAACCTTTGGTTTTGTTATCTTGACTGGATGTCATATGTTGTCCTGTCAGGAAGCACCGAGATCTGTCACCAGCTGTGTATTCGGGATCAGAGTACCCGCTCGCTGCCAATACCATGTGACCATTATGACCAATCACGGCTGATCACATTACAGTTGTATACAATAGATAGCTTCATTTTATGCCATCCATTGGATACAACTGTGGATGTCATATGTTGTTCTGTCAGGAAGCACCGAGATCTGTCACCAGCTGTGTCCACGGGATCAGAGTACCCGCTCGCTGCCAAAACCATGTGACCATTATGACCAATCACGGCTGATCACATTACAGTTGTATACAATAGATAGCTTCATTTTATGCCATCCATTGGATAAAACTGTGTTGTTAGCTGTAATTGGTTAGTGAATTGGTCAGTGTGATCACATGGTACAGACAGGTCCAATCATAGCCCATCTGTACCATGTGATTAGCTCTGGCCAATCACAGCTAATCAAAATAATACAGATTGAATTGTAGCAGGTTTTCCAGGCTTTGGGCCTGATGTGGGTCTGCCATTGTTACTGGTTACCTCTCCAGCCCATGTGAGCTGCAACCCTGGGTGTGATAACTGAGACATGGACAACTCCAGCATCTTTGTTTTGTTGTTTTATTGTAATTAAGGAGATGGGAGAAGGGAATGAGTGGGATACTCCTTTAGGCTCCTTTGACGCTCAGAACACACTGTAACTTGAAAGAAGTGCTAGATCCTCGACTTTGAGTCCAGAAGATCCAGGACTGTAGAACAATGAGCTACAAACACTGCTGTACTGCAAAGTCACTAACTTCTTCCTCCTTCCTTCCTTGCCCTGGCTTGAGGTAGACTGTGAAATCCTGTATGGCTGCAACTCTCAACTAAGACACTGCACACTGTCTCTTCAGGGCCCAAACTGCAGGTGCCCCCTTTAACTCTTCAGGGTCCCCTGACTAGGTACCCCCTCTGTCACTTCAGGCTCCTCAACCTAGGTACCCCCTTTACAGCTAGCTGATATCTGGGTCCTAAAACCTTCTCCGGAGTTGTCCCCTCTAACATTTCAGGCAGACCCCCAGGGGCAATCCTCAATACTCACGACCTGTGTAGGCTTTCCTTGGACTAGACCCCTCTCGCTCTCCGCTGGTTCTCGGCACACCGGATCCCCCTCAGCTCAACACAGCACTCTCTGGATTCTCAGGCAGCACCCAAGACAGTCTCTTCCTCAAACAGGAGGAGAGACAGCCGTTCTCTCACTCCTGGGACTCTGCTCCCGCCAAAGACACCCAGTCATGCACTTCCCACAAACTTATACCCACTCCCAGGATCCCTTGCGGCATAATCTGCCTTCTGGGGTAGTTACAAGCCTGAATGTGTCCCCTGATTGGGTTTCCTCCACCGCCCTATGAGAAGCCTCTCACAGGGACCAGTGGGGAGACTCCCTTCTCAGCAGGCACACCTGGAAGCCATGACACCCTGGCAAAAAGTAATCATGGCCCTGCTGTTAGGCAGACAAGGCCCACTATACATTTGCCTAGCACCTACCTGTAGGGTGCTACAGAATAAATTAGTTTGAAATCAATAAAATGCTTGCTTATAGCAATGTAATGCAGATATAATCAAACAAAATGTTTAAAACAGAAATAAAAATCCTAATCACTTTCCTTGAGTAGCACAATAATAGTGTTGTAACATTATATTCCTCTGGTCATAGTGTGTTATAAAAATAAAATGTTAAAATTATTATTTATTTTCCAAACAATTATGACAAAAAAAACAACAACTTTAAAACACCCACCATACCTCGTACTAAATACCTTGGACTGCTTACTTTCCAAAAAATGGTCATTTGGGGGGGCTATATGTACTGTCCTGGCATTTTAGGGTCTCAAGAAATTAGATAAATATTATACACTAATTTGGATTATTTTCACCAAAGAAATGTAGCAGAATACACTTTGGCCTAAATGAACAAAGAAAGTTTATTTTTTTGCAAGGTTTTATAACAGAAACAAAGAAAAACAGTTTTTTTTTTCAAAATATTCAGTCTTTTTTTCATTTATTTAGCAAAAAATAAAAACACAGTGGTAATTAAATTCCACCAAAAGAAATTTCTATTTTTGTGAAAAAAATGATTAAAATTTAGTTTGGGTATAGTGTTGCATGACTGCACAATTGTCATTCAAATTGTAACAGCGCCTAAAGCTGAAAATTTGCCTAGGAAGGGAGGGGGTAAAAGTGCCTGGTATTGAAGTGGTTAAGTGCTCTTGTTCAACTGTTCAAACCCTATTGATTAGCGTACCGTTGCACACCAAATAGGTCCCTTGAGACCAGTCTCCACATATATTTGCAAATGTATGCAACCCTGTCTGTACTGACTGATGCAACTCTAAGGCCCCTTTCAAACGTGCAATCCGATCCGCCTGTCAGTTTTTCAAGCAGACCTGATCGGATGCTCCATGCATCCCTATGGGGCAGCGGGTGTCAGCCGAGACATCTCCGCTGACACCCGCTGCTATCCGATTTTGATCCTGCCGTGAAATCCGGACAGATGGAAACATTATATTTTCCATCCATCTGGAGGATCGGATCGGATGGGATTGGATGAGAACGGACAGGCAGTCCGTTCTCATCTGATCTCCCCATAGAGGACAGCGGAGGTTTTGACAGCTCCCTCTCTGCACACTGAGCAGAGACAGAGCTGTCACCCGCCTGCTCAGCAAGGAACGGCGGATCAATACCCTACTGAGCAGAATGCACTCCGTTGGGCGGTGCACACGTGTAAAAGGGGCCTAAGACCTCTGTTTTGAATTTGAGTAGAGAGATTCTTTTTTCTGAGTGCTATGGGGTATGTTAGGAAAATCTTTGTTGGTTGTACAATTGTAAACCAGTGATATGGTCTTGCCACATCCAGATCACTCCCTAAAAACAACATATTTATAAAACATAATGATATGTTTTACAATTTTGCTTGTTTTGGCACTCCAAAGCAAACAAAGTCCCATGCATTTTAATGAATGGGCAAAGAACTGTCAGTTACGTGACCTGTCAAAGTCACATGACTGAGCTGTCCTCCTATCATAGAGTGTTCTCTGCTGTGTTATGAAGGGAACATTCCAATGGACAGCACAGGCTCCATGAATTCATGGAATCATTTGGTGTCCTGCAGGGAACAGAAAGTAGTATCCATTCTTCTTTTTAAATAGCACCCTTATTTAATAAGCATCTCAGTGCGACCACACATGTATATTATAAATAGATCGGACAGCTGCCAGTTTCTCTGTCTGTAACCCAGAATCAGTGATCTCATATACCATCTTCAATATATACTATTAAGTGGGTGTTTCTAATGGTAATATATTTACCCAAATATGAAGCTTTTGGTGGACAGACTGCAAAGAAATTCACATTGAAAGCAAAGAAAGTATACTTTACACTTTTCGACATGTTGTAGCTTTATACTGCTACCCGCAATAATTATTGTCTTTCACTACTTTATCCTCCCGTGTGCAAGAAATGTTTAATGTCAGCTGACATTATATCATTTTTTTATATAGCACTATACCATTTTTTATTTAACTGCAGATGTGCCTTCTCATCAATATTGCTACATTGTCTGTAAATCATAAAAAGTTATCCTTTCCCTCTAGTATTTCATGGCTTATAACTTGGGTGTGAATGTCAAATCTGAACATAGGCACATGCTGCTTAGCCAGTAGCACATAAAATAAGGAAAAAGTCTAGAATCATACAGTAGGACATTCTTAAGATTCAAAATGGATTTTGAGAGGTTTGAAAGGTTGGGGTAAAGCTTACATCTTTTAGGGTCCATATACATAAACAATAGAAAGGGGGACTTGGCACTGGTTTTAAAAAAAATATTTATCCTGAAGTACAGCATACTTAGGTTAACATAGATATGTCTGAGATGTGTGGTCAATTTTTGGTATCAAAGCCCACCAAAGCAACTGGGCTAGTTCGGAAACAAATTAAGTCTCTTGTCTTCTTCAATGAGTAAATAACTAGTCCCATCAAGGTTACACGAGCAGAAAGGATCCTTTAGCCCATTGGGGTTTGGCATCTATTGTTCCATATCTCATACACGTATATCTGGTATCCATAACTGTGGTCAACCCTGGAATGGTCTGCTATATTTACTCAGTTTGGTAAATGTTGTCAAATTGTCACTGTTTAACTTGCAGTTTCCTCCCTGTTAAATTGTTACCTCCTTACTGCAGTGGTTCTCCTAGAGCAGTAATTCTATTCACATGCGTTGTCTAACCTATGGGAATCTCCTGCTATACTGTGAGTTTATATTCTTTTCCCTTCTATCACTTCTTGGCCCACCTTCCAGTTTGATTCCCTATATAAGACATGTTCAGTGCAGCCCACATTCTCTGAGCTCCTGTTTTGCCTTGCATTATCTGTATTCTGTGTCTGACTTCCCATGTACCAACCCAAAGTTTGTTTACCGCTTTGCTTGCCTGCTGCCCTCCCTGCTCTCAACTCATTTCCCGGATCTTCTTCTGTCTCCTGCCATCTGCACTCTGCATACCCAAGTGGTCTGAGTACTGTGCCTGGGGGTCTTGACTTGGTTCCAGCTTACTGCAAGTCCATCCCCACCATCAAGGGCCCTAATGAAGAAGCAGGCTGGGGCTTAGACTCGGTGCCCTGGGGAACCCTAATTTGGCTTTCTACAAGGGCTCACTCCCACAGAACCCTGACAAAAATATTGCAAAATGTCTCACAACCAACTAGTTGCAGAGTATTTGAAAAAAAAAAGGAGAAGGATATCTTATGAAACAGTTAATTCATTCCCCGCATCTTCAGTACCTCAGTATGGCTATTGACTTTAATATGTTTGTATGTAGTGTAATTTTATAAAATATCCAAGTGTGGACATCAAACCTTTTTGCATTTATATTCTACAAGGACTCGGACTGAACAAGCAAGATTTGGGAACCTGTAAATATGCATTTGGAAATGTTTGGGCTGTCAACAACTGAAGATAAACCCCAAACAGATATAAAAGACACACATTACTGTAGCTCTGAATTCATTTACGTATTTTTTTTTTTTAACTCCCAATCAATCTGGTCTGGCAGACAGGGAACTCTTGCAGCCCTGAAGAAGGGGGAGTCTCTGTTCCCCCTGAAACGCATTGGCTTTAAAATGTTCTGCTACCAATAAAACGACGACCTTTTGATCCAAGTGGGATTCTTATTGCTGATTTTGGGCGCTCCTTTAACCAACTACCACTAGAAACTCAAGGGAAGTGAAGACTACAGTGGCGACATAGTAACATCACAACGAGGTTTGACAATGGCAACAAAGCATGAAAATTTCAGGCTAGTGACTGCAGAAATTGATATCCAATCCCTTTACACTTTTAAAAGTTTGGGGTGGAAGGGAGGGATGCAAGGTAGGGGTCAACATTTACCTGGAAATTAGATTAACTGTAAGTTATGTTATCTATCTGACTGCAGTGTGTAATGGTGCTGTGTACATATCACAGCTGAATGGAAAGAAATACAAATCCTTTAGGGGGTAAAACAGCTTTTAAAAACTGCACATACTGCATGTATTTCATCTGTGAATGTAACTGTTTGCCTGAAGTTCAGCTTTAATGTTAAACAGTAAAAAATATATGTTACATTTGTGCTTTAATAAGCCCATAGATGCTCATTAGCATACAGCTATTTCTATACTACTTTATAAGATAAAGTTAAAACGACGTATGCCCCTACAGCAAGAAAATATGCTATTTCAGTAAAGAAAGGTATACAAGACACGCATTGCATGAAAGCAGCAGATACCCATTTATATTTCTATTCTTTTTATTCCACATCTTTTTTGATCTGTATCAACTCAATGGGTAGAACGTCTGCATACATCTGCATACCGCACATAATCTACAAGCATCGCTACACACTAACGAATAGAATTCATATAGTGTAGAAAAAATATCATATGAACTCTATTGTTTTTTTCCCATCTGGTGAAATCCTGACATATAGTTAATATGGTCCAGTGGAAAATGATCCAAGAGCGAAAAAAAAAAAAAAAAAAAGACCAAATTGCAACGTAAAAAAACTGGGCTCACTCAGGTGTGATGTTTTCTTGCATACATTTTTCCTCTTTTGACCCATGATATTCGACTGCATACAGGGTAAAGAAAATGATCTCAGATAGAAATGCGATGTCCTTTACTGTCAGGGGCTGTTGCTGTTTTAAATGGAGAAAAGGCACAATGCATGAAGAAGGTAAATTAAAGTGTATTCATTTTAGAAATTAGATACAGTGCCAGGAGACAGAAAATAGCTGTGGCCTGAAAATTGAGAATCGGCCTTGTGCACAGTTCACTGAACTTTTGACCAGAGCTATTTCTGTAGTAGCTTTATATTGAGGATATCTTGTATAAACAATAAGAAAATGCGGCATAAAAACATAGGTGAAATGATGTATTTATTAAAACCCTTCATACGTCTGGATTATGCTATAAACTGAAATCTTATGCTGGTGAAGCTGTGTGGTCATCACTTTTTGCAGATCCCTTGTTTTTATAGTGTTGGATGAATGGCATATAGGCAATTTAGGGCATATTTTGATGTGCGTCTAAATCTACTGGTCCTTTGAAGAGCGATCTGCATTTAGAACACTTTTCATAGGTGATTGAACAAAGGTGAGGAAGGGGTTTGATGCCTATTTTAACACTGCCTATTTTAACCCTGCCTTTTTAACCCTATGTTTGCCAACATATGTGGAGCATTTTCAGAGCTTTGCCTGAATGGGTCGCGTTCAGCAGACTTACCGCCTACCAATTGCTACATGTCAAGCTGTTTTAGCTGCGGGTACAAAGTGCGGCATCGTTATTGCAGTATGTAAACACCCCTCTCCACTGCCAATTGCAGCATAAAATGTTGCCCAACCATGAATTTTTACCCTCCCCATGTAACTGCATATCTAAATGAGGCCTTAGTTATAATCCGTTTTCTAACAAAATATCTTTAACCATTTGCCTATTGACCACTTTACCAGATTCCTGACCAGGCTAATTTTCAGTTTTCAGTGAAATTGCAATTTGAATGATAATTGCTTGGTCATGCAACACTATACCCATAAGACATTTTTTTTTATATATACAGATAGAGCTTTCTTTTGATTGTATTTAATCACCACTGGGTTTTTTAATTTTTGTTAAACAAACAAAAAAAAAAGACCAGCATTTAAAAAAAAAAAAAAAAATCTTCATTTATGTTATAACATTTTGCACATAAGTAATTTTTCTTCTTTATTGACATGCTCTGATGAGGCTGTCCTGATGGGCACTGAAAAGACTGCACTGATGGGCACTAATGAGACTACACTGACAAGGCGGCACTGATCGGCACTGATGAGGAGGCACTGATGAGGCTGCACTGATAAGGCAGTACTGATAGGCTGCATTGATGGGCACTGAGATGCTGCACTGATGGGCACTGGTATGCTGCATTGATGGACACTGATGGGGGTGCACTGATAATCATTGTGATTGTGTGCTGTCACAGGCTAGCCATGTATTTGCCTTTCCTTTTATCACACAGTAACAACGCTGAGGAAAGGAAATGCCAAAAACAGCCATTTGTCTACATGGGATCAGCTGTGATTGGACACAGCTGATCACATGGTAAAGGGCCACTGTGATTGGTTCTGTATCTCGATCTGTGATCAGCTGTGTGCAAAAGGACTCAGCGATCATATAGCATGCCCAATGCATGCCCCAGGGGAGCGCAGGGGGGCGGGGTTCTGTGAAGACATCAATGGATGTCCTCCCAGAACCAGAGAACCGCGCTGTAGCCTTCTTTCGGCTATAGCGCAGTCGGAATGTGATTAAAGCACATATCTGGAGATTCAATACAGTGTGACATGGGCACTACCTATTAACCCAAAGAAAACAAAAGTAATGGTGTTTAGAAGGAAGCACACAAAACAAATGAAAAGCCCTTCCTTTAAAACTGCACTCTTGATGAATCTAACAGCTACACATACCTCTTCCTAAAATTAACAAATCAGGAGGTTTCAAGCCAGGTATAGATGCCCTAAAAGACAAGGCATACAGAGCCTTCTATGCCATCAGGAGACAAATGTACTATCTAAAACCAGCAGTAACATCCCTGCATAAAATCTTTGAAAGCGTCATCACTCCAGACTTTCTTTTTCAAGAGGCAGTGAGGTCATGTTACCTACCCAGATCAATCTACATTGTTTCCTCATCAGCAAGATAGCAGGCTCAATAACTATAGGAAGCTCCGGGGTCATGGACATCCAAATGCAGAAAATAGAAAGGAGACTCCAATAGTGTAATAACGTCTAAATACTCTGGGTTTATTATTAAAATTGCACTTACTACAATGCGGTGTTCAAAACGCCTTCATTCCAAAAACAAAAGGCAGGTCTGGTGGATAGGACACCTCTCCGCGCCTGCGTTCCACCAAACCGGAACTCTACGGTCTCACGCTCCCGACGCACGTTTCGTCAGACATGCTGACGTCATCAGGGGCTCATCTGATGACGTCAGCACGCCTGACGAAATGTGCTGACGTCATCAGATGACGTTATTACACTATTGGAGTCTCCTTTCTATTTTCTGCATTTGGATGTCCATGGATGTCCATGTCCATGACCCCGGAGCTTCCTATAGTTATTGAGCCTGCTATCTTGCTAATGAGGAAATAATGATAAGGACAGCTTGGAGCCCCTATTGGAGATCAATGCTGAATGTGACCCCCTGTAATTAAGGGGTCATATGTCTCTGGTAAGGAGTATCTAATCAGAGCACTGGGTGGAGGTTTATTGGTGAAGGCTTTTATACATCAAGTTCAAGTCTTTTCAGATTGCTGAGACATCACTTTGCACTGAGCACTTTAAGGACTACAATATTTATTTAATCACGTGAATCACCTCAAGAAGGACTGTTTAAATTGTATTATTTTATTATTTATTTATTCATTTATATATATATTTATTTATCACTAGCTGATTTTTGGTTATACTTGAATATTGCATTGCTGCTATTTATGGTTACAATATCAGCCGTACAAGCACATAAGCACTTTTTGTGAATTTTGATTGCTGAGCGCAATATATTATTCTTTGTTCACAGTCATCACGTTATACGTTTTCTATTGCAGCTCGCAGTGTGGAAGAAATTCCCACATTTGTTTATTTACAAATTTTGTTGGTTTGACACTGATTAGTGTCTAATTTGTTAAATATCACCCATTTGCACAGTTCTTCGTTTGGTTTACACCAAATTTTTTTATCTTAATTATTAGTGTCTTGATTATCAGTGTTCTGATTATCAGTGCAGTCCAATCAGTGCCCACCAGTGCTTCCAATTAGTGCCCACCAGTGCTGCCAATCAGTACCCACCAGTGCCTCCTCATCAGCATCACCTATCAGTGCCTTCATCCAGTGCCCATCAGTGCCACCTATCAGTGGCCATCAGTGTTGCCTATCAGTGCAGCCTCATCAGTGCCTCCTCATCAGTGCCCACCAGTGCCTTTCTTATCAGTGCCCATCAGTGAAGCCTATCAGTGCCAACCAATGCCCATTAGTGCCGCATTATCAGAGGTGCCTCATCAGTGCACATCAGTGAAGAGAAAAATTATTAACACAGCATGGCTCAGCCCTGGCTCCCACTCTCTGCTAACAGGAATTGATTGACAGCAGCCGGTAACAGTGTTGGATTGAGATTGGACTCAGGTCAGTGTACAAGCAGGTGAGAGGGCAATACAAGTAGTGGAACATTTTTTACCTTAATGCAGAGACTGCATTTGGTTAAAATATATCCAGACTTTAAAACCACTTTAATTTTTCCACTGCTATACATGCTCCAATTTGGAGACTCTCAAGTATAGAGTTAGGTGAGCAATATAGAGAGGAACCTTGGTGAGGCAGTGTGACTTCCACATATATTTGCAAATGTGTACAACTAAACCCTTTGTTTTAACTTGAATTGTTCAGAGTCATTTTTTTTGCAAGCTAGCTGGTAAGTTTGCTGGATTTAGGGATGTGCAAAGCCCTTCCATGTGCACCTTACTGCAAAGGCTAATTATAAGTTGGGGTGATTGCCATTGTTGTATAGCTTGTTTGCTGAATTTGGCCTGGTGTGGGCTTCATCTGCCATTGTGCTCTTGCTGGGTTTTTAATGTGCCCTATGCCTTGCTGAGGTGTTATGAAAGCCCAGTCTTCTTTGATAGGGGCTTTCAGCTCATATGCATTGTTGGGTCTGGTGTCTAATCTTCCTCTTGACAATACCCCACAGATTTGCTATGGGGTTGAGGTCAAGCGAGTTTGCTGGCCAATCAAGCAATCATTAAACAAGGTATTGGTACTTTTGGCAGAGTGGGCAGGTGGCAAGTCCTGCTGGAAAAGGAAATCAGCAGCTCCACAAAGCTGGTCAGCACAGGGAAGCATGCTCTAGAATTTACTGGTAGAGGGCTGCGCTGACTTTAGGTGTGACAAAACATAGTGCACCAACACCAGCAGATGACATGGCTCCCCAAATCCTCACTGACTGTGGAAACTTCACACTGGACCTCATACAACTTGGATTATGTGCCTCTCAACTCTTCCTCCAGACTCCAGACATTGGGACCTCGATTTCTAAATTAAATGCAACATTTTCCACAGTCTGTAATGTTTTGGGGAGCCATGACATCTGCTGGTGCTGGTCCACTGTGTTTTATCAAGTTCAAAGTCAGCGCAGACCTCGAGCAGGAAATTCTAGTGCACTTTATGCTTCCCTTCTGCTGAGCAGCTTTATGGAGATGCTAATTTCATTTTCCAGCAGGACTTGACACCTGTCCCCACTCCCAAAAGTTCCAATACCTGTTGTAAGGATCATGATATCACTGTGCTTGATTGGCCAGTAAACTTGCTTGACCCAAACCCCATGGAGAATCTGTGGGGTATTGTCAAGAGGGAGATAAGAGACACCAGACCCAACAATACAGATGAGCTGAAAGTCACTATCAAAGAAACCTGGGCTTCCATAACACCTCAGCAGTGCTACAGAGTGATCACCTCCATGCCACACCACATTAATGCAGTAATCCATGCAAAAGGAGCCCCGACCAACGATTGAGTGCATACTCTACTGTACATGGACATACATTTTTTTAAGCCAACATTTTGGTATTAAAAATCCTTTTTTTTTTTTTTTTATTGGTCTTATGTAATATTCTAATTTTTTGAGATACAGAATTTTGGGTTTTCACTAGCTGTAAGCCATAATCATCAAAATTAAAAGAAAAAAGGCTTGAAATATATCACTCTGTGCGTAATGCGTCTATATAAAATATATGAGTTTCACTTTTTGACATGAATTACTGAAATCAATTAACTTTTTGACGATATTCTATTTTTATGAGATGCACCTGTATGCTCCCATATGGAGACTCTCCAATATGAGAATTAAGACCACACTTTATAGAGGTGCCTTTGTAAGGCAGTGTGGCTTCCACATAAATTTTGAAATGTTTGCAACTAAACATTTTGTTTTTAGTATGAATTGTTAGACAGGGACAATTTGTTTTTGTTTTATTATTTTTTCAGATTAGCTGGTAAGTGTGCTGGGAAAGTTTTTGTTTGTTTGTGATGTGCAATGCTATTCCATGTATATCATATTGCAAAAGGTAAAAGTAGGGTGGTTGCAATTGTTGTATAGCATGTAACTGAGGCTTCACCCTGGGAGTACCCCTTCAATTCACAGCAGCCCAGAAGTATAGGAAAACAGACTGGGTGGGTATCTTCCATGTTTGGAAGCACTGACCCCATTGTCTGCATTGGTCTATATAGTCCTCTATCTGTGGGAAGGAATTTTTTGTGTAAGCGCTGGTAGACCCAGTATGGTAAATGATACAGTTTTAGACATTAGCCTTGAAAGACACAATATTCTCAAAGCCTGAAGGCATTAAAAGAGAAAGAAATGCTGTGAGACTGTCTGATCAAGGCAGCCCCCACCAGAAGCAGAGTGTTGACTTCTTTGAATGCTGAGACCCTCAGTGTCAAAAACAGCAAGAGACATAGCGAGTATAAGTTTGTGCCCCATTCCTTCAGTGACCTATGCCATCTTTCCCTTGTTATTAAACATTTTATTCTGCTTTCAAGTAAGACTGTTGCTTTGTATATTTGGTTCTGTGAAATGTTTTTATGGATGTAGTAGTCTTGTCAGTTTCTGACCTCCTCTGACAAGCCATCCTCTATTAATCGCTACAGCTTCTTTGATAAAACTGTCACTATATGGGAACTATGTATATTTCTTTCTTTGAGCTGTAGATTAAAAAAAATAGTTTTGTGTTCAAGTCTGGTGTCACCTGAGAGCTGGTGTCACCTGAGAGCTCATAAGACTTATAAATAGGCAATAGTATCTATTTTGAGTAAAACTGATAATACCAGGCCAACTTGAACTGTCCATTAACTATGTTAGCACAGATTTTCTCTTTTATAAGGGAGGAATATAAGAATGGGGTTCAGGAGCCCACTCTCTTGCACAGTAGCCGTTTCAAGTACATTTTGGGAGGATGTGTTTATTTATTCCAGTGAATTATTTTGTTTTATTGCTTCCAACTATTTTCATGATTTGGATTAAGGTGGGGAGCCAATTTTTTCATACAGACTGCCTTTTCAGGTCACTAAGAGGGTTTTGGGAAAAATGTAACCATTTGGGCCTATTGGCAATCCCAACACTGATATTGTCTGACTTGAGTTTTCATGTTCTCCCTGTGCCTGCGTGGGTTTCCTTGGAATGCTCAAGTTTCCTCCTACACTCCAAAGACATGCTGGTAGGTTTACTGGCTCCTATCTAAATTGGCTCTAGTGAATGTATGTATGAATCTGAGTTAGGGACCTCAGATTGTAAGCTCCTTGAGGGCAGGCACTGATGTTAAAGTGATATAAAGGAAAGAACAAGCACCTATAAGTGCATTAGGACTAGTTTATTAAAAAGAATGAGGCTAAAACACACTTATACGGGAGATAGTAAAAGCAAGCTCATAATTCAAACATGTGACACTGGTATAGGGCTCTTCTCTCCTAGCTCTCTCCAAGCCTTTCCACTGCCCAGCAGTCAAAAGGGGGTAATAGAAATCTGGCAAGATAGCCGCTGCACTTCCGGGACCAGCGTGGAGTGCACGCCCCGGAAGTGACTTCATGCTGGTGGTAATGCATTTTGGAGCATGCGCAGGGCTCCTCTTCAAAATTAAACCCCAGAGGGAAGTGAGCTAAATGATGAGTGATTCTCCTTTAAATCCGACCAAGTGCTCCACCATGTGTGGTAAAATTGCTCACTCGCTGACTATAGGTGGCCATTAGAAGCCTGACAAGCTCAGCAGACACAACCTGAGGACCAAAGGGACGGGATGGATCCAGTACCACCATGTGCTCCAATACAGATCCTCTCTTGTTAATGGCACAAATCCCAAGCCCAAAAAGATAATATTCTCATGGTATCTGAGAGGCACTAACACTAGCAGCCTTAAATCAGTACCACTGCCCCGCCGCTCTTTGTTTCCGATGCTCCCGTGTGTTCCACCGATTCAGAAGTGGGGTCAGGGATAAACCTCAAGCCTCAATGCATTTTGCAGATCCGTGTGTCCTCATTAAGCTTAGCCGCGGCCATCTTGATGGAGCCTTAAGTACCTCATGGAGAATTCCCATTGGGTTAAAGCTTATTTAGGCCGGGTTCACATTAGCTTTTGCCGTGGCTCACAGTAGGGGGTCTGGTGGGTCCCTGTTCTCCATTTCAGGTGCAAATCGGGTCCAAAATTTTGGCTGAATTCAGATCTGAAATGGAGCCAAAGACACATAGGACCCTTTTCCAGTGCGGTCCCCCCCGGAGCTGTGTGAACCGGCTCCATTGAGAGCAGGTCACAGTCTCCTGTCATGCAAATTGGATGCGAGGAAATCCGCATCCAATGCACATAAGTAAAAACCCAGCCTCAGATGCTAACTTAAAAAATAAATAAAAATAGTAATTGCCACCACTAGTACATTAAGTGGGCAGTTGACTGTGTCTGAGTCTCCCAGGCAGATGGCAGCACACAGAACATACACCAAATGAAAAAAAAAAAAAAAAAAAAGAATGTACTTATGTACAAAGCTATATTTATAACAAAAATTAAAAATGCACATGTAAAATAACAAAATCCTATATATATAAAACTATACGCATTACATTATTAACCCTTGAATTTCTAATAATTCCGAATTACACAAATTAAGCCAATATCACCATCTAGTTTGAAAAACTAGTATTGAGTATGATACCCAAGTAAACCCACCACTAATAACATGAAAGGTGTTCCAAAACACCCTAACCTAAGCCACCATAACACAATTTTGTTTAGAATAAAATATAAAGCATATCATGAATATACATACCTAAAAATCTGTTTTTTTATTGAGATTGAGGTCAATCTCAATATTCAGGCTCAATGGAGTGAACGTATCAAGCTCATGTATCCACTTGGTCTCATTTTGGGATATTCGTTGCCTCATGTCACTCCTACAATGTTTATATACCTTATCTATGCCATGAAAGCTAGGCAGGGAGGGGTCCCTATTGTGTACAATTCTAAAATGATTAGATACACTGTGATACATCACTACATTTTTTATGCTGTTCGCATGTTCATTGATGCACTGTGACAAATATTTTGTAGTCCTTCTTCCATACCTTAATCCACAAGGGCATATAAGGAGATAAGTACCACAAGTAACACATTCATTGATTTTATATTCTTTACTAACGGAGTAATAAAAAGTTGCCATTTTCCTCTTTTTTATCGTTAGTTATTTTACATTACCTACATCTACACCCAGAGGTGTAACTAGAACCTTCAGGGCCCCAGTGTAAGAAACCATAATGGGCCACCCTGACCCCCCTCCAGTTCTATCTGAGCCCCGGGCTTTGAATTTTGGAAGGGTGTCCATTGACGTCCTCCCAGAACCCTGCGTGCATTCAGCACTCTCTGTGACTGCTGTGTCCTTAGGATGATCACAGATTACAGTACAGGGTCAATCACAGCAGCCCTTTACCATGTGATCAGCTAATCACATGTAAAAAGACTTGCTGTTTATCGTCAGCCTTTCCTCCCACACTGTGTCTGTCTGAGGAAAGTCCAAGCAGAGGGAAAGGCCAAAAAATTGCAAGAATGTAAGTGTATTATTTACACTGATAATCAGTGCCTTGATCATCAGTGCCCATCAGTGCAGCCTATCAGTGCCACCTATCAGTGCTCATCAATGCTGCCTATTAGTTCCCCTTCACTGCCGCCTATCAGTACCACCTACTGCATCTGTGCTCATCAATGCCGCCTGTCAGTGCTCATCAAGGCCACCTATCAGTGCACATCAGTGCTACCTATCAGTGCTTATAAATGCCACCGATCAGTATCCATCAGTGCTCAGTGCCCACCAGTACCACCTATCAGTGCTCATCAAAGCCACCTATCAGTGCTCATCAATGCCCATCAGTGTCGCCTATCAGTGCCACCTATCAGTGCTCATCAATGCAGCTTATCAGTGTCCATCAGTGACACCTATCAGTGCTGCCTATCAGTGCTCGATGCCTATTAGTGTCACCTATCGGTGTCCATCAGTGCAGCCTATCAGTGTTCATCAATGCTGCCTATCAGGGCCCATCAATGCAGCCTACCAGTGCTCATCAATCCCAGCTATCAGTGTCCATTAGGGCCTCCTATCAGCCCTGCCTATCAGTGCCACCTATCAGTGCTCATCAATGCCACCTGCCTCCTCAGCAGGGCTCTGAGCTGAGGGTGTCTCCCTCATATAGCTCAGAGCCTACACTGACTGTTCTCCCTCCTCCCTCATATGGATGGGAGTGGAGAAAGCCGATCTGCTTCCTCTCCCCCCACCTCTCTCCTTTTGTGTGCACTTCATGAAGTGTGAAGCTAATGGACTCACACTTCCCACAGTGTACACGGGAGGAGAGAGGCGGGGGAGAAGGAGCAGGCCGACTGTCTCCTCTCCCATCCGTACAAGGAAGGAGGGAGAAGAGGGGACTGTCAATGCTGACTTTGAGCTATATGAGAGAGACGCTCTCAGCTCAGAGCCCTGCAACTTGCATCCCCACTGCCCCCCCCCCCTGACAGTGGTGGAATGCCAGGGCCCAGTCGCAAGTGACCCAGGTTGTTCGGTCACTGTCTGCCACATCTATAGAATTACTCATCATTAATATTTAAAGGCACCCAGGCCGTATCCCCTGACTATAATAGCACCTTGGATGCTCCAATTTCCCTCCTTGAGTACCCAGGCCATATCCCCTGACTACAATACCACCTCGGATGCTCCAATTTCCCTCCTTGAGTGGACAACTGCACTTAAACAACTCAAACCGAACAAGAGCCCCGGGCCCGATGGACTTCCGGCTGCCTACTATAAATCATTTGCAGACATCTTATCTTCCCCGTTCTTGGCAGCATTTAACTCCCTCTCTCCCGAGGACCCTTTATCCCCATGCATGCTTGAGGCACATATAGTTGTCATACCAAAGGAAGGGAAGGACCCCTCCTCCCCGTCTAATTATTGGCCAATTTCATTGCTCAATGTGGATGTGAAGATTTTCGTAAAAAATCCTGGCGAATAGGCTGCTCCCCCTTCTTTCCAAAGGGATTCATCCTGATCAAGTAGGCTTTATCCCTGGTTGTGAGGCCAGTGATAACATCATAAAAGCCATAAACCTTCACCATGCCCTTTCAGTGACCAAGCAAAGGGCATTTCTTCTGTCATTGGATGCGGAGAAGGCATTCGACAGGGTCTCGTGGGATTACATGGAAGCTACTCTCACTGCTTGGGGGCTAGGTCCGCGCATAATGTGCTTCCTTATGGCCCTCTATGCGAACCCGCGGGCCCGTGTTAGGGTTAACAACACCCTGTCGAATGCCTTCCCAATCCATAATGGTACTAGACAGGGGTGCCCCCTGTCCCCTCTAATTTTTGTGCTTACTTTGGAACCTTTCTTGAATAGCATCAGAGGTAATGAGACCATTCGTGGAGTCAGGTTCGCAAGCACAGAATATAAGGTGGCCGCCTATGTGGACGACCTCCTTCTGTTTCTGACGAACCCATTACCACCCTCCCCGCAGTTATGAAAGAGTTCCGTCAATTTGCCAACCTGTCCAACATGAAAATCAATTTTTCCAAATCCTTTGCGCTCAATGTTACGCTGCCTCCTCAGGATGTGCAACGCTGCCGGGATAACTTCCCCTTTGCATGGCAGCAGGATTCCCTTACATACTTGGGCATCCAGATCCCGGCTGATCTTCACCACTTATTTTCCCGCAATTTCCCCCCGATCCTCGCCAAAAATAAACACGACTTATTGGCTTGGATGAAACTGCCCCTTTCTTGGTTCGGTAGGGCTGCAGTCTTGAAAATGCATGTTTTGCCAAGACTGTTGTATGTCCTCCAAACAATACTGGTGACTATCCCAAGGTCCTTTTTCCACAATTAAAAATAGCTGACGACGGCTTTTCTCTGGAACAACAAGCGACCTCACATTCACTATGACCACCTTTCCCTGCCCCAAAAAAAGGGGGGATTGGACTCCCGGATATCCGCAACTACCACATCACGTGTCACCTTACGAGAATTGTTGACTGGAATGTCCACAAGCCTTTTAAGGATTGGGTTTCCATAGAGGGGGGCTACACCACGCTTGACCTACCCACGACACCATGGCACCATGCTACTAAGGTCCCACATGCCTTACGGCAACACCCTTTGATTGGCTCGACCCTCCGCACTTTTCAGACGGCTTGCAGGACGTGAGCGATCTCTGTGCCCCAGGGCCCGATGACCCCGATTAGACTCAACCCGGATTTGCCACCGGGCATGCACCGTACCTACCTCCTCAGTTACTGTCCTGGTGCCCACTTACATATCCACCATGTCAGTGATGGAGATGAGATTTTTTTCAGCCTCATCTCTTGAAAGGAAGTGGAAGAGACCACCAGTCCCACCCTGGTCCTTCCTTCTCCTCAGCCACTTTGTCCAATCTTTTATTCATAAATTACCTTGTGAGGACTCCCCAACTTCATTCGACGAGCTCTGTCAGCAGGAAGGCACACTCCGTAGACTCACCTCGATAACCCATTTTCTTCTATTCAAACACGTGGGACGGATTACGCGTAAATGCTGCAAAGCGTGGGAAAGTGAACTGGCTTGCTCATTCTCAGCGGAAGAATGGGAACAAATCTTTATAAAAAATCACAAATGTTCGCGGAATGTATCGGCGCAGGAAAATGGATACAAAATTGTATCCATATGGTATCGTACTCCGACGCTTCTACATAAATTCTCACCCTCAGTCCCCTCCACCTGCTGGAGATGTTTGTCTGATACTGGATCCCTTCTGCACATCCTATGGTCTTGCCCGAAATTGACTACCATTTTGCCAGGAAGTGCACAGAATCACCACGCAGGTGACCACATACGCTCTGGAATTCTCGCCTGCTCAGCTTTTTTTATCTTATCCTTTCACCTTTCGCTTCCTTTCCCTCCCCCCTCCTGCCCCTGTCTTTCCCTGCCCTCCCTCTCCCTTCCTACGTGCTATCCTGCTGGTTGGCTTGCCCAAGCAGCGAGCACTTTGGTTCCACTTAAATCGCCCAACTTGGATTTTGGCCCTTTTGGGCCCCCCTCCCCTCCTGTGCCGGGGCCCCTGGAGCCCGGGGCATGGGTGCGCACTACACCATGTCCCTCTTGAGCAGTCGGTCCCTAGTGGGGCTCCTGTGGCTTTTAAGGTATCCATGTACTTCTCCACTGTTGGGTTCCCTTTCTACACCAGTCCCCTAGCATATCAGCTTGTGTTTTTCTGCCTTAGGGTACCTTTGACATCCATAGCTGCTCTACATGAGACCTATACCACACTTGGGCCTTATTGAGTTACTTTAGGTTTACGTTTGCTTTGATTGGTCCTTACCTCAATGGACTTCATGCTATATATGTATGATGGAGGGATCATCTCCTCTTATACTGTTCAACTGTGGTTATTTACTGTTCATGATTGTACTCTTGTACTTGGCGTTCTTTTTCTGTAATGCTGCTTACCATATGTTTTTTCAATAAAATGTTTTTTAAAAAAAAAAAAATATTTAAAGGCATGGTAGTTGGGTAGAATTTTGTTTGATTCATGAACATTATTTTTGATGTTTTGATTTACGATTTTAATTATGGGTAATAAGTTTTAATAGCGTTTTGTGTAATTAGCACTATTGGAAAGGCATAGCACCTAACTTTACTTCATTTTTAAATTTTAGTGTCACTTAGACTTAAAGGGGCAGCTGCACAGGGCTATATGAGATGTGGTTTGGGGGCTTAGTATTATGCATAGTTTTTTCAGATTTTAGGGAAAATTTTTGTTTTGCTTGGATATAGGCAACCGCCTAAATATACATTTTTTCCTTGAATTTTTCTTTTTGGGTTTGAGTTTTTCACGTTTACACACAATGGATATTTTCACATTTTTGGAGAACAGACAGATTAATATAGAGGAGGTATTTCAACAGAGCATGGAACTTAATGTTGATCAAGAGCAGGGGTTCAACCAATTAAAGTATGATATGGAAAAACAAATTAGGTCCTGGTGGGACATTACCACCCTTGAGCAATATATGAAAGAAAATATCTGCCCACGCCATTTTAGATGGGATTTTAGTCCCAATGATGATGTAGATGATCCTAAACTCAGGTTGGAGTGTTATCATGTCTTCGATCAGTGTTTTTTTTTGTTTAAAGAGGGGGAGGTTTTGTTATTTTAAGGAAAACTGAAGCTGAGATGCAGAAAAAATTATGTAATAAGGATACATATAAAAATGCTGGGGGACCATACACATAGATTGAAAAATAAATTAAATTAATGGATTACAAAAGGCAGAAAGAAAGGGATTCTTGATAAGAAAAAGGTCAAATAGCTAAACTGTAAAGCTCCCAGAATTCCAGTTATTTAAGAATTGCACAAATTGCACAAAAATAAGGAATGGCCACCGGGTAGACCCATCATTATTGGGATCAATTCCTTGTATTCCCGCCTTGGGAATATTTGGATATTTTTCTTAAACCCCTAGCAGGGAATGGGAGAGTGTTCCTAAAAGACAGTAGGGACATAATTTCAGTGCTACAGGAAGCTGTTGTGAGTGATTCCACACTACTGGTAACAGTGGATGTGAAATCTGTAAATCACATACCAGGTGCTGGATGCCAATGGAGAGAGGGCTTCCTTTGCAGCTAAGTTCCAGACTCCCCTGAAGGTGAGACAGGAGCAGTCGGGCACAAAGTAGCACAGGTAATCTGTAGAGTTGCTTGCAGAAGGACTCAGGAATTCTGCTGATATGTTGAACAAAGTCTGCAGGCAAAATTAAAAAACAGAAATACCAAATTATAGGGTTTTTAGGGTGTTATAGACACAAAACACTACTTGTGAAAATTCCATTTTTATTTATACAAATGTTAAAAAACATATATAAAGGAAATTCTTTACATGTTGTTCAGGCAAATATTCCAGAATTTCTCGACATGTTTCACTACATAAATATAGCTTCTTCAGGAGATTTCTAATTCTGGGTATTGCTTATGTAAACTAATAAAGTAATAACAGACAAATAATTGATGTATAAAATACATTAGTCACGGACAAAATATTTTTATCTCATAATATATTATTGTAGACAAAAGTGCTCACATACGTCTGGTCAGCAGTGGGAGTGCACAGTCCTATTTTGTAAAAAAAAAAACCATATGAACAGGTCTACAGATATTGGACTATATTGAAAACACTCAAGTGTGACTATATAAGTGCTTCCAGTTAAAATCAGTGCACCATAAGGGGCAATGAAGCCCAGATTTCCAGGCACCTGTGGAGGGACAGAATGATTCAAATAATTGTTCCTTTAAAGAATTCAATACCTTAAAGTCCAGTTATTATAGAATTACACATAAAACTGTATGAATTACCTTGCATAAGGACTCCCAAAGAACCCAAACAAGTTACACAAGCTTATTTGACTTGGAATAGTGAGACTAATCCATTTAGCATAGATGGTCCCAACCAACCCAAATGTTCCTGGAGCATGACAAAATCAGACTATGGGAATTACGTTGAGTGTCTCCAAACTATGAATAAGCCTCCTCCACGGTGACTGCAGAGCTCCTCATGAGCGCTGCACCTGGGCCCCTATTTACCCACACCGAATGGAGGTTTTGGCGCCAAAAGCAGCCAGTGGCGCATGCGCAAGACAGCGCCACATGGTGAAGTCATGCGGGCGTGACGAATACACCGGCGCCATCTTGGAAATTCCTATTGTCACCTGCGGTCAAAGCAGAATGCCAGCAAGTGATCAGCAAGAATCTAGCTGGAATAAAAGTGTTAAGGACCAAAACAGACCCCATATAGCAAACCCAGGGTGACTAGGCATAAAAATACACCAAGCTGTGCATATTAGGATCCCCGGGCATCCATATGGTCACCCACTTAACCCTAGCAACTATCAATCATTACAAATTCATATAAATGCCATGTAGTGGTCAGAAAATAGAATGCAAATTATATTGAGTAATGCAATCTCATTAATTGATTTTGATAGTGACTTTTGACCAACTGATCCTTCAATGACGAAGATTGTTGGAAGGTAATTTGGGGGTGTACATTAATGTACTTAGACACTGTATTATCTGCCATTAATAAAAGCCAATATTTCTCCATGATGCGTCTTACTTGATTGTGATGACCTGAATATCTAGTAATCAATCTAACTTTGTTTCCCAAAGGCGGTTTAACACCTTTGGAATGCAATAATTGGTCTCTATCTTGGTTATTGGCCCTATGGTATGCTTTTTTGAGATCTACTGATCTCCTGTAACCCCTAGCCAACAACCTGGTTTGAAGGGCCTTAGCTTCCCCTACAAAGTCAGATTGATGACTGCAATTTCATTTAAGCCTCAGATATTGACTATAAGGTATGCAATGAACCAAAGGGGAGGGATGGGAGCTAGTCGCATGGAGAATAGTATTTCCAGCTGAGGGCTTCCTATAAAGGGAGGAGCCCAAACTTCTATATGCATTTAGGAATATTTGTACGTCCAAAAATTCTATGGTCTGTTGATGACATGCCAGGGTAAATTTGAGATTAAAATCATTAATCCCCTATCTGTTCACAAATGCCATTACCTGCTCTTTGGTGCCGGTCCATATGATGAATACATCATCTATGAACCGACACCAAATTAGTATTTGATTGGTAAATTCCAATAGTTCATCATTAGAAAAAAAACACACTCCCACCCCCCCAGGTACAGGTTTGCATATAAGGGGGCACAATGGGTCCCCATAGCAATCCCCTGCAACTGGAGGTAGTGGGAACGGACAAACATAAAAACATTATTAGACAAAATGAGTTCCAACAATTCCAAAATTAAGCCATTGCATTGATTAGCAACTAAGCCTTGCTCAGACAAGAAGCCCTCTACAGCCCGAACCCCCAAAGAATGGAGGATGGAGTTGTAGAGGGCCTTGACATCCAAGGCTACCAACCACGCCCCTTATGGAATGAAAATTTCCTCAAGGATGACATGAAAGAAAGCCATCCATTTTTTACAACTGTCATGTGACTTGCTGTGATTGGTCACAGCATTTCAGTGATCGCACCGATGTGCGGCGCCTTCTGAGAGGACGTCATATGACGTCCACTAAGAAGGACGAATGTCCCACCCCTATAGCACATTGATGACCAGGTAGAACATTTGTGGTCCTAAATTTGCTCCCCCCAAATCTCTTGAAAAATGTGAAGTATTTGTGGACATTGAAAAATTTGTGAGGAAACTCAATGTCAAAAAGATTTTTATGAAAAACAAACTTTAAGAGAAAGCTGAAGCGCCTTATGGTTTTTCCCATAGTGGTTTAAGAACTAAATCCAATTTTAATCATAAATCCACCACTTATAAATATATTGTTTTTTTAAAAAAAAACTAAGGTGCAAGAAGAAGTTAAAAAGTTTAATGTAAAGAAAAATAGAAATAATAAAACAATTTGGCAGGGCATTAAGGAGTTGGAGAGGAAAAAGGATATAGTCATTAGACCAGCGGATAACAGATTATGAAGCTGAGATGCAGAAAATATTAGGTCCTAAAAAACAGTAAGACAGTACTGTGGCGCCTGTGAGATGTGACAGGTCTGTAAAATCACTGAGACTGTAGGATAGTAAACACAAGCTGGGATCAGGAACCAAGTGGGAAGCAGAGCCGACTAAGTCATGTGGAAGCCAAGGTCAACACGAGAAGCATGCAGAGGGTATCCCTTAGACAAGCCAGGGTCAGGGACTGGAGACAGGCAGGAGACAGGCAGGGAACAAGCTGGGTCAGAAACTAGGGATCGCAGGAGCAAGAAATCACAGGAACACAGGTAACAAGCTGAAGTTCAATCAGGAACCAATGACCGACTTTCTTTTAAAAGCCCATGTTAAGAGCTGGTGGGGAAGCCAGGTCCTAGAGTCCTTCTTCTGCCGTTGGTGACCTGATATTGTACATACTAACAATAAGCAAAATGATGCTATGGATGCTGTACAATGGGCTCTTCATGGGCAAACTGACCTTAAACAATCCAAAATGTTAATTCTGGAAGGATTGCATATGGCAATGTCAAATAATTCTCAGGTAAGGGGCGTTGCTATGGGGGCTATGACCCCAGTATAGCAAATGTATTCCTTATTAAATGGGAGGAAGAGGAGTTGTTTCCTAGACCTTGGCTGCAGTTCAAACTGTATTGGAGCACTAAAAAGAGTTTTTTAAAAAAAAACTGTAGAGGAGATTTATTGATGACATGGTGTTAGTCTGAGGAACAGTTAACTTTGTTCCTCTCCTGGTTGAATAATAATTCCTATAATATTAAACTTACTGGGAAATGGAGTAGAAAAAGCATTCAGTTTTTGGACTTGAAAATTTTTAAGAAAGGAACGAGATTGCCCAAATGAACACACTTTAGGGATGTGGACAAAAATGGCTACATTTCCACCTGTAGCTGTCCCCATCCAGGATGGATTAAGGCCATCCATAAAGGCCAATTTTTATGAATCAAATGTAACTGTGATCATAGACACAAGATTTTGTGTCCCAGGCAGGCATGTTGATACACAGATTTAAAGGAAAGGGATATAAAAAGATTGAGCTGATCTATTATACAACACAAGCCCACCCTGACACTCAGGGCAGGAGACAGCCAACACATGCCCTTCTTCTACCTGATTCCTGGGTCTACATTATTACGGTTCTAATTAATTATGTTACTCAGTTCTACTGGGTATACCCCCATGGCTGGGGTGTCATTGGCCCAATAAAACTTAACCATTCTTACTCCAAAGCAATTGCTCTCTACTTTTCACTCTTGCCAAGATTGTTTTCTCTTCAGTTTAAAGAAGGATGATTGTACCAATGTTAATGCCACAAATCTCTCAGTGACTTGTTAAAGCGGAGTTCCGGGCAGAGAAACGTTTTTTTGTTGAACATACCCCCGGGACAGTCAGGGCTAGCACATTCCACAATGGCTAGCCTCTGATCTGTCCCGGTTCGCACTTACCTTTTAGAAGAAATACTTACTTAGAAATTTTCTTCCTCAGCGTTTCCATCTCGGTTGTGGGCAGCTGAAGCCGGCGCGGTCCTCTTCTCTGTCTTCTTCCGCGTCTTCGTGTCCCAGAATGCACTGCACCGGCCCCTCTCGTCACTTCCGGCGCGCCCGGAAATGACGAGTGGGGCCGGTGCGGCGCATTGATTCCTGGGAGCTATGACGTTTAGCTCCCAGGAATCATCGCGAGGCAGGAAGTGACGGGGTGAGCCGCGGCGCTGGAGGAGGAAGCTGTCATAGGTGAGTATTTACGATCGTCAATAAAAAGGTGAGTAAACAAAAAAAAAAAAAATAACTATCCAATTCCTTTTCAGGTGCGGCATACCTAGCGGAGGGGCACAAAAAAAAAAAATCTTTTTTGTGCCCGGAACTCCGCTTTAATTGGATTTTGATTGCACCGATCCTCCTATATCAAAATATTATACTGTGACATGTTCTTTATATTCTGTTTTTTAATCTCCAATAAAAGACTTGAACAAGAAAAAGAGTGAGCTGTTAAAGATTAGGGATTATTGAGTAAATAGACACCAAACAGCCCTAAAATTGTGTGTCTCTGTGAAATTGCAAAAACCTAAAGCATCCAAAATTGTCTATAACCTCTGCATTAAAAGTATGTGAAAGTCATCGGTTTTGTGTCAACAGCAAATAACGACCCTAGAATTATTGCTCTCACTCCGTAGTGGCAACTAATATGTGTTGTACAATCTCTGTTTATATACAAGTGCACTCTATACACACTGGTTTACATTCATGTGTGTGAACAGGGGTTGCTTTTACTTTTTTTTTAATTTGAATTTATTTTGTTAGAAATAAAATTTGTAACACTTTTTTCATTTAACTTTATTGCTATTACAAGGAGGCTAACAAGCCTCCGACGTGATAGCACTGGAAGGTGACAGGTTTTCTTTATAGAAACATCAAGGTCTGTTAAGGTCCCTAATTTCTCTCCTGTCTTCTGCTACAGCCAATCAAGCAAAAGTCTATGCTTGATCAGCTGTTTACCTGGCATGTCAGATTCTGATAGCACTGAACCTGGGGTACATTCAGTGCTTAGTTCTTCTGAAATCATTAACTAGGGCTAATTTACAGAATAGGTTTGGAAACAGATGTTCCCTGATCTCGCCATTCTGATAGCGTATACTGTGGTCCCAGGCAGTCCAAAAAAGTGATTAGGTGGCTTTAAAGCTGCCTGGAACAATTTTGCATAAAAGTCAGGAGCTTGGTGGACAAAATAATACCAAGCTCATGGCTGCTAATGAAGGTTGTTTTAACCCATTGCTTACAAGGACAATTGTAAATAAATGTACCATAGGTAGACAAGTAGTTAAAGGCATCTCACAATCACATAATTAGGGTTGATTGGTGTTTTTTCAGTGTCATCCTCAAAGTCATTTTAAAAGTAGAACCTCCCTGCATTAGTTCATGTGTCCCATGTCAGTGTCCAGCTCTCTATGCTCTTTTTTTTACAATCCTTTGACTATTAGCTTTGAAAATGGGCAGAATTGATTCTCATGATATTTAATGCTGCTGTTCTCCTTCCTAGCTATTGTTCCCCAAGCAAGTCAACAGGCTGCTGAAGTAACATTGTTAAGCCACAATCTATTTTCTGCTGTGCCTTCAAACCAGTTTGTGTGGCAAGAAATGGCATTTTGCCCCCATGAAGCTTAGGGAATAATGGTGGTGAAATGCATCAAAGGTGAAGACTCTGATGGAGTGCCTCTGGCACTTGTTGCAACACAGCTGGTTTGAAGGCATACTTTAGAGAATAGTGTGGTCTCCCATTACTACATTTGCAGCAAGGGGGGGGGGGGGAAATAATGACACCCAGAGATTTGCTAGGACTTGTGGCTGTAATGTGTTGCTCAGGGCCTTTTGGATTGTTGTAAGTAACTAACTAGTTAGTGCTGTCAGTTTAAAATTCAAGTGTTGTGCACCTTGCACTTGCATGTATTTAGCCTTAGTGAATTATGCTAGTTTGTGCTATTTTTTACTGACAGCTGCACTTTAATTATTAGCAACGTATAACACATCTAAAAAAAATATTTAAGTAGCATTTTGCTTATAAAGGATAAAATGTCTTTACAATCAAAAATGAAAAATGGATATGCCACATCATTTGCCTATATACATTTTAGGTTTTTTTTCCTCCAATTATTTCTCTTGCTGTCACCATATATCAACAAACATGATGCCTATTAGACTACAGAATATGTCATGCACCATCTGAAAATTTCAGGAATTTAGTTTAATAGCGGCACATACACTGTTCATAATTTGTCATTGCACATGTAATGAAACACGAACGACCTCTGCTTTAGGAGTGATTCAATAGATTCTCCTTTTCTTTGGCCCCTGAAGCATTCTAAAGCGATTGTCCAATTGTTTCTTTTTATTTGCTGTAAGCACATTTAAACAATTGCTGTATGTAAGTACTCAATACAGCACAAGGTCTCTTTTTCTTGTAAAATGAATAGCTATATCCGATAAAAACTGTCTACAGGTGTCATATGCAATATGGATCTTGAAATTTGGACAAAAAGTGAAATTAAATAGTTGAAATACTGAGTAAAAAAAAAGCATCAATTTTACAGGTATGTTGGAAGATTATATAGTAAACAGGGAGTCAAGATATACAGATATATGAGAATTTAATACAAAACTACCTTGACATCTAAGACATTATTTTTAACTTGAATAGATCCTTTTTATCCTTCATAGTTTAGTATAGATTATTGATTTGGTGAGCACACAATGCCACTTTTTATATAAATCTATAATATTATAATATGTTGTATATAGTGTTAATATACAAGTAAGAAAAGTTCCTTTTCTTAAGTGAATGAAAAATGAAACATAGCCCTATTTGCCATGTTTTGAACATGTTTTTATAAAGTCCTACTTCGGCCTCTCTGTCAACTCCATGCACCCCTACTCCCACCACTTCTAACTAATCTTTCCCATTAAAAAATTACTACCTAAAAACTCTTTTTACTCACTTAAATTTACTGTCACTTGACATTCTAGTCCCAGGTCTTCTCTCTTCATTTGTGTACATACGGGGCCTTTTTCCTGATGTCCACATCATTTCCTGAGTGACCTGGACATTTCCTATTAGCTGTCCAGTGGCAGCGTTCTCTCGGGGTCCAGAGGAGGAGTTTCAGTTGTGATTTCAACAAAAGGGGAATATCAGGGACCAGCCACAGGGGGCATATCTGCATCACAGGATTATCTATCTCCCACACCCAAAACAGTGCCACAAGGTACCCAAATCATGGACTTAGTTAGGCAAACCTTCATTTCACCAGATATTTAAAAAAAAAAAAGAAGGAAGAGGTGAGAGGGAGGTGGGAAGAGATTCATTTTTGCTTAAGTTGGTTTTTAACATCTTATTCTCTTCAAACCTCCTCACCAGTCACTCCCCAAGCCCCAGTAGCGGAATGTACTGCTATGTAACTGATATACTCATTTTTGTATAACAGCACCCTTGACTACTGGCAATCACAGACAATAGAGTTCCCCATAAGTAGCTGGGATCCTGCCCAAATAGTAATGGAAAAGGCCACAGTGTTATTGAAGTTAACATAACTCTAAACCTTTAGCATAAGCATCACATTTTCACCAAATTCCATCCGTTTAGGTTAGGTGCCACTGGCAGGGATATTGGAAATATTTAATACATATTTTGACACAAATGCCTGCTCTAACCTTTAAAGCACCTGGAAGTTTTTTATGCCTCTCATGAATTATGGATGCACTTGGGTTCTCAGTTTTGCACACCTGCTGAAGCTAATATTTGAATGTCTCACTCTCCCTGCTGGATTTTTTTTATTACCGGTAATTGTGTATAGGGAAGA